>NW_016107681.1:102919-108089 GCF_001604975.1 Cebus imitator | reverse complement strand
AAAAGCCATCCCACCATCTGCTTCTGGAGAGTCTAACTTGCAACATCTTCCATGATGTATTAATCAGGATTTTCCAGAGAAGCAGAACCAATAGGAAATATATTTATGGACATTTATTTATTGTGGGAATTGACTCACACAGTTATGGAGGCTGAGAAGTTCCACGATCTGCCATCCACAAGCTGGAGACCCAGAAACACTGATGTTATAAGTACTGGTCTGAGTCCAATGACCCAGGAGCCAGGAGTGCTGATATTCAAGGGCAGGAGAAGAGGGATGTCCCAGCTCAAGGACAGAGAAAGGTAATTTGCTCTTCCTCCTCCTTTTTGTTCTATTCAGACTCTCAATGGATTGAATTAGAGTGTTCTTGTATTGCTATAAAGAAATACCTGAGACTGGGTAATTTGTAAAAAAAAGAGGTTTAATTGGCTCACGGTTCTGTAGGCTGTCCGGGAAGCATGATGCTGCCATCTGCTTGGCTTCTGGGGAGGCCTCAGGAAAGTTCCAATCATGGTGGAAGGCAAAAAGGGAGCAGGCATGTCACATGGCTGGAGCAGGAGCAAGAGTGCGGAGAGGAGTGCCACACACTTTTAAGTGACCAGATTTTATGAGAACTTACTCACTGTCAAAAGGACAGTACCAAGGGGATGGTGCTAAACCATTCATGAGAAATCCTTCCTCATGATCCAATTACCTCCCACCAGGCCCCACCTGCAATATTGTAGATTACACTTCAATATGAGATTTGAGCAGGAACACTCATCCAAACTATCACCCACCCACATTGGTGAGGGTGATTTTTACTTAGCCTGCTGATTCAAATGCTGATCTCTTCCAGAAACTCTCACAGACACACCCAGAAATAATATCTTATTAGCTATCTGAATATCCCCTTATTTTGGTCAAGTGGACACGTAAAATTAATCATCACACATAGATTCCATGCTTTAGTCATCCTGATTCTCTAATTCACTGTCACCTCCACAGACTTTGTGCTTTTCTGACTCCACTCCATTGTTTGTCCTACTGTCCACTCCTCTCTGCCATGTAATAATATCTGGCTAATGCTTCATAGTCTAAGTATTTCTTCATATGACATCAGATTTATTCCTTAACAATAGTCCTGCAAGGTAGGTGTTCTTATTCCCATTTTTCAGCTATGGAGACTGAAATTTAGAGGAATATAGGGATTTTCCCAAGGTCCCCAGCTTCTAAGTGGAAACTGGAACTCAGAAGTCATTGGCAAGTACAGGAATGTCCACAGATAACTTTCTTCCCTCTGGGTGGGCCTTGGAGATATGGACCAACAACAATACTGTCTGCTACAGAAACTATCTGCAGTATTTGCTTAGCAGGTGGGAGGTAAATCACCTATCTAATTTCTTTGGATCCACACACTGAAATCTGTCTGTTGAATTTTCCTGGGATCTGTAATGGCTCCTTGTCTCTTCAGCTGAATTAGTATGTGATTTGCTCTAGAGTCATCTGTGGGGGTGAAACAGTTGTAGGGGAAGGCAGAGAGGTCCAGGACTGAGGGCTTGGGGGAGTTGCTAGTGGAGGCCTCCCAGTGCTTGTGGATGATGGTGGGCACTGAATGGGAGGAGGGGAATCTGTCGTGACTTTGAGCTGTGGGCACACCAGCAATCTCTCCTTCTGCTCTCAGAGCTGCCTGGGAGTTGGTGTCTAAATACACCAGCCAGAGGGAGTGGGGGGATTCCCATCTGGAATTTGACAATTCCTCCCTCAGTTGACACAGAGAAGGGTCCCTGTGGAAGTCAGCTGGTAATCTTCTACCCTGGTGCTCCAGACTTGAGACAGATGAATGAGTGGCCTAGGGTGGGGAAGCATCCAAACAAGCATTCCATCTCAGTCTTGCAGGGGGTAGCCTCTGCCTGACTTGGGGGTGAGGGGGAGCTCTGGAGTGTGAGTTACAGCTCAGAGGGGTCCCACACATAGGCAAGGGAGCTGGGCTTTCATATCCCTCCGTCTACCAGCCATTGGCTAAGGACTGCTCTGTCCTGGGGAAGAGTAAATTTCCAGACATTTTCAACTCAATTTCCAGAAATTTTCAGCTCTCCGAAATAAAGTTGCTCCAGTAGCCATGGGCAGGCCTCCAGATAAGTTACAGGTTTTGGAAACAAAAGCACTCTGAAGCCAGAGGATAGTCAAAAACAGTACAGAAGTAGCCAGGGGAATCCAGGTGCAACACAGACAACAAGAAATTATGCTGACCTCTGACTCCTTTCAGTGTGTGATCAATGCATCCTCTCTCTGTTTTTGCCGTGAGCTCCATGGGAGCAGAGACAGTATAACTCTGTAGCCACAGCAGTCAGCAGAAGGCCTGGTATCCATGCCCAAATAACTGTTGCCAAAGGGGTATAAGATGGAATGTTTTGTCCAACAGTGCACGGGACCAAGACTGAAACAGGGGTCTCTGGGAAGAAGGCAGCGATGCAGGCGGGAACTGGGGCCTTAGTTGGCTCTGGACTAAAGGTTTTGAGCCTGGGGCCGTTCTACAGTTTCTCCATTATCTGCTAGTCTCTCCCTTTCTTTGAATGAGTGATGCCTTCTGGGGATGTTAAATATTTGTAGTTGTTAACTTTTTGTGTATGGATAGAGTAGAGGTTTAAGAAACAAAGGTGTCTCACCTCCCCCAGGAAAGCCCAAGTGGTTTGATGAGTAAGATGTCTGGGTCAGAGGGAAGTGGACTTTTAGGTTAGGCAAGCAGTCTCCAGGATAGAGCTGATTTAACCCTGAAAACAGCTGGAGGAGGACTCCAGTGGGTGTGTTTACCCCTGCTGCGACCCTGGTTGGCTCACACCTGTAATCCCAACACTTAGGGAGGCAGAGGCTGGAGGCTGGCTTGAACCTAGCCTGGGCAACATAGTGGGACCACCTCCACAAAAAGAAAAAAAAAGAAACAAGAACACTCAGGGGACTGACTCGTGTTAATTAAAATCATAAGCTTGGTATTCAAAACTCAGGAAGTCATTATTAATTTACAGAAAGAAATTCAGTCATTTATTCATTTATCTGTCCCATAAATATTTGTTGAGTGCTGACCTAAGCCAGGTTAGTCAGGCATAACCCTAAAGTTCTTTCTAGAAGGTAATATAGCCTCCTGTATGAGGCAGACGACAAAAACCACAGCTGTTGTTTTAACAGAGAGAATTTAATATAGAGAACGCTTAGCAAAGCTAAGTATAAGGAATTATTAACTAGTGATTAAAGAACTCAAAAAGCAAAAAAGAGACCTCTATTATATCGTGAAGGTAGCAATTTCTGGAAGCATCTGCCACATCTGGGAGATAAAGGGGGAAAAGTTGGAATTATTAAAACCTAGAAGCTTGGAGGAGTGATCACATGGGGCTGAAACTCAGAACCTGCAGAAGCACTTGCTTGCTGGCTACTGCTGGTGTCTCTGAGCTCAGAGGAGGGGCCCTACGGAGGTGGGATCCAGACCTCTAAGGACGGTGAGCTGGCTAGCTAGCATCTCTGGGGTAGGAGATGATGAGGCTGCTTCTGTGGGCATTGCAAGCCGGATTCAGCTGCTGCTACAGGAAGGAACTGCTGCTGCCACAGTGAAGAAGCATGATGTGAGGGATGCCACTCACAGGATCAGGAAGCTAAGGGAAGAAGCCACTGGGAAGCCAGGGAAGCCCAAAGGAAAAAAAAAAACTCCCCTCTTCCTCCTCTAGCCTTGAGTCTCTCTCTCTCTCTCTAGCGCCTCCTACAGGCAGAGCCCAAGAGGGAGCAGCTGGCAAAGCAGAAATGTGGTTTGCAAAATCCCAGCCCTAGCATCATAAAGAAAGGTGGGTTTGGAGCTAAGAGATAATCTCTTAATAATTGATGGGGTGCAGTGGCTCATGCCTATAATCCCAGCACTTTGGGAGGCCAAGGTGGGTGGATCATTTGAGGTCAGGAGTTCGAAACCAGCCTGGCCAACATGGTAAAACCCCATCTCTATTAATAATACAAAATTTAGCCAGGCATGGTGGTGTGGGCCTGAAATCCCACCTACTGGAGAGGCTGAGGCACGAGAATCACCTGAACCCAGGAGGCAGAGGTTGCAGTGAGTGAGATCACATCACAGCACTCCAGCCTGGGAGACAGTGAAACTGTATAAAAAAAAAAAAAAAAGAAAGAAAGAAAAAAAGAAAAAGAAAATCTCTTAATAACTCATGTATCTCCAAAGAGTCTTGAGGTGAGTGAAGATTAGCTAACTGCCTCCAGAAACCTCACCACCAGCTCACACAAAAGCAAATATCTGACCAAACTCTACCACATTTACTAAGCAAGCATTTGTTAGCAATCTGCCACAAACACAATTGATGCAACCTTTTCTCTAGGCTTGAGGAAGTCCCAGCTATCAGCCTACCCTTGCATGAAAGGTCACTCAAGGTGGATGCAACATTCCAGAAGCATCAGGGAACCAGAAATCCTCTAAAACTAAAGGTTGAATCAAGCCTCAGGTGCCATCTCTAAGGTGCAGGGCACAGACCTTGCTAGATTCTGATAATCTCTTTATCTAAAGGTGGAGAGTAGTATTTCCAGTATATTCAAGTAAACTCATAGATCCTGAATACCTCTAATTTCACCAAAAATCGTCTAACATTCGTCATGCTAATTAACAAGCCACCAATTTCATCAATGAATACCCATTTTTGACTTTCACTTTGCTAATTAGCAAAGCCTCGGGTATTGATGGAGCGTTTGTGATCTTGCATTTGGATGTGGTCTTTCTGATACAAAGCCAGCTGACTAGCTGGAGAGGGGATTTTTGGTGAAGGCAAATGACTGACTGCCCCGGAATTGGAGTTTTAACTGACACAGACATAATATCACATTGTTCAGGTGGAATTACTTCAAAAATCAAGTGCAGAGGCCGGGCAAGGTGGCTCACACCTGTAATCCCAGCACTTTGAAAGGTCGAGGTGGGGGGATCACCTGAGGTCAGGAGTTTGAGACCAGCCTGGCCAACATGGCAAAACCCTATCTCTACTAAAAATACAAAAATTAGTTGGGTGTGGTGGTGCATGCCAGTAATCCCAGCTACTTGGAAGGGTGAGGCAAGAGAATCTCTTGAACTTGGGAGGTGGAGGTTGCAGTGAGCCGAGATCATGCCACTGCACTCCAGCCTGGGAAACAGAGCGAGACTCCGCCTCAAAAA
>NW_016107681.1:90460-102879 GCF_001604975.1 Cebus imitator | reverse complement strand
AAAAAAAAAAAAAAAACTGCAGAGATTGTAACAAGTACTGTTTATACCAGGTGCCACTGTGATTCAGTGGCGGCCAAGACACGGTCTTTGCTCTCAAGTAGCTCACAGGCTGGGAGACAAACAATAAACAGATGACTGCAATATGTGCAGAGTGTACCTATAAGGGTGAGCCAGTTAGTGCTGAGTACTTTTCTGAAAACATCAGGAGGACCAAGTTCTGCCACTCAGTTGTCAGCAAACCTTCCCTGTAGGTTGAGTTGCCAGTTAAAATACAGGCTGTCCAGTTCAATTTGCATTTCAGATAAACAATGAATCCTTTTTTTTTTTTTTAAATTTTTTAGCTAAGTGCTGTATTTTATTTGTTAAATCTGGCAACTCTATTT
Source organism: Cebus imitator (assembly GCF_001604975.1). Lineage (NCBI taxonomy): Eukaryota > Metazoa > Chordata > Mammalia > Primates > Cebidae > Cebus > Cebus imitator. The sequence goes on along the minus strand of NW_016107681.1, from coordinate 102,496 downwards.
CTAGGCAAAGCTAGAAGGAAAGCCAAACAGGGCAGAAGTCAGCTCAGTGAGTGTGAGATTAGTCAAGGCAGGAGAATGAGACAGTTTTAGGTTAAATGCCTGAGGTATCTATTTCCATCTGCCTCCCTGGACAAGCCTAAGTGTTTTAGTGGTCAGGAGGTCGGCTTTCCTGAGCAGTGCTGGCCAAGCCACACATGGTCTTTCTGAGCTCCCCTTTCATAAATGGCATGCACATTCTTCTTAAGCAGACACCTCTGCAAGCACATTCTTTCTTATGCAGATGCTGTGATGGTTAATTTTACGTGTTAATATGGAGGGCGTTTGGGGATAAAATTAACATTGAAATTGATGAACAGATTATCATTGAAATTGATGAACAGATCCATAATGTGGGTAGGTCTTGTCCAATCAGTTGAAGGCCAGAAAGGAGCAAAAAGACCAGCCTCCTTGAGCAAGAGGAATTCTCCAGAATACACTGCCTTCAGACTTCATCTGCAGCTTCAGCTCTCCTGGGTCTCCACCTGCCAGCCCACACTGCAGATTTTGGACATGCTGGCCTCCATAATCATGTGATCCAATTCCTTCTAATAAATCTCTCTCTCTCTTGCTCTATGTATGTGTGTATATATGTACATATATCTGTGTGTGTGTGCATGCGTGTGTATATATATATGTGTATGTGTATATATATGTGTAATTATACAAGTATATACACACACACGTGTGTGTGTGCGTGTGTGTGTGTGTGTGTGTGTGTGTGTGTGTGTGTGCGCGCACATCCTTTTGGTTCTATCTATCTGGAGAACCCTAATACAGACCCCCAAATAGCTGATTAGGTGTAAGCTTCCATAATGACAATGCAGTCTTGCTCCCTTCTTCTAAACAGGTTCCCTGAATGGGATTCGTTTGCTCATAGTCTTCATTTTTTTATCCATTAATGGATGATCTCATTTTTCTCTTTACCCTCAGAGAGATTAAGAAACTTGCCCAAGGCTAGCCGGCTGAGGTTTTATCTCACCTCTAGCTTCAAGGCTTGCGCCATTTCTGCTGTTTAGTGTCAGTCTGTATCCTGGAAATTGTGTTCCTCGATACAGGGAGGTAGCTGTTGGGTAAAGTAAAAGATGCTGGGCTTGGAGTCATAAGACTTTGGCCTTGTTCAGAAATGGAAACATCCCAGGGGGAGTTAGCAGTCTGGAGAGGGCTTTGATGCTTAGGAGCTATGCATGTGTGTTCAGCAACTCCTGCAGGTTGACCTGACAGAACATCTTGATAAATTTGAACTCTGGACATGCAGAGTGAGCTAAGGCTAGGTCCCGTTAGTGATGTCACAGCCCCAGGCAGCACAAAAATTAAAGGAGCAGCTTTTTGGGTCAAAGGCAGGAGATCCTGCTGGTGGGAACTCAGGGAAGGTGTGGGTTCCACTCAACCTCTGCAAAACCAGCCCTATTATTCTACCCTTGTCTCCAGGCAATGCCTACACTTATCTGGAAACTTCAAGGGGATGGAGAGCAGGTTTCTGATCCTCCTGAGGAATCATAATCCTCAAATCCACCAGACTGAGGCCAGAAACTGATGGCAGGGAAGGGGAGCTGGGGAAGGCAGGAGTTAAATGAACACAGGCTTTATGGCTAGCCAGATGGGAAGTTAAAGTTTTCCTTTACTAGCTATGTTCTGGAATATTATGGACTAAATGCTTCTGTCCCTTCAAAATTTGCATATTGAAGCCTCAATCTCCATTGAGATGGTATTAGGAGGTGGCGCCTTTGGGAGGTGATTAGGTCCCATCTTGAGGATGGGACCCCCCCATGATGGGATTAATGTCCTAATGAGAAGAGGAAGACCAGAGTACACTGTCTGTCTGCCATGTGAGAACACAGCAAGAAGATGGCTGTCTGCAAACCATGAATAGAGCCCTCACCAGGGAACTGAATTGGCTGGCACTTTGATCTTGGACTTCCCAGCCTCCAGAACTATGAGAAATAAATGTAAGTTCCTTAAGCCCCCAGCCTGTGGTATTCTGTTATAGCAGCTCGAGCTGACTAATTAATTCATAGAGTGACTAGACAGTGTCTCTTATTAGCAGTTTTCCCATCTCAAAATCTCTTAGAAAATGTGTACTGCTTTCTGTACATATGTTTCTTTTATTTTAAAAATCAACATTATTGATGTATAATTTACATACAATAACATGTACCCATTTTAAGTGTACAGTTTGATGAGTTTGGAGAAATATACATACCTGTTTAACCACACCCCAGTCAAGACATAGGCCATTTTCATTCGTGATGAATCTTGGATCCATCACCAAGAATACAAGATTTCCCTTGTATTGTTTTGCAATCAATCTCTTCTCTCCATTCCAGCTCTAAGCAACACTAATCTGCTTTTCCCACTGTAGATTAGTTTTGCCTGCTCTGGAATTTTATAGACATAGAGTCACATAACACACACTTCATTGTGTCTGGCTTTTGAGATCATTCATGTTATTGCATGTATCAATATTTGGGGATAAAAAATTGTTGTGTAGTATTCTATTGTATGAATATACCACAATTTGTTCATTCTCACTGGTATATTTTAAATTTATGTATATTCTGTTATATAGCTCATTCTGGGTTTTAGATTTTTCACTGAGCATAGCTTTAAGATTCACTCATGTAGCTATTTGTATGTCTAATCCATTGCTACTAAATGCTTCAGATTACTCCATGATGGGCAATCCCCAGATTTTGTCTAATCACCCCCTCAGTGATGGATACCCAGTTTGCTACCCACCACAGAAAAAACAAAACAAAACAAAACACACATACACAAATTTAAAAACACTGCAGTGAGCATCTTTTTACATGGACCTCATGAACCTCTGAATTTTCATGGGATACGTATTCAGGAAGGGAATTGCTGGCTCATTCACTATGCGTTTACTTAATTAATGTCAGAGATGCCAGCTTCTTCTCCAGAATGGCTGCACTAGTCTACACTCCTACCTGCAATGCCAGAGGGCTCCTTATAGCCGCATAGCTCCCCAACACTTGGCATTATATGGCTAACTTTTGCAGTCTAATATTAAAAATTGAGATCTCATTTTTGTTTTAATTTGCATCTTTCTGATTGCAAATAAGTTTGAGCACCTCTGCAGGTGGGTTTCTCTCTCTAAGCTGCCTGTTCATATTCCTTGCCCAGTTTTCTATTGAGGATGCTGTTTTTCTTCATTTTGGTTTGCAGGTGTTTCTCACATATTTGACAGGCTCATTTCTTGTTGTTTTAGATATTGAGAACATTTTCTTCCATTTTGGGCATACATCTATTTCCTTTGCCTGTGGTGTGCTTCAGTAAATAGAAATCCTTAATTTTGAAGCAGATAAATTTCCTTTTTCAACTATGGTTTGTGCCTTTGAAGTTTTATTTAAATTATCTTTCTCTGCCAGTAGAGATCACAAGGATATTCTTCTACAGTTTCTTCTATTAACTTTATAGTTTTCACCACCAATTTTAGTTCTTCAGTCTATAGAGTCTCCAATTTATTGGTGGTGTTAGCTTGGGATACAGTTTTAACTTTTTCCATTTGGTGTGCCAGTTTTGTTTTGTTTTATTTGAACTCCATGCAGGAGATCTTTAAAACCTTGGCTCTGGCTGGGTGTGGTGGCTCACACCTGTAATCCCAGCTTTTTGGGAGGCTGAAGTGGGTGGACCACTTGGGGTCAGGAGTTCAACACTAGACTGGCCAACATGGTGAAACCCTGTCTCTACTAAAAATACAAAAATTAGCCAGGCGTGGTGGTGGGGATGTGTAGTCTCAGCTACTTCGGGGGGCTGAGGCAGGAGAATTGCTTGAACCCAGGAAGCGGAGGTTGCAGCAAGCTGAGATGGCACCACGTACTCTCGCCTGGGCATCAAGAGCGAAACTACATCTTAAAACAAACAAACAAACAAACAAAAAAACCTTGGCTCTAACAGGAGTAGTTTGAACAATGAACTCTTTTAATTAGAATTTGTTTGGACTTTTTATTAAAGTATGGATCAGGCCCAGTGCTCAAATCATGGTTAATTTAGTGAATTCCCACAAAGTGAAAACAGAACTGAAACAGAACATTGCCTGTACCCTAGAAGTCCTCCTCCTTCCCATTTTTATCCAATACCCATCATAAATCAGTTTTGCCTTTACCTTTTTGTTTTAGTTTTTTATTTGTTTTTTGGTCATATGAATGGAATCATGCTTTATGTACTCTTGTGTCTGGTGACTTTCACACAGTATTATGTTTGTAAAATCTATACATACTGCTGGGAGCAGTGGTGCTCAGCCACTGGTAATCCCAGCTACTCAGGAGGCCAAGGCAGGAGGATTGCTTGAGTTCAGGCATTTGAGAACAGTCTGGACAAAATAATGAGACCCTGTCTGTAAAAAAATTTTTTTTTAAAAGATCTATTAATATTGTTATGTCTGGGTGCAGTTTGTTCATTCTCATTGTTGTACAGTGTTCTGTTATACAATTATACACAATTTATTCATTCCACTCCTGATGAACATTTGAGCAGTTTCCAGGTTTTGGTTATCATTTACTGCTGTGAAAATTCTTCTACCCATGTTTTAGCGAACTTATGTATACATTTCTACTGAGTCATAGGATATGCATATGTCCAGCTGAAGTGTTTTCTGTCAGTTTTCCAAAATGGTTTTACCAATTTACACTCCCACAGAGCAGTGTGATAGTTCCAGGTGCTCCACATCTTTGCTAATGCTTGGTATCTTCCATTTCTTTTTCATTTTAGCCATTATGGTGGGGTGTATAGTGGTATTTCATAGTTGTTTTAATTTGCATTTTCCTAATGGTTAAGTTGAGCACCTTTTTGTATATTTATTTACCATTTAAACTATTTCTTTCTCCTCCTCCTCTTCTTCTTCTTCCTTCTTCTTTCTTTTTTCCTCCTTCTACTTTTTCTTTCTTCTTGTTTTTTAAAGAGAAAGAGTCTCACTATTTTGCCTAGGCTGGACTCGAACTCCTGGGCTCAAGTGATCCTCGTACCTCAGCTTCCCATGTAGCTGGGACTACAGGTGTGTGCCACTGCATCCAGTTTACTAATATCTTCTTTTCTGAATTTTCTGCTCAAGACTTTTGTCCATTTTTCTTTTAGATTGTCTTTTTCTTATTCACTTGCGAAAATTATTTCAATAGCTTGGATATGAATCCTTTGTCCAATACATGTACTGAGAATATTATCCTCTTTTACTCTGTATATTGCCTTTTTATTCTCTTAATTTCAAATGGATCAACTTATCTTTTTCTTTCATAGCTAATGCTTTTTATGTTTTGTTAAAGAAATCTTGGCCAGTGCAGTGGCTCATGCCTGTAATCCCAGCACTTTGGGAGGCCGAGGCAGGTGGATCAGGAGGTCAGGAGTTCAAGACCAGCCTGACCAACATGGTGAAACCCCATCTCTACTAAAAATATAAAAATTAGCTGGGTGTGGTGGTATGCACCTGTAATCCCAGCTACTCAGAATGCTCAGACAGGAGAATCACTTGAACCCGGGAGGCACTCCAGCCTGGGTGACAGAGACTGTGTCTCAAAAAAACAAACAAACAAAAACAAACAAACAAAAAAAACCCAGAAATCTTTGCCCATACCAATTCATGAAAATGTTTTCCTCTAAAAGCTTTATTATTTTATCTATCTTTCCTATTTGTATCTACAATTCTTCTGAAACTGATTTACATGTGTGGTGTGAGATAGGGATCCAGATTTATTTCTACCCATTTAGATATAAATTAACCCAGTGCCATTTATTTAAAAGACTCTTTTTTTCCACTCTACATCAGTGTCATACTGTAATAAACCAGGTAAACTGAATGTGTGTCTGTTCTGGATTCTTGATTCTTTTCCATTGGCCAGTTTATCTATCCTGGTGTAGTTTGTCACTGTATTCCTCACAGAGAGCTTGTGTAGTCTTACACTAACTGTAGACACTTTATAGTTTTGCGGCTATTGTAAATGATTTTATTTTTATTACATTTTGTAGTTTCTAGTTATTTCTGCAGTAAAAAGCAGCTACTGATTTCTGTAGGTTGATTTTCTAGTTAGAAACTTTATACATCACCTCTTAGAGCTGAGTTTGTGGATTACATTTTTATTTCTAGATAGATGATCATATCACTTGCAAATAGCAATTTTATCTTTTTCCTTCCCAAAAGTATCTCTGTGATGATAAATTTTATCTGTCAACTTGGCTAGTCTCTGGTCCCCAGTTATTTTGTCAGATAACTAGTCTGCAGTCTAGGTGTTGCCACGAAAGTATTTTTTAGATGAGGTTAACATTTAACTCAGTAGACTTTGAGTAAAGCAGATTACCCTCGATAATGTGGGTAGGCCTTGCCCAATAATTTAAAGGCCTTAAGAAAAAAAGGTGAACATTCTCACAGGCGGAGAGAATTCTGCCTCTAGACTGCCTTTGGACTTAAGCTGCAACATCAGTTTCTTCCCTGGATCTCTAGCCTGCTAGTCTACTCTGCAGATTTCTGTTTTGTCAGTCCACACAATCACATGAGCTAATCCCTTAAAGTAAATCTCCCTCTGTCCCTCTCTCTTTCTCTCTCTCTTCCCCTTACACTCTTTTACACTGTCCACATACATCCTATTGCTTCCCTTTCTCTGGAAAACCCTGACTAATACAACCCCCCCCTTTTTTTTAAAATTGTACTTTAGGTTCTGGGGTACATGTGCATATCATGCAGGATTGTTGCATAGGTACATACATGGCAAGGTGGTTTGCTGCCTTCCTATCCCCATCACTTATATCTGGTATTTCTCCCCTCATTATCCCTCCCTCCCCACCCCCCACTCTTCCTCCCTTAGTCCCCCCCAACTGACTGCAGTATGTGATGCTACCCTCCCTGTGTCCACGTGTTCTAATTGTTCAACACCCGCCTATGAGTGATACCATGCGGTGTTTGATTTTCTGTTCTTGTGTCAGTTTGCTGAGAATGATGGTTTCCAGATTCATCCATGTCCCTATGAAGGACACGAACTCATAGTTTTTTATGGCTGCATAGTATTCCATGGTGTATATGTGCCACATTTTCTTTATCCAGCCTATTGTTGATGGACATTTGGGTTGGTTCCAGGTCTTTGCTATTGTAAACAGTGCTGCACTGAACATACATGTGCATGGGTCTTTATAATAGAACAATTTATAATTCTTTGGGTATATACCCAGTAATGGGATTGCCGGGTCAAATGTTATTTCTATTTCTAGGTCCTTGAGGAATCGCCACACTGTCTTCCACAATGGTTGCACTAATTTGCACTCCCAGCAACAGTGTAAAAGTGTTCCTGTTTCTCCACATCCTCTCCAGCATCTGTTGTCTCCAGATTTTTTAATGATTGCCATTCTAGGTGGTATGAGATGGTATCTCAATGTGGTTTTGATTTGCATTTCTTTAATGACTGGTGATGATGAACATTTTTTCATATGTTTGTTGGCCTCATAGATGTCTTCTTTTGTAAAGTGTCTATTCATATCCTTTGCCCACTTTTGAATAGGCTTGTTTGTTTTTTTCTTGTAAATCTGTTTTAGTTCTTTGTAGATTCCAGATATTAGTCCTTCGTCAGATGGCTAGATTGCAAAAATTTTTTCCCATTCTGTTGGTTGCTGGTTCACTCTAATGATTGTTTCCTTTGCTGTGCAGAAGCTCTGGAGTTTGATTCGGTCCCATTTGTCTATTTTGGCTTTTGTGGCTAATGCTTTTGGTGTTTTGGTCATGAAGTCCTTGCCTACGCCAATGTCCTGAATGGTTTTGCCTAGGTTTTCTTCTAGGGTTTTTATGGTGTTAGGTCTTATGTTTAGATCTTTAATCCATCTGGAGTTAATTTTAGTGTAAGGTGTCAGGAAGGGGTCCAGTTTCTGCTTTCTGCACATGGCTAGCCAGTTTTCCCAACCCCATTTGTTAAACAGGGAATCCTTTCCCCCATTGCAACCTCTTAATTGTTTTCACTTTCTAACAATGGCTAGGACTTTCATGCTGTATTAAACAGTAATGGTCGAGGACACATTTTTCTTATTTATAGTCTTAAAGGGAATGTGTCTAAAGTTTCTCCATTGAGTATATTTGCTATAGGTTTGTTGTTGTTGTTTTTGTTGTTTCAGAGAGAGTTTCACTCCATCATCCAGGCTGGAGTGCAGTGCGGTAATCTCGGCTCACTGCAACCTCTGCCTCCTGGGTTCAAGTGATTTTCATGCCTCAGCCTCCTGAGTAAGTGGAATTACAGGTGCCTGCATCACACCATGATAATTTTTGTATTTTTAGTAGAGACAGGTTTTTGACATGTTGGCCAGGCTGGTCTCGAGCTCCTGACCTCAAGTGATCTGCCTGTCTTGGACTCCCAATGTGCTGGGATTACAGGTGTGAGCCACCATGCCTGGCCTGCTGTAGGATTTGATACTCAACCTTTATCAAGTTAAGAAATTTTTTTTATGTTCCTAGTTTGCTAAGTTTACTGATGTTGAACCATTGTTGGATTTCTGGGATAAAACCATATATATATATATATATATATATATATATATATATATATATCTCCTGTTGAGTTCAGTTAGTAAATGTTTTGTTTGGGATTTGTACATCTGTTTTCATAAATGAAAAAGCCCTATAAATACTTTTTAAAAATTGTCACTAACTGGTTTTGGAATTAAGATTGCCTTGGCTTCAAAATGAGCTGGATGGCATTCACCCTTTTTCTAAACTCTGAAACAATTTGTGTAAAATAGGAATTAAGCATTTCTTTCTTTTGAAAAACAAATTTATTTATTTTTTTGTCACCTCTGCTGGAGTGCAGTGGCCTGATCTTGGCTCACTGCAACCTCTGCCTCAGCCTCCTGGAATTACAGCCTCCTGGCTAATTTTGTATTTTTTGTAGAGACAGGGTTTCACTATGTTGGCCAGGCTGGTCTTAAACTCCTGATCTCAAGTGATCTGCCTGCCTTCGCCTCCCAAAGTGCTGAGATTACAAGCATGAGCCACCATACCTGGCCGGAATTAAGCTGTTCTTAAAAATTTTATAGAACTCACCTAGAAAACTAAAAGGGCCATCAATGATAGACTGGATAAAGAAAATGTGGTATATATACACCATGGAATATATGCAGCCATAAAAATGAATGAGATCATGTCCTTTGCAGGGACATGGATGAAGCTGGAAGCCACCGTCCTCAGCAAACTAACATAGGAACAGAAATCCAAACACTGCATGTTCTCAGTCATAAGTGGGAGTTAAACAATGAGAACACATGGACATAGGGAGGGGAAAAACACACACTGGGGTCTTTTGTGGGGTGGAGGGCAAGGGGAGGGAGAGCATCAGGGCAAATACCTAATGCATGTGGGGCTTAAAACCTAGATGACGGGTTGATAGGTGCAGCAAATCACCATGGCACACGTATACCTATGTAACAAACTGGCACATTCTGCACATGTATCCCAGAACTTAAAGTAAAATAATACTTTTTAAAAAACAAATTAAAAGGGCCTAAAGTTTTTGGGGAAAGGATATCTTTGACTACCATTTCAACCTTTTTGTGCTTGGCATGGAATTAGTCATCTTCTTCTTGATCAAACTGTTGCATTTTATGTATCGCTAGAGTTTTATTTCATTTTTTTTCAATTTTAATAGTACGGAGTTATTCACAATGCTTTTTTTCTTTTTTAAATAATCACTTTTGTGTCATTGGCTATTTCTTCCTTTTCTCTTTGTATTTTATTTATTCATGTCTTCCCTTTTTTATTCTTGAAACATCTTTTCATAGAACCAGATTTTGACTTTTAAAATAATTCCCACAGTTTTTGTTGCTGTTTTCTATTTCATAGAGTTGTGCCAGATTGAGCCAAGCATTCGCAGTTGTTTTCAATAACAGCTGAGCGTGGAAGCTAGAGGTCAAATCTACTTTCAATGTATCAATAATTGGTAAGTGTATCTGTCACAATATAGTCTCACCAAAGCTGTAATTATTCCAGAGCAGTAGCCAGCTTGTTACCTTGGCCACAGTACGTAGATAAGGGAACTGTTCGTAGGAAATCATGAGAATAGATGCAAATATTGGAATGACAGCAATATGGTTGACACAAATCAGCACTTGCAGTCTATTCAGCAAATGTGCCTTCTCTTTAGGAAGGGCCGTGAAATCCTGGCTGGGAATTTTGCAGGACCAATCAGAGACATTGCTTTTGATGCTCATTGTTCCATCTCAGACCCCTGCTCTCATGTGCTTAGGTCTTCAATGGGTGATTTCTAGCGTGGGTATGGCAACTCACTTATCTCTGCTAATGTGTCTGCCTGTGCCTCAGTTGAGTGTAGAGGATTTACGGACAGGAACCTTATCCCAATGTTGCCATCCTCCCCCGTTGTCCCTGATAAATGGGCAGATGAAAAGGCTGGTACAGTGTGCCAAGCATGCTCTGAAGGAGATTACTGGAAAGATGAGCTGTAAGACCTGCCAGGTTTCTGGCTGCTCAAAATGTCACACACTATTCAACTTTAAGAGCCAGTCTTGCTGAATTACCGTGAGACCATCCATCAAGAATGGTCTCAGCTGTCTCCACACAGATAAATAAGAATGACGTCTGAATGCCATTCTGTCTGTAACTATCTTTCACTTATTTTACCCTATGAGTTAGTCCTGTGGTGGTAAGCCAAGAGTGGGATCTGCTGCTAGAATAATGAATGCTGGGACCCTCTGAGCACACTGGGTCCATGTGACATTGTCTAACTGATCACTGGTAAAATCTCCCTCCCAGGGTAACTAGAGGAAGACAGACCAATAGAAATGCCTCCTTCAGAGTCACTGGTGTTGATTTTCAGACTCATGAGGATCCTCAAAGCTGCAAGGAAGGAAGCAATAACTCCTCAGGCACTGCAGCTACACCCGGTATTTCACCTGGGTAGTGCCCAAGAGTACCACTGTAAAACAGTTTGTCACAGGCCAGGTTTCCTGGGAAACAGACTCTGAGACAGAGATTTGCATGCAGGAAGCTTACTGAGGCGTGCCTTCAGGATCTGCACCTGAAAGGGGCATGAGGGACACAGGATTGGGCAGAGAGAAAGGCCCATTTGACCCCATGGGGAGTCGTGGAGCTGGGATGATCCATTAGAATTGTTTGCAGTTGAGAGGAGGGGCCAAAGCCTTTGTTCTCCCACATTGACCAGTCATTCAATATGGGCTGCCCCTGGGAAGGGGACATGACCTTGGGGGAGGCAGATATCTTCAGCTGAAGGCAATCCCCAGGGAGGTACTCAGCGGCCAGTTGCCAGCTGCCAACCCTTCCTGCAGCAGGGAAAGCGAGTGCTTCAGTGCTGCAGTGGTACCTTCACACAGTGCACCACAGCACCCATCACAGTCTTCACCCCTCATGCCTCTCACATCCACTTGCTTCATAGAGTAAACTTGGAGCGCAGCTCCTTGAGGTTTTGGGTGGGATTTATTTCCTGGAATAACTTAGAGGAGGAAGGTCAGTGAGATAAACTACAGACCCAGCTACTCCAACTGTTGTTGAGACCTCACCTGATATTCTGTGTCTCCCTTCTCTACTACCCATTCTAGATTCCCTTCACTGTTCAAGAACAACTGTTAGTGTAGGTGGCTTACCTGAAAGCACAATGCAGACTCTCATCCCTGAGGGGTCTGAGCCCTGGTCACTATGCTCTTTTCAGACCAAGGTTGCTATACTTGTCCATTTCCTGTCAAAATCAAGCAAGGAAGTATCAAGAGATACTCAAGAATATCAACTGAAGGGCAAACATAATCCTCCCCATCTCCCTTGTGTAACAGAGCCCTACCTCCTCATGAAGACCAAGGTTAAATCTGCCTAAAGTGACAGAGTAGAAGCAATAGTTAAAATTTTAATAGGACGTTTTCTGAGCCCCTGGTGGAAGAGTTACCTCTCTAGGAGCCATAAGCTCCAAACCTGCAGAGCTGAGAGTTGCAGGACAGGAAGCACAAATGCAATAAGCACAAATTTCAACAAGAGCTGAGCAAGCAAGCTGGAGG
>NW_016107681.1:89134-90295 GCF_001604975.1 Cebus imitator | reverse complement strand
GGTTTCACCATTTTAGCAAGGCTGGTCTCAAACTCCTGACCTCAGGTGATCTGCCTGCCTCAGTCTCCCAAAGTGCTGGGATTACAGGCTTGAGCCACAGCGCCCAGCCTCATCTCCATTTTCAATGCATCGATAATTGGTAACTATATCTGTCACAATACAGTCTCATTAAAGCTGTAATTATTCCAGAGAGGCGGCCAGATTGCTACCTTGGCCACAGTACATAGATAAGGGAACTGTTCATAGGAAAACATGAAAATAGATGTGAATATTGGAATGACAGCAATATGGTCGAGGCATGCCAATTTTGATGACGTCCAATTTATCTATTTTTTTTTTCTTTTGTTACTTGTGGTTTTGGTGTCAAATCTAAGAACCTACTGCCAAATCTGATGAAGATTTAACCTAGGTTTCCTCCTAATAGTTTCATAGCATTACCTCTTAAATTTAGATTGCTGATCCATCTTGAGTTAATTTTTGTTTATAGAGTGAGGTAGGATTCCAACTCCATTCTATGGTTATAAGAGTTGTTCAAGCACCATTTGCTGAAGAAACTAATTTTGCTCATTGAATTGTTTTGAGATGTTAAAAAATCAATTGGCCATAGATGTTTGGGTTTATTTCTGCACTCTCAATTCTATTCATTTATTTTTCATCTAGCCTTATGCCAGGACCACACTGTTTTGATTACTGTATTATTGTAGTCAGTTTTAAAATCAGGAGGTGTAAGTCCACAAACTTTGTTTTTCATTTACAATGTTATTGTGGCTATTCAGAGCCCATGCAGTTCCATATGAACTTCAGAACCAGCTTTTCCATTTCTGTCACTGCAGGTTCTTTTGATGAGGATTGTGTTGAATCTGTAAATCTTTTGGGGGAGTATTGTCATCTTAACAATACTAAATCTTTCAAACTATGAACATGGAATATCTTTCTATTTATTTATGTCTTCTTTAACTTCTTCCAGCAGTATTTCATAGTTTTCAGTGTGCAAGTCTTTCAGCTTTTGGTAAAATTTGTTCCTTGGCATTTTATTGTTTTTGGAGGTATTGTAAATGTAAATTTTTTTTTAGTTTCTGTTTTGGATTGCCCATTGGTGGCATATAGAAACAAAATTGATTTTTTTTTAAAGCTTTCCTGTGCTTGCTATTATAAGTAATA
>NW_016107681.1:59296-89105 GCF_001604975.1 Cebus imitator | reverse complement strand
GGCATGGTCTTATTCTGTCACCCAGACTGGAGTGCAGTGTTGTGGTCATAGTGATGGCAGGGGCCGTTGCCATCACGCCGGCTGCTGCAGGGAGATGTGGCTGGATCTGTACACTTGATGGAGCTGGTGGACGCCCTGTCCCTTCTGAGTTGGGACGGGAGCTCCCTATGCAGTTGCAGCTGCCCAAACCACAGCTGCAGACCCAGGCCTCCTGCTCTACGGAGCAGGCAGAGCCCTTCCCTCCTAGGAGCCACGGCCGCCCAAACTGCAGCTGTGGATCTGAGCCTCCCTGTATTCTTGGGGCAGCCGGGAACAGGCAGGATCTGTGCTCCCTGGTGCAGCCGCAGCCACTGGATCTGCTACTGCAGACCTTAGCCTCCCGCTCTAGGAAGCAGGCAGGAGCGAGGGACAAACGGGAGCCCTGCCTCTTCTGCGATGGCAGGGTGTGAGCTCCTGGGTGCAGCTGTGGCTGCCCTCCCAGGCACAAGACCCTGGGCATCTCTGCAGCTTGCAGCCTCCACCCTCAGGTGCGCCAGGAAGGAACCCCCATCCCTGCAGGCTCAGGGGTATCTGCTCCCACTACCTGGCCTCTCTCCACTCCCAGCACTCACTTGGATCTCAGAGGGGATTTGAGGCCAAGACCTGGGGCTATGAATGGCAGTGGGAGGCAGACAGAATCCTGGGCGGAAGGGGGCAGGGTCCCCAGTAAGGCCCCACCTCAAACCAAGGCTGGGGGCTGGGCTGCCAGTCCCCTGAGCAGAATGAGGATTCATGATGTCTCTTCTGGGTCTACCCATAGCCGACCATGGACCAATCTACACATACTTCTTTCCCTCTGAGGTCCATAAAAGCCCTGGACTCAGCCAGAGCTGAGCAGAGGATGGCCAGAGGACAAAGAGGGCAGAGAGATGGCTGGAGGATCAGCTGCAAAGAGGAGTATCCTTTCTGCTGAGAGCTGCAGAGATGACCTGCTGGCAGAGAAGAGTTACCGTCTCTGCTGAGAGCTTTGGAGACCTGCAGAAATGTCCAAACGACCAGCCTGCGTAGAGTAGCTATCCTCTCCAGAACCTCCTCTCTGCAAAGACCTGAATACTCCATGGGACAACCTGCCTACACAGAGGAGATACCCACTCCTCTGAGCTGTTCTAACACTAAATAAAACTCTTCTTCATGCTTCATTTGTCAGCATATCTCATTCTTCCTGGATGCAGGACAAGAATGTGGGCAAAGGTGCCGTGACCACAAAGGTTTCTGGCCAGGAAAATCAACACCCAAGAGAGCCCGTAACAATAGCTCACTGCAGTCTTGACCTTCTAGGCTCAAAGGATCCTCCTGTGTCAGCCTCTTGAGTAGCTGGGACCATAGGCATGGGCCATTACACCCAGCCAATTTTTTATTTTTTGTAGAAATAGGGTCTTGCTATGTTGCCCAGGCTGGTCTCAAACTTTTGGGCTCAAATGATCCTCCCACCTTAGCCTCCTAAAGTGCTGGGATTACCGACATGAGCCACCCTCTTTGGTCCTACTTTCAGCTTTTTATTTGGTCCTTACTTTAATATGTGTGTTTTAAACACCACAAATTTATTATGTCAGGATTCTGAAGGTCAGCAGTCCAAAATGAGTTTTGTAGCGCTAAAATTAAGTTGTGAGCAGAGCTGCATACCTCCTGGAGGCTCTAAGGGAGAATCAATTTCCTTGCCTTTTCCAGCTTCCAGAAGGTGCCTGCATTCCTTGACTTGTGGTCCTTCCTCCATCCTCAAACTCACCAGCATAGCACATTCAAATCTTCCTCTGGGCGGCGTGCAGTGGCTCAGGCTTGTAATCCTAGCATTTTGGGAAGTGAAGGCAGGAGGACTTCTTGAAGCCAGGAGTTCAAGACCAGCCTAGGCAACAAAGTGAGACCTCTGTATCTAATATTTTTTAAAAATTAGTTATGGTATGGTGGCATGTGCCTGTAGTTCCAGCTACCAGGAGGCTGAGGCAGGAGGACTGCTTGAGCCCAGGAACTCGAGGCTGCAGTGAGCCATGATTGTGCCACTGCACTCCAGCCTGGGCAACAGACCCTGTCTCAAAAAAAAAATCTTGTTCTGATTCTGATTCTGATTCCTCTCATTCTGTTTCTACCATCACATCTCCTTTATCTCTGACCCTCCTGCCTCTTTAAGAAAAAATGTGCTAAAATATATATAACATAAAATTTACCTTTTTAACCATTTTTAAAGTGAAGATCTCAGTGGCATTGAGTACATTCAGATTGTTGTACAACAACAATTGATTTTTGTATGTAGCTCTTGTACCCTACAAATTTGCAGAATTTCTTTATTACCACTAGTAGTTTTGTGTGTGTGTATTCTATAGGATTTTCTATGTATAGGATCATGTCATCTGCAAACAGAATTTGTTTTTCTTCTTCTTTTCCAAGCTGGATGCCTGTTATTTCTTTTTCTTGCCTAATTGCTGTAGCTAGGATTTCCAGTACAATGTTCAGTAGCAGTGGTGAAAGCAGGCATCCTTGCCTTGTTCCTGATCTTAGGGGAAGAGCTTTCAGTCTTTTACTGTTGAGTATGAGGTTAGCTATAGGTTTTTTACAAATGACCTTTATCATGTTAAGGAATTCCTTTTTATTCTTAGTTTGCTGGGTGGTTTTTTTTTTTTTTTTTTTTTTAAAGAGTGTTGAGTTTTTGAGTTTTGTCAAAGGTTTTTTTTTTTTTTTTTTGCAACTACTGAGATGATCGTGTGGGGTTTTTATCCTTTGTTCTTTCAATGTGGTGTGTTATACTGATCTATTTTCTTATGTAGAACCACCCTTGCATTTGTGGGATATATTCCACTTGGTCATGGTGTATAATCATTTTTATGTTCCATTGAAATCAGTTTGCTAGTATTTTGCTGAAAATTTTTCTGTCTGTTCAGAAGAGATTTGGTCAGTAGTATTTTTTTGTTTGTGGTATCTTTGTGTCTTTGGTATCAGTGTAATGCAGGCCTTATAGAATATGTTGGGAAGTATTCCCTTCTCTTCCATTTTTTGGGAGAATTTAAGGTAGGATTGCTGTTAATTGTTCTTTAAATGTTTGGTAGAATTCACTAGTGAAGCCATCTGTTCCTAAGCTTTTCTTTGTTGGGAGGTTTTCAATTGCTGATTTAATCTCTTTACTTGTTAAAGATTTGTTGAGATTTTATATTTTTTTCCTGAGTCAATTGTGGTTGTTTGTGTGTTCCTGGGAATTTGTCCACTTCATCTAGATTATCTGATTTGTTGGCATACAGCTGTTTATAGTATTCCATAATCCTTTTAATTTCAGTAAAGTTGGTTTTGAAATTTCTGATTTTACAAAAAAAAAAAATAGAAGTTCGTGTGGATGTAATGAAAAGGGAACACTTCTACACTACTGGTGGGAATGTAAGCTAGTACAACCACTGTGGAAAACAGTGTAGAGATTCCTTAAAGAACTAAAAGTAGAACTACCATTTGATCTAGCAATCCCACTACTGGGTATCTACTCAGAGGAAAAGAAATCATTATATGAAAACAATTACCTGTTCACACATGTTTATAGCAGCATAATTCGTAATTGCAAAAATGTGGAGCCAACCCAAATGCCCATCAATCAACAAGTGGATAAAGAAACTGTGACACACACACACACACACACACACACACACACACATATATATATATATATATATGATGGAATACTACTTAGCCATAAAAAGGAATGAATTAACAGCATTTGCAGTGACCAGAATGGGACTGGAGTCTATCATTCTAAGTGAATTAACTCAGGAATGGAAAACCAAACATCCTATGTTCTCACTCATAAGCGGGAGCTAAGCTATGAGGACACAAAGGCCTAAGAATGACACAGTGGACTCTGGAACTCAGGAGGAAGGGATGGGAAGGGAGTGAGGGATAAAAGACTACAAAAAATTGGTATACTGCTGGAGAGATGGGTGCACCAATATCTCACAAATCACCACTAAAGAACTTACTCATTTAGCCAAATACCACCAGTTCCCCAAAATGCTATGGAAATAAAAAATTTAAAACCAAAGGGAATATATACTCTGGCCAACTGGCATTCATCCCAGGAATGCAAAGATGATTTAACATCCTAAAATCAATTAACATAACATACCATATTAATAGAATAAAGTACCAAAACCATAAAAAAATTCTGATTTTAGTTATCTGTGTTTTCTCTTTTTCTTAGTCATCCTAGCTAAAGGTTTGTAAATTTTGCTGATATCTTCAAAAAACCAACTTTTGGCTTGTTGTTTCTTTCTATTGTTTTTCTCTATTCTACTTCCTTTCTCTCTGCTGCCATTGATTTTTAGTTTGTGTCAACATTCTGAGCTTTCCCATCCATGAATCAAGCTTGGTTTTTTCCCTCTTTCATTAGCTGGTCACAACGAATACCCAATGAAGCCCTAAGTGTGAGCTGAGGCAGAGGCACAGATGGAATGGTGGTGGATGGTTGAGGGGTCTGTGTCACTGGCTTAGCCGCTTGCTTGTGCTCTCTGGCTTTGCTTGTAACTGATCTAGGTGTTCCACCTCCATCTTCTGAAGGACTGCTTTTTGGCCTTCCTGAACCTATGACTTGGTGGGTCTGACAGAACCCAGGTCATGATGATTAGTTCTGGCTGTGTGATCACTTGATTCCCCTTGGTCAGGCACTTGTCTCTACCTGCCACCCACATTCCTCTGAGAGTTGAGTGTTACCACCTGCCATCTGTCATTTTGGGATTCCATCATCCTCACTGTTCTCAATGAGCTCCTTTCTGTAACAGCATATCCTATCATCATTCCCAACCAACATGAAGGATGGCTATTGAGTTTCTCATTGATGCTGGCTCCCTTTTTACCCATGCATTGTTTATTGCTTTGGTAAAGAGTGTTCTTGGGGTCCTTATATGAGGACTTTATATAATACAACCCCTATATTAGTGGATCAGGCTGCTATACCAAAATACCACAGGCTGGGTGGCTTAAACAACAGACATTTGTTCTCTCACAGTTCTGGAGGCTGGAAGTACAAGATCAAGGTGTCTCAAGGTTGGTTTCTGGTGAGACCTCTCTTCCTGCCTTGCAGACAGCCACTTTCTTGCTGTGTCTCACAAGGCCTCTTCTCTGTACTTGCATGGAGAGCAAGACCTCTCTGAAGTCTCTTCCTTTCCTTATAAGGATACCAGTCCTGCAGCATAACAGTTTCACTCTTATGACTTTATTTAACCTTAATTACCTCCCTACGTGCCCTATCTCCAAATACAGTCACATTGGAGAGTAGGGCTACAACATATGAATTTTAGGGGGACACAATTCAGTCCATAATGATCCTCTAGCATGCCTATTTTTCTGTGCTTTTTGGTCTTCCTTCCACAGCCTGCCATGGCAGTTCTCATTTCTACCTCACTTAGTGGTGCACGTTGGTTTCTTCAAGCTTCCAACAATGTGTGTAATACCATCTCTCAAGGGTCCTGCCAACGTTTCAAATCTCATATCATAGATGAGTGGGCATCTATCAATAAACTCTCCCTTAGCCAACTTTATGGCTTACCTCCTGAATTAGTTTATTAGGGCTACCAGAACAAAATACCACAAACTGAGTGGCTTACAACACCAGAAATTTATTGTCTCATGGTTCTAAAGGCTGGAAGTCTGAAGTCAAGGTGTTAGCAGGGCCTTCCTCCCACTGAGACTCTGGGTAGAATCCTTCCTTGCCTCTTTCTAGTTTCTGGGGTGCTGCCAATGCTTGGTTCTCCTTGGCTTACAGCTGCATTTAGTCTCTGCCCTGTCTTCACATGGCATTCCCCTGTGCATCTTCATCCTCCCTTTCTGTGTCTATGTTCGAATTTTTTCTTTTTAAAGGACATAGTTGTTTTGATATAGGGCCGTTCTAGATGACCTCATCTTAACTTGGTTAAGTCTGTAAGAATCCTTTTTCCAAATAAGGTCACATTTTGGGGTACGGGAGGTCTGGACTTCAAAATAGCTCTTTTGGGAGAAACAGTTTCACTCATAATCCCTCCCTTGATACAGAATCCTCAGAATCCCATCCATACTCTCTGGGCTTCTGCCATTATATGTTAGTTTGCTCTTACAGTCCTTTGAAATATAGTCACACTCTCCTCTCTTAGCAAGCCTGGCACTTTAGTGGCTGGGTTATGTTATGACTCAATCCTAGTTATTGACCTAGCAGACAGGAGGAACAGTTGGGGTAGATCCCAGTAGAGGTTGGGGTACATGCTATCCTGCAGGGTAGAGGCCTCTGCACCATCTTCAAATAAAGGGCTACCATTAGCTTTAAGTATCGTCACTCCAGCTCTCTTTTTGGTTACTGTTTGCATGGAATGTATTTTTCCATTCATTTACATTCAGTCTATTTGCATCTTTGAATCTAAAATAAATCTCTTGTAGCTAGCATATACTTGGATCATGTATTTTATCCATTCTGCTGATCTCTGACTTTTAATTGGAGAGTTACATCTATTTACATTTAATGTAATTACTGATAAGGAGGGACTTACTTCTGCTATTTGCTTATTCATTACCTGTATGTCTTACTTTTTTTTGTTCCTCAATTCCTCCATTACTGCCTTCTTTCATATCAATTGGATATTTTCTAGTGTAACACTTAAATTTTCTTGCCATTTCTTTTTGCTATATATTTTTTGTTATTTTCTTAGTGGTTGCCCTGGCGATTGCAATTAACATCTTAAATTTGTAACAATCCAGTTCGGATCAAGGCCAACTTAATTCCTTTTCTATTTCTTTTCTTCGGAGACAGAGTCTTACTCTGTCACCTAGTGCAGTGAGGGTGCAGTGGCATAATCATAGCTCACTGCAGCCTTGAACTCCTGGGCTCAAGCAATCCTCCTGCCTCAGCCTCCCAAGTAGGTGGAACTACAGGCACGTGCCACCATGTCTGGCTAATTTTAAAGCTTTTCGTAGAGACCAGGTCTCACTATGTTGCCTAGGTTAGTCCTGAACTCCTGGGCTCAAGTGATCCTCCCACCTCAATCTCCCAAAGTGCTAGACCATAGTCATGAGCCACTGTGCCTGGCCTTAATTTCAATAGTATACAAAATTGTTCTTCTATATAGCTCTGTCCCCCTTCCCATGTTGCTATGTCCCAATTGTATGTTTATACATTATGTGCCCATTAACATAGATTTATAGGTATTATTTCTTATAGATGTCTTTTAAATAAGATAGGAAAAAAGGAGCTACAAACCAAAATTACTTTAATACAAACTTTTTTTTTTTTTTTGGTTAGACAGTCTCACTTTGTCACCAAGGCTAGAGTACAGTGGTATAATCTTGGCTCACTGCAACCTCCTTCTTCCAGTTTCAAGCTATTCTCCTGCCTCTGCCTCCTGAATAACTGGGATTACAGGCACCTGCCACTACGCCTGTCTAATTGTTGTATTTTTAGTAGAGACGGGGTTTCACCATGTAGGCCAGGCTGGTCTTGAACTCCTGACCTCAGGTGATCCACCCACCTCAGCCTCCCAAAGTGTTGGCATTGCAGGTGTGAGCCACCATACCCGGCCAACACAGACTTTTATATTTGTCTGTATACTTACCTTTAGTGGTGTTCTTTATTTCTTCATGTGGGTTTGAGTTACTGTCCAGCGTCCTTTCATTTCAGCCTGAAGGACCCCCTTTAGCATTTCTCATTGGGTAGGTGTACTAGTCACAAACTCTCTCCTGTTTTTGTTTATCTGGGAATGTCTTAATTTCGCTTTCATTACAAAAATCAGTTATTAATTAGTTCTTTTAAAGAAGAATTTCTTTTTCCTTTGTTCCATTTGCTTAGTGGTCAGCTGAAAATTGTAGAGATTTCCTTACATTTCTGTGTGTATGTATGTTGGGGCACACCTTCAACACTCAGCCAGGCAGTTTAAAACTGTCTTAGCCTTCACTTCCTGCTTGCGTGGAGCCTGAAAGGCAGCCGGAGGTGGGAACTTAGGGTCTTCTCAGGTCCTTCCTGAGCCTGCACATAGTCCTGGGCATGCATGTGTCCTCTTGGATTCCCAGGAATATGCCAGAGCTTTTCAAAGCTCTTATTCCCAAATCACCTCATTATTCAGATTTTTCTCCCAAGATTTTTGGTTGGTCTAATGCCTGTCCCAACTATCATCCTTTGCCTCAGATAGCAGTGACTAACACAATTACCTATAAATGTTTTTAGCAAATGCTGGCCAAGTAGCAGTCTCAGCACTGAGAGAGATTGGAGTTAGATGACCTAAAGGCAGGTCCTTTGATCTGGTTCTGCAAGAAGCCACCTGACGTCTCAAAACAACTACAATTCTTTGTGAATGAGGTCCACTCTTCTCTATCCAGTACTAGTACCAGTACTATGAATGTGAGCTATTGTTACCAAGGCCACTGCCAAGCTGGAGAGTGGATGATGGGGCCAGAGGAAGTTACAATGCCACAAAGCTCATCACTCTTACTGAGGTTTAGCCTGTTTTTCTTAAGTAGTCTCCTGGTTGCTGCAAGCTTTGGGTTAATTTCCAGAGTTCTGAAAAAGTTGATTCTGACCATTATTGCCAGTTTTTTCATTGCATTTATGGAGGGATGAACTTTTGGCATCTCTTATTCCACCATTTTTGCTAGGCACTAGCGTTAAACAAGGAGGAATGGGCCACTTCTGCAGGCCTAGAAGGTTTGGGGGTATATGGTGAGTTAAGATTTTTTTGATAGCATTGATCCAGATGTCCATTTTCCATATCTCAAGGTCCCACTCCTTCCCAATTAGGGCCCTGATCTTGGTATAGCAGACTTGCTGGAGTTAAAAATTTCACTTTCTCTGGAGCTCTGCTGCTCTTATAATTAACTCCTAAGCCTGACTCTCAGCTTTTTCTGTCCACTGGTTACAGTAGATAAGAGTCTATTTTAATACAGCTGGCATGGGATACTGGTGGAAAGAAATTCACTGGCCTGGTGCAATGTCTCAGGCATTTAAGAGGTACAGGGGAAAAAGAAATTATAAAGACTACTGAATTTTTGAAATATGTAAAACTAAGAGAGTACATTTCAAATGTCTCATCATAAAAAATGATAGGTAATTGCGATGATGAATATGTTAATTTGCTTGATTTAATCAGGCCACATTGTATTCACATATCAACACATCACATTGTAACCCATAAATGTAGATAATTATTTGTCAATCAAAAATAATATTAATAATATATTTTTTAAAAACACATTGAACAAAAGATTATGGAATTGGAGGGATGTTTCTGGAAGCAACCGATGCACTGGAAAACAATAATGAAAATTGAAGGTGATATCACTAATTAAATGCTAGGAACGAAAGCCATAGAGCCTCCTTAAAAAGACTAATAAATGAAATAATGTAGAAAACTGCTAAATTGATCCAAATGATGGCATGACAAATAGCATTCATCAAGATGATTAGCTTAAAATTAAATATATTATAATTACATTACATGTAAAGTAACAGGAATATACAAGGAATACACCCAAAGAAAGAAAGAAAGGCGATGTGACTAGATTTTAAGACAAAAATGAGCATTATGGACAAAAGCATTACTACAGATAAAGATGTTATCATGATTAAAAAAATGTTTGATTCATCAAGAAGATATAACAGTTCTAAATGTATATGCTTTTAATAGGAAGGCCCCAAAATAAAGCAAAAATTTAATGACAAAGGGAAAGCCCAATCCTTGATCACGGATTTTACTTGTTTATTTGTCGGTTATTTATTTATTTATTTATTTAACAGACAGGCTCTCACTCTGTCACTCAGGCTGGAGTGTAGTGGTGTGATAATAGCTCACTGCAACCTCAAATTCCTGGCCTGAAGCCATCCTCTCCCATTAGCCTCCCAAAATGCTGGGACGATAGGCATGAACCGCCATACTCAGCCCATAGGGGAGATTTTGAGAAACCTCACTCAGTAACTGATAGTACAAACAGACAAAGGTATCAGTAAGGATAAGAACATTTGTACAACCCAACTAACAAACATGACCTAATAGATGTAGAAAGAATAATGTAACCAGCAACTGTAGAAAATAGCTTCTTTATCAATTCCACTAAGATAGTTACAAAAGATTAACTGTAGATTGGGCCATAAAGCAAGTTTCAACACATTTCAAAAAATCGTGCGTGTTCTCTACCCCAATGCCAATAATCAATACTAAAAAGATAATGTAAAAGTCTCCATGTGTTTGGATTAAAAACTATACTTTTAAATAACCAATAATCATAATTTCAACTTCTATTTTAGATTCGGGGCACATGTGCAGGTTTGTTATGTGGGTATATTGCATGGTGCTGAGGTTTCGGGTACAGATCCCCTCACCCAGGTAGTAAGCATAGTATCAAATAGGTAGTTTTTCAACCCACACCCATGTCCCTGTCTTTCCCCAGTAGTCCACAGCGTCTATTGTACCCATCTTATAAGTGAAAACATGCAGTATTTGATATTCTGTTCCTGTGATTATGACCTCTAGCTGCATCCATGTTGCTGCAAAGGACATTGATTTCATTCTTTTTTGGGGCTACGTGGTATTATATAGTGTATATGTAATATGTATATATGTGTGTGTGTGTGTGTGTGTGTATATATATATGTATATATATATATGTGTATATATATATATAGGTTCAAGCAATTCTCCTGCCTCAGCCTCCCAAGTAACTGGGATTACAGGCATGCACCATCATGCCTGGCTATTTTTTTTTTCCTGTATTTTTAGTAAAGATGGGGTTTCTTCATGTTGGTTAGGTTGGTCTCGCACTCCCAACCTCAGGTGATCCGCCTGCCTCAGCCTCCCAAAGTTCTGGGATTACAGGCTGGAGCCACTGTGCCTGGCCATATGTACCATATTTTATTTATCCACTCTACCATTGATGGGCACCTAGGTCGATTTCATGTCTTTGCTATTGTGAATAGTGAAAATAAGACAGTATTTTGAACTGAATGGCAATGAAAATGCTATATACCCAAACTTGTGGGTAAAGCAGCGCTCATTAAGAAATTTATGCCCTTGAATGTATGTCTTAGAAAAAGGAGAAAGCCTGAAAATGAATGAGCTAAGCATCCATATCAAGAAGCTAGAAAAAGAACAGCAAATTTAAACCAAAGGAAGTAGAAGAAATGAAATACCAAAGAGTAGAAATCATGAAATAAGAAACAAGGATGTAATAGAGAAATTCAACAAAACCAAAAGCTGGTTCTCTAGAAAGATTGATGAAATTGATAAATCCACGTCAATTTCTGATAGAAAAAAAATGAGACAAGACACAGACTTATTAGTGTCAGGAATTTTAAAAAAGATATCACTATAGATCCTTCAGACACGACAAAGATACTAAAATGATATTTTGATCAGTTTTATTGCAATACATTTTTAAAATTAGATAAAATGAGCAAATTTTCAGAAAAATAAGACATATCAAAAAGATGTGGCCAGGCATGGTATCTTACACTTGTAATCCCAGCACTTTGGGAGGTTGAGGCGGTCGAATTGCTTGAGCTCAGGAGTTCAAGACCAATCTGGGCAACATAGTGAGACCCCATTTCCACAAAAATTTTTAAAAAGATGCAAGAAGAAATAAAAAATCTGAATAGTTCTATAAATACTGAATAAATTGAATCCTTTAAAACACATCTCCCCCACTGTTCCACCCACCACACCATAGAAACTCAATCTCTAGATAATTTCCCCCCAAAATTCTACCGAACATTTAGAGGCAAAATAATACCAATATTATAAAACTCTTCTAGACAGTAAAAATGAGGGACCACTCCTGTACTCCTCTGGTAAATCCCGCATTACCTAGATAAGGAAACACAACAAGAGCATTATGAATAAGAAAAATTATGGGCCTATCTTTCTCAGGAACATAGATACAAACTATATTAACAAAATATTAGCAGACTGAACCTAGAACATGGGGGAAAATAAAACTATAATATACTTTTACCACAAAAGATTTTTTTGAGAAATGCAGTTATTTTGATAGTAGAAAATCAACCAATAGAATTTGCACATTAATGGGAAAGGCAAGAAATATCATACCATCCTCTTTATAAGTGCAGAGTTGTTTATTTTTTATTTTTATTTTTATTTTTTTGAGATGAAGTCTCACTCTGTCACCCAGGCTGGAGAGTGGTGGCGAGATCTCGGCTCATTGCAACCTCCGCCTCCTGGGTTCAAGCGATTATTCTGCCTCAGCCTCCCAAGTAGCTGGGTCTACAAGTGCACGCCACCACACCCAGCTAATTTTTGTATTTTTAGTAGAGAAGGGGTTTCACCATATTAGCCAGGCTGATCTCCAACTCCTGACCTCGTGATCTGCCCGCCTCGGCCTCCCCGAGTACTAGGATTATAGGCTTGAGTCACCGTGCCTGGTCATAAAAAAATGTTTTATAAAGGTAACATTTATTTATAGATATGAACTCTTGGCAAACTTCTCTATTCTGATGCAAGTTATCTGCAAAAAACTTATAGCAAAAATTATACTTAGTGGTGAAATATGGAAAGCTTTTCTTTGAGATTGGAAGGAAGAGAAAGATCCCTACAATGGTGCTAGCTATTCCAGCAAAACAAGAAAAAGAAAAAGAAACGAAAGGTGTAAGAAGTAGACAAGAAGAAGTAAAATGAATTATTTGTAGATAATGTTACTGGGTACACAGACTAGAATAACAAACAGAAACTGAAATTCAGTACTATTTTCCATGGCATCAAAAAATATCAAGTACTCAGGAAACTTTTTTTTTTTTAAAGAACACAAGCTGTTCTGCAGAAAACTATTAAACATTACTGAGAGAAAATTTTAAAAACAAGAAATACACCATGTTCCAGAATTGGAAGGTTCAATACTACAAAGATACAAATACTCCCCAAATTGATATTCAGATTCAATGCAATCAAAATCAAAATCTGAAAAGATGTTTTTATTTGTCTCTTTGTGTTTGTGGAACTTGACAAATTAAAAGTTTATCGAAATTCCATACTCAGAGTTTATGGAATTCAAAGGTCCAAGAAGTATTGTGACATGCTTGAAGATTGAGACTTGCTCTACTTTATATCAAGACTTATAAACTGACAGTATATACAACTGAAAATAACTGAAATAAAAATAAACCAGCATGACATAATAGAATATCCAGAAAGAAATCTTTGCGTATGTGGAAAGTTAATTTACAACAAAGGTAACCTCATAAGACAGTGATGAAAGAATGATCTTTTCAATAAATGGTACAGAGATAAAGGGATATCTATATTTGCAAAAAATGAAACTTGGGCCAGTCATGTTGGCTCATGCCTGTAATCCTAACACTTTGGGAGGCCGAGACGGGTGGATCATTTGAGGTCAGGAGTTCGAGACCAGCCTGGCCAATATGGTGAAACCCCATCTCTACTAAAAATACAAAAATTAGCTGGGTGTAGTGGTGCATGCCTGTAATCCCAGCTACTTGAGAGGCTGAGGCAAGAGAATTGCTTGAACCTGGAAGGTGGTGTTTACAGTGAACCAAGATCACGCCACTGCACTCCAGCCTTGGCAACAGAGTGAGATTCCATCTCAAAACAAAAAAAAAACACCTCTACAAATCATTATGCAAAAGACAAACACAGTAGAAAAGTGGGCAAGAGATTTGGACGAGCATTTAGGAAAAGAGTGCAAATAAATGTACAAAAAGGGACTCAATCTTATTAGTGAGAAATGAAATGGAAATGAAAACCATAGGGAGGTACCGTTACACTCCCACTAGAATGGCTAAAGTTTAAGAGTGACAATACTAAGTCTTTGCAAGGATATAGAACAACAGGAACTTTCACACTGCTAGTGGAAGTCTGAAATAGAACATTTTCGAAAATAATTGAGCATTATCTACCAAAGTGGAGGATATGCATAACACTGGGAGCCAAAAATTCCACTCCCAAGATTTATACCCTGTCAGAAATGCATGCACACCCATAAAATACTCATAGCAGCAAATATTCATCAACAATAGAATGGACAAATACATTTTAATATACAAATGTGGCCGGACATGGTGGCTGATACCTGTAATCCCAGCACTTTGGGAGGCCAAGGCGGGTGGATCATGAGGTCAGGAGTTCAAGACCAGCCTGGCCAAGATGGTGAAACCTGTCTCTACTAAAAATACAAAAAATAGCTGGGCATGGTGGTGGGCGCCTGTAATCCCAGCTACTCAGGAGGCTGAGGCAGATAATTGCTTGAACCCAGGAGGCGGAGGTTGCAGTGAGCCAAGATCGTGTCACTGCACTCCAGCCTGGGCGACAGAGTAACAGAGTGAGACTCTGTCTCAAAAAAAAAAAAAAAAAAAAAAAAAAAAAAAAAAAAAAAAAGCAAATGCAATGGAACACTATAGTGTACAGCAATGCAAATGAACCACCTGAGCTTATATCCAACATCATGATTGCATCTTAGAAACATGATGATGAACAAATGAAACCAGACACAAAATAACACTTTCTATGTTATATATCTCATTTATATAAAATTCAAGAACAGGCAAAACTGAACTAGTATGTTTAGGGATGCCTACCTAGACTGTAAAAGTATAAGAAGACTCAAGGAAATTATTACCAAGAAGTTAGGTGAGTGGTTATCTTTCGTGGGCAGAAACAGTGGGAATGGGCGGGATACAGGGGGCTGCTTTGGTAGTGCTGGTAATGTTATAGTTCTTCTTTCTTTTACTTTTTAAAAAATAAGTTTTTAAAGAAAAAATAGAGATGGGGTTTCACTATGTTGGCCAGGGTAGTCTCAAAACTTTTCTGGTTCTTGATTAGAGTGGCTGTTACACAAGTGTTTCCTTCATGATAACTCACTGAACTGTATAATTATGTTTTATAATTTTATTTATTTTTAACAGCTTTATCCAGGTATAATTAACCCATTTAAACTGTACAAGTCTGTGGCATTTGGTATATTAGATTGTTAATTTTTTGAAATTGTAGTAAAACATATGTATCACAGAAAATTTGCCATTTTAACCATTTTTCAATATACAATTCAATTGCATTAAGTACATTCACAATGTTGTACAACCATCACACTATCCACTTCCAAAACTTCATCACCCTAAACAGAAACTCGGTACCC
Source organism: Cebus imitator (assembly GCF_001604975.1). Taxonomy (NCBI): domain Eukaryota; kingdom Metazoa; phylum Chordata; class Mammalia; order Primates; family Cebidae; genus Cebus; species Cebus imitator. The sequence goes on along the minus strand of NW_016107681.1, from coordinate 73,988 downwards.
AGTTAAGCATTAACTCCCCATTCTCCCCTCTCTCTAGCCTTTGGAACTTTTTTTGTTTGTTTGTTTGTTTCTTCTTCTGTTATCTTTGTCCCAGAAGGATGCTCACCAGTGGAACTTTTATTCTGCTTTTTTTTCTGTATGAATTTGCCTATTCTAGATAGATATTTTTTTGGAGGCGTTGAGATCTATTTGATTTATTCCAATTATTTAATACACAGTGATACAACTGAGATCCCAAAGTGTGCAGTTAAAGCCTTCAACTGCAGGTGAGGAGAGGGTAGGAATGGTATACTTGGGGTTGGTGGTGCATCAGGAATGACAGGCAGCCTCCTCCCCAGTGCCAGGGACAGGGGAGTGGCCTGAGAAGCCGGACCCAAGAATAGCCCAGGGCAGGGGAAGTGGGCAGAGACCTCCCCCTGGCCTAGGTCAGGAGCTCAGAAGTGCCACATGGCTGAGGGGGCAGTGGCCCAGGAAGAGCCAGAGGCAGGGCCAAGAGAACACCATTTGTTGGGGGGGCTGGGGGACAGGGAGGTGCCCTACAGGAGAAGCCAGGAGGGGCCACCTATCCCTGGGGTGAGGGCCCAACTGGAGCAGGCTGCAGCAAGAAAGACCTGAGGCAGGCGCAGGGTCTGAGAGCCTGGCTGGCTGGGCTGGCAGGGGGCGGGGTATGGGGGAGGCAATCCCAGGGCAGCCTGGCCCAGGGAGCAGTCCTGACTCTGCCGGGGATGCCCAGCAAGGGGCAGCAGTCCCCTCAGGGCCTCCCCTCCTCTCTCCCGGGAAAGGAGTTGGGGAAACTGTAGTGCAAATCTGTGGACCACTCAGTTACAGAGGGAGACTGTGCCCGCAAGGTGGACATTGGGGCATGCCACCTCCACCATCTTGGCCTCCACCGCTGTCCTCAGTACAGCCGCTTTGTGTAAGAGTGCAGACCATGGATGCCACCCTTGATCTGGGCTGACGTGGTCCATTTCTCAAACTTGAGCTCTCCTGAGTACGTCATGAACTGAAGGACAGACAGGCTTCGGGCCCCGATGTCCTGGCAGCCGTGGTGCATGCCCACTATGAGGTAGGGCACGAACTTCTGAATGGACCCTTTGTCCTGGATAGAGCCTGACACCCTATGCAATCTTCACCTTATCCGCCTTGCTGAAGTATTGTTTCTGGCTACTACTGTTCTTCTCCATGACATCCAGTGAGCCCATGCCCCGGTACTTCTTGAGCCCCACCCCGTCTGAGAAGTACTGGCCGGCAGGGAGTCCATCATCACTGTGGAGGCTCCAAGGGCCAGGGCCTTGATCATGTGCCCCACGGTCTGGGTGCCACCATTAGCTATAATGGGCACACCAAAGCGCTGGGCATACTCAGCCACCTTGTACACAGCAGTGCCCTGGGGCTGACCACAGGCCATCACTTCTGGGGTGATGCAGATGGAGCCGCAACCCATGCCCATGCACAGCCCATCCACACCAGCGTCAATCAGGTTCTTGGCCTGGGCTGCTGTCACCGCCTTCCTCCCAGTCACCTGGAGGTGGGGGTACTTCTGTTTGATGTAATGCAACATGGCGATCTGATACACCGAGTTCTCTTGGGGCGAGTCCAAAGCTGCGACATAGACACCCGCCTAGGTAAGCAGGTCCAGGCAGTATTTGTCATCCTCATGGGTGCCCACAGCCTCCCCACACAGCAGGTGCTTGTGGGAATCCTTGGAGGCCAGAGAGTAGTCTTGGTTCTTATTCAGGTCGGTGCAGGCGATGATGGCCACTAGCTCATCACGATAATTAAGGACAGGGAGCTTCCCTTTCTTGTTGCATTGCAGGATCTCATTTGCATCTTTGAACGTCACGCCTGCTGGAGCCACCACCAACTCGATCCTTGGCGTCATCACCTCACCGAGGAGAGTGGTGTGGTCCTTCTCAGCAAGAAAGTCCATGTCTCAGGAGGTGACGATGGCCACGAGCTTCTGCCCATGGTGCCCGTCTCAGTGACGGCGATGCCAGAGAAGCCATGCCGCATCTTGGCCTCCAGTACATCACCCACGGTGTGCAAAGGGCTCAGCACTACAAGGTCCGTGATGAAGCCCTCTTCAAACTTCTTGACCTTCTGCATCTTTTTGTCCTGGAACTCTGGGGTGCAGTGTGGTAAATGAAATCAATATCTCCCATCAGAGCCATCGCGATGGCCATGTCAGCCTCTGTCACTGTATCCGCGGGAAAGGAGATCAGCGGTGTCTTCAGTGTGATCTTCTGGGTTAGGGCTAAGGTCAGGTCCACCTCCTCAGCTATGAAGCCTATGAATTCTGGGAGAATGAGGAAATCGTTATAGATGAGGCGTCGGCGATGGCTAAGAGCTGCTGCGCTGTGAGCGCGTCCCCTGGCATGTAGCCAGTGCTGCCGCCGATCAGGTAGTCCGCCATGTTGCCGCATGACCCCGCGACCCGAGGTAAACCTCCCGCCGCTGCTAACGCCACACCGCGGCCACGCTGCCTGGGCAAGCTGGGGGCCTATTCTAGGTATTTCGTATAAGTGGAATCACACAGTATTTGTCCTTTTGTGTCTGGCTTCTTTCACTTAGCATAGAATTTTTAAGATTCATACATGTTGTAGCATGTATGAGAATTTCGTTCCTTCGTGTAACTGAATAGTAATCTATGATAGGGCTAGACAGTTGGCTCTCCTATTGTGGGTTTGGCATTCTCAGCTACTTGAGAGAGTGATGCAGCAGGATCCCTTGAACTCAGGAGTTTGTGACCAGTCTGGGCAACATAGTGAGATCTCCCATCTCTAAAAAAATAAAAAGAAAATATTACCCCCAAAAAAACAATACAAATAATACAAATAAAAAGCAATATACTATAACAACTATTTACATAGCATTTACATTGCATTAGGTATAATATAAGTAATCTAGAGACGATTTAAAGTATATGTTATATGCAGGTACTAAACCATTTTATTTCAGGGACTTGAGCATCCCAAGATTTTGGTATCTGCTGTGGTCCTGGAACCAATCGCCCCATGGATACTGAGGAACGACTGCATTATAGTTTGTCTGTCTGTCCATCTGCTGACAAACACTTGGGTTGTTTCCACCTTTTGGCGATTGTGAAGAGTGCTACTGTGAATATTGGCATACGATGTTGGCATACTCTATTTGAATCCTTGCTTTTCATTCCTTTGGGCATTTACCTAGAAGTGGGATTGCTGGGTCCTATAAGTATATTAATGTTTTCAGCATTTTTCTACAAGCTATACATTTCACAATGAAAAAAAGAGAGGGAGGCGAGAAGAGGAAAAGGAGGCAGCAGATATAGACAATTCTTTTGATTTTTTTTTTTTTTTAAAGAGGCAGGGGACCTCTCTTACCCAAGCCGGACCTGAATTCCTGGGCTCAAGTAATCAGCCTGCCTCTGCCTCCCACGTAGCTAGGACTACAGGCGCATGCCACCACCTGGCTTCTTTTGAATATTTTGTTTCTATAGGAAGCAGAGAAGTGGGGCAGTGGCTACAGGAGGAAGTGGGCTCAAGGGAAAGTTCTTTAAGATAAGAGCAATCAGAAACGTTCTTATGCTAATGAGAGTGATGTAGTGAAGACGGAATATTTAACAGCGCAGAAAAGGAGAGAATTGCGGGAGCTGTCCTTGAGTGGGTGAGAGGGGATGGTGTTGGCTTGAGCTAAGAGCAGGGGACAGTTCATCCCAAGTGGCAAGTGGGAAGGCAGATTGGTGGGTAGATGTGGTAGCAGAGGCTGCCAAAGTCCTTTTTCGATGGCTTCAGTTTGCCGGGCAAGCCAGGAAGCAAGGCCATTGGTTGCAAGGGAGGAGGAGCTCTTGTAGGTGGCAGAGCATGGAGGAGGTAGAAAGTTGTCACCTAGGAGAGTGGAAGGGGGAATGGACTGGGGAAATATAAGACGACAGCTGGGTGGTATTTAGGGTGCAAATGAAGGTCAGATTCATTTACCCATGGATAAACCTGGCTCCCTCTTGGATTAATTTCTACTTCCCCAGAAGTCCTTAGCTGCATCAACAAAGGTCAAGGGCAAGTCCTGAGTACTTTACCCTCTCCCAGAAGGAGTCAAGAGAGGGCTACGAGCCTTGGACAAAAATCACACCCCCTGCCCAAGCCTTCACTTGACCCCTTTCATCAGGGATCAAGAGGGGCCATTAAGGGTTAAATATTTCCTGGGCAACCACTAGAAGGCAGGTAATAGCACTAATACCTACTATTTACTTACTGTATGCATGGTGCTGAGTACTTTACGTTTATTATCTTGTCTAACCCTTGTAATAACTCTATGAGCAAAATACTATTAATTGGCCCATTTTACAGATGAGAAAATGGAGGCTCAGAAGATTTAAATCCTTGTTTATCAATTCCAGACTCTAAACCCTTAAGACCTGGTGGGTGACCTGTTCTAGGCAGCATTGAGTAAGCTAGAGAGAATCCTTGCCATCATAGGACCTGCATTCCTTGGTTCTCCTGTCTCCTTGGGAAAACATCTTGAGGTAGGTGACCAAGTCTTCTCTGTATTTCAATTCCCAGCACCTTGCATGGGATCTGTTACATAGATATCAATAAATGTTGACAGAATGGCTGTTTGAATGAAGGCATGAATAGATAAATAAGTGATGTTAATGCCTTAAGTTCCATCCTGAGAGGTCCACTAACTTTGATAAAGTCTTTCCCATGTTGAAGGCAGATATCACTGAGAGGGATAGTGGCCAACTGTGCTTAGTGCAAAATTGACAGCTGATAGAAGAGTCTGGATCTTCGAGGGGCTGCAGTGGAACGCCAAAGCAAAGGGGATGTATTAGGCCGTTCTCACATTACTATAAAGAAATACCTGAGACTGGGTAATTTATAAAGAAAAGAGGTTTAATTGGCTCATGGTTCTGCAGGCTGTACAGGAAGCATAGTGGCTTCTGCTTCCAGTGAGGCCTCAGGAAGCTTCCAATCATAGCGGAAGGCAGAGTGGGAGAGAGACATCTCACATAGCCAGAACAGGATAAAGTGGGTAGGGGAGATGCTCACACTTTTAAACAATCAGATCTTATAAGAACTCACTCACGTTCACCAGAATAGCACCAAGAGGGATGGTGCTAAACCATTCTTGAGAAATTCACCCCCATGATCCAAACATCTCCCACCAGGCCCCACCTCCAACCTTGAGGGTTACAACTAAATTTGAGATTTGGGTGAGGACACAGATCTAAACTATATCAGGGGAATTTAGGGGAGCCAGACCTGCATGCGGTCTGAATAATCAGGAGACAACAGAAGGCACTGAGCAGCTGGGGAGAGAAACACTGAAGGAATGTCAGGCACAAACAAAGCCACCCACAGCCACCAATGTTGCACTGCTTTCCTGGCCCTGGAGGAAAGTGCTGGCAGGGGAAAGAGTGCAAGATTTTCCTCAGAACAAATCCTGACCCTACACTGAACAAACTGCACCCGGGAAAGAACAGGGGCTCTACAGCAGACCTGTTGGCTTCAAATCCAGCTCCATCATCAACTGTGTTACCATGAGCAAGACACTTAGCTCCTCTGTGTCCCACTTTCCCAATTAGTTAAATGTGGTAATGATGCTGATCTCAGAGGGTTGTTTTAGGATCATCTAGGCTAAGTGATGTTAAAGGAAAAAAAATGCCTAATCTAAAAAGATTGATCATAAAAGTAGAGAGTATAATGGTGGTCACCAGAGGATGGGGTGCTTAGCAGGGATGGGGAGACGTTGGTCAGAGGATGCTTACAGTTAGGAGGAAGAAATGTCAAAAGATCTATTGTACAGCAAAGTGACTATAGTTAATGACAATGTACAGATGCTTCTCATGTGCTTTTGACTTGTGCTATTTTCTTTAGGACATAACCCCAGTATAAGTCGAGTAGTAAGTTGAGGAGTGTAATGACTATGTATTATTTTCACTCCATTGCAAAGTCAAAAAATTGTAAATCAAACCATTGTAAGTCATGACCATCTGTACTGTTCTTGAAAAATGTAAAGAGAGTGGATATTACGGGCTGTTACCAGAAAATGGTAACTTCGAGGTAATGCATTTGTTGATTGACTTGATTTAGCCGTTCTACGATGTATATATTCTTCAAGACATCATGTTGTACATGATGAAAACATGTTACCTGTCAATTTAAAAATATATGAAACAAATTCAATGACACCTTGTTAAAGCATGCTAAGCCAGACTTTATTCAGGATCATCGAGATAGGTATAGGCACCACTACAGCGGGATTTTTATGGTAAAGGAGAGAGGTTGGGCTCATCCCCAAGTATAACATGGGCAAGTGAGAATTTGTAGTCAAGGGCAGGGTGGATGGAAAATTTCTAAGAAGGAACATCGTGGTACCATTCTGCCTAAAACAGCCTGACAGGATTCTTGCTGAAGGCTGGCCAGGGTGATCAGACATCACTCTGGGATGGTGGAGGGCGAGGAACTGATCAGATAGTGAGAGTAGAGGGTTCTTATTAATATGGGATTTTACAAGGATGGGCACAGATAGACCTAGAAGAAGGTTGGGGAGCCTAACTAACATTTGGTCCAGCAAAGAATCTTTGTCAGTGGTTCTCAGTGTGGTCTTTAGATGACCAGCATCACCTGCGAACTCATTAGAAATGCAAATTCTCAGGCCCAACCCCAGACCTGCTGAATCAGGGAGCTGGGGCTTTAACAAGCACTCTAGGGGATTCTGATGCTCACTCAAGTTTGAGAAACACTGTGCTATGTCAGCATAGCAACAAATCCCCTTGTAAGTGAGAAATTCTTTTTCTCTGCCCTGATGACAGAATTAGGGGACTGGGTCCCAGGACTGCTCTCCAGGTGCACAGCAGAATCACCTAGAGAGCTTCAAAGTCTCCGGAAGCCCAGATCTCTTCCCAGACCAATTATTTCAGAATCCCAGAGGAGGCGAGGGATGCAGACATCAGTAGTTTTTCAAGGTTCCCAGGTGATTCCCCAGCCTCTTGCATCAGAGCTCCCTGGAGGGCTTGTTAAAGCACAGAATGCCAGGGCCCAGCCTGGAGCAGCTGATTCTGCGGGTCTGGGGTGAGGCCCGAGAATGTGTATTTCTAACAAGCTCCCAGATGATGCTGAGCGTGGTCCGCGGACCACACTGTGAGAACCACTGCTGTAGGGGGATTTGATCAGAAAGGAGGTTTGTGGGAGTAAAAAGGTTGGGAGGAAATCACTGCTTCCTCCACCTACCCTTCTCTCTGTGTCTTGAATTAAGCATGGGATAACTGTGTGTGAACTTTGCCTGCACATCCATTGTTTTTATTACTCTGTCTGCATGGGAGGATTGAGATCATTTGACATTTGTGGAGAAGCTAAGTGGTGGCATGGACCTCCTTCAGAGAGAGCAGGGATTATCTCCCCCAGGAAAATAAATCAAGGAGAGCCACCTGGACTAGGATCCCTTGGGTGGCGTGTAGGACAACCTCGGGGACCCCTCACGTTCCACTCCTACCCTGGTCCTGACCACCTTGCCAGTGTTTTCCTAGAAGATGCTTTCTTTTATGATTTTATTTCACTTCCTCTGGCTCCCAAGCTCCCCTAGCGTGGAGCAGGAGAGGGAACCAGGAGGTAAGGGATGTTTTCTGTGGGGTTTTCTTTTATTTTAAAGCGTTTTTGTTTGTTTGTTTGTTTGTTTTATACAGGTAGGGTCTAACTGTGTTGCCCAGGCTGGTCTTGAACTCCTGGCCTCAAATAATCCTACCACCTCAGCCTCCCAAAGTGCTAGGGTTGCAGGCATTAACCACCACATCTGGCCTTCTGTGGGGTTTTCAGCTGCTCTGAATTCATTCATTCATTCAACATTCATTTCATTCAACAAACATTTATGCCAGCAATAAAGACACAGAGAGTTTTGTTTGCTGCTATATGCCTGGTGCCTGGCACATAGTAGATGCTCAATAAATATTTGCTCGGTGACAGAGGACCAATTATGGGCTACTCCGTCCATTGGGCAAGGAAGACTCAGCCCCTGCCATCAAGAGCCAGGGGAGAACGACACTAAATCCTCAACTACAGCCCCTGTGACAGGCCTGATCACAGCCAGGAGTTTAAGATTGTCTGTGGCCCCGTCCCAGGCTTGGGTTGGAGGGGCGGGGAGGGGTGCCAGGAAAGGGATCCCAGGAGGAGTGTGTTTCAGCAAGGCCTGGAAGAAGAGCACAAGGCAGTCAGGAAAGGACAGGAGAAAGATGCTCCAGGCTGAACCTCAGACACTGCTGTGGGCAGTGCAATGGACTTGCTCCTGTTCTGGATGAAATCAAGCACTACCTATGCAAATGAAGCTCCCTGTTGTCCTGCCTTCCTGATGGCATCCTCCTTCCCTACTTTAGAGGTAACGACCGAATGAAATCTGCTGTTCCTAATTTCTATACACGTCTTCCCATTTTCATGACATAGCTGTGCATCACTGTGTAAAACGTGGTGGTGTGCGTGTTCAGGCATCTTGATCTCGCCGGATTTCTGTGGCTGCTCTCTTAGCTCTGCAGTGCATCTGTTTGTGAGACTCCTCTGTGGGCACATAGGTCTCTACCGCATGCGTTTTTGCTGCTGTTTGGGTTGCAGTACAGGATGGCACCACAATGAACGGACCTATTCTCTGCTAACCTCATGCAATGGGCATCTCACTGGATCCTCAGAATAACACCGCAAGGGAAGTGCTGGTATTAACCCGCTTTACAGATGAGGAATCCAAAGTGTAGTTCAAGCAAAGTTGGTAACTGGAGGTGGGGCTGACTCCCACCTGGGCCTGGAACCCCCTGCCAAGTCCTCACCATGCTACCTTGGTTCTCCACCTTCCGCTTTGGGGAATTTGGACTCTTAACTCCACCCCCCCTTTCTCCCGATTTGCTGACTGTGGGGCCTCTCCCAGTCCCCTGCCCCAGAGACAGTGCTTAAAGGACAGGGGTGAGGCACTTTCTCATCCTGGGCAGCACCCTTGATGGGGGCAGGCCTTTGGGGAGCTGCCTGTGACCCCAGGATGCCCAAGGATGGAACCCTGGAGCCCTGGACCTCAGTTGCCAGATCTCCTGTGCTGCTGTCAGCAGGGCCTTCCAGGAAGGCCCTTCTGCCCACAGGGCCAGGGCCCCCCAGCTGACAGGAGCAACCGGAAGCAGGAAGGTGGACCTAGGAGGGGACCTGCCCCTGTCTCCTGCTATGTGACCTTGGGCAAGTCACTTCCTCTCTGAACATCAACCTTCTCATCTGAAAAATGGGTGCTCTGTTTTCATGTCTGAGGCTCATGTTTAAGGTCCCTTCCAGCTCTAAAAAGCTTCTCTGCATTTTGGGACACTACCTAGATGGAAGAAGGGTTTCTGGGGTGCATTCACGGGGTTTGGAGGTGAGGGGCTCCCGCTGGGGTAGATTTGCTGCCCTGTTGTTAAAGTAAACAAATGAAACTTCCTAAAAAGAAGATAATTTCTTTTTTCTTTCTTTCTTTCTTTTTGAGACAGGGTCTCACTCTGTCGCCCAGGCTGGAGTGCAGTGACATGATCACAGCTCACTGCAACCTCTGCCTCCTAGGTTCAAGCAATTCTCCTGTGTCAGCCTCCTGAGTAGCTGGGATTACAGGCGATGCCACCACACCCAGCTAATTTTTGTATTTTTAGTAGAGACAGAGTTTCACCATGTTGGCCAGGCTGGCCTCAAACTCCTAACCTCAAGTCATCCACCAGCCTCCGCCTCCCAAAGTACTGGGATTACAGGTGTCAGCCACCGTGCCCAGCCGGAAGATAATTTCCATGTCTTTTTTGATTGTCATCTTCCAGGGGAGATCCAGGGCAGGAAATCTGTGAACCAGGGTGGCCTGCCACGCTGCATAACTGGGCACTGCTTCTACTCCCTTCTTGATGAATCAGTGGAACTCGTTGCTTTAATCACAATGAGAGCCGAAAGTCCTGTGAACAAGGGACACCCAGGCGGACAAATGGAAACTGCAGCCAAAGCAGATGAGACCCAGGCCTGTCCCAACCACTGTGCCTCGGGTGAGCCTGGAGGGTGTGGCAGGAAGGAGGGAGCTGGGCACTGCTGCTCAGGGCATGGGCAAAGCTGCTTGCCTTATGGGAATGGGCTGGCGGGAAGCCCTTTCTGCCACCTCAGGGGCTGGCTCCCCGCCTATGGTGGGAGTGTTTGAGGTAGTGACTGAAGCTCTGAGACCCAGCACCTCTGCACTGACTCAGCTGTCTTGCCTCTTGGAGAATTTCTTTCCCAATTCCAACTATCCCTAAAGTGGCCCTTCTATAGCTGGGCTATGTTCCTGTCACACAAAAAGTCCTTTGTCAATAGAAATGGTCAAAAGGCTTTGCCTTCCATTTCAGGCCTTGTCCAGGCCAGGCATGGTGGCTCACACCTGTAATCCTAGCACTTTGGGAGGCTGTTGGGGGAGGATCACTTGAGCCCAGGAGTTCCAGACCAGCCTGGGAGACGTGGTCAGATCCCATTTCTACAAAAAATACAAAAATTAGCCTGGTGTGGTAATACATTCTTGTGGTCTCAGTTACTTACTTGGGAGGAAAGAGGATGGCTTGAGCCCGAGAGGTTGGGGCTACAGTAAGCCGAGATCATGCCACTGTACTCCAGCCTGGGTGACAGAGCAAGACCCTGTAAAAAGACTTGTCCAATCCAGCCACCCCACATTTCCAGACTTACTTTCCCTGGCCCCACCCTCCTGTGTGTAGTGACATTTGCTGTAGCCACCCCAGCTCCCACCCCCTGCACTCACTTCCCATGTTGGGACATGGCCTTGCCAAAGTCTCCACCACATGGGAAAGGCTTTCCCGACTTCCCCTTGCCTGTGTTGTCTTGGATGCTTTTCCTGACTAGCTCAAAATCCCACTGTGGATCTGCAGCCCCTTGTGCAACTTGCTGGCACATGGCTCCCAGGTACGCTAACTGCCGGTTGGCTCTCCTTGACTATCATCTGATGGCAATAAGCTACCTCCACCGTATTTACTGCTGAGTCACAGCAAGTACCTGGCATGCAGCGGATATCCAGTAAATATCTGATGAATAAGCAGATTTTTCCTGTACAAGAACTTTCAAGAGTGGTGATTACCATTACTGTTTTACTGATGAAGAGACAGGTGCTTAGAGAGTTAGTTGCTCAGGGTCAGACAGACAAAGGAGGCCCACCAGAGCCCTATTAAACAGAGCCTCTTCAGAGGCTCGCTAGAAAGTGCTCTCAACAGTCCCCATGGTTGCCTTTGTCAATAGGTGGCAATAGCACTTGGATGGGTAGCATTTGCCAATGTAGTTGGGTGACATTTGGGGGATTTTGAAATGTGAACGTATGTGTTTAGGTATGGATGTGTACATGTGTGTAAGTCTATATGTATATGTATGTGTATTTGTGTGTAGTTATGTATATGTGTGTATGTGTATATGCAGGTGTATATATGCATATGTGTATTTGTGTGCATGTGCATACCTATGTGTCAATGTGCGTGTGTATATGTATGTATATCTGTGTATGTATGCTCATGTTTGTGTATATGCATATGTTTGTATGTTTGTGTGCATATATATATGTGTGTGTATATTTATGTGTGTGTGCATGTGTGGTGTGTGTACACATGTGTATTTGCATGTGCACGTGTATAAGTGTGTATGTGCATGTGTGTATATGCATATGTATTTGCATGTGTGTATTTGTGCATGTGTATAGGAATGCATAGGTATGTAAATGTATATATGTGTCTGTGTGTGTCTGTGTGTGTGTGTATGCATGTGTATAGACATGTAGATGTATGTGTGTGTCTATGTGTGTGTGTGTGTGTGTGTGTGTGTGTGTGTGTATTTCCTTCTAAGAGCTTTCCCCTTTCCCCTTCCTTCTCTTCACTACTTCATGGACTTTGAGAATCATGGTTAAGAGTTTGTTTCCCCAAACTTAAGGTGATTAGAAACATATTCTCAGTTGCCTGAGAGAAGTTTCCAAAGAAGCTAGTGTGGGAATGAAGCACCAAGGAGAGGCAGACAGGAAAGGGAGGCCCCCCAAGTGGTCTGGTCTAAGAAAGCTGGGCCCTTGAAGGAGACATGGGGGGAGCCTGTGTATCTAGGAGCTGGAGGGCCAAGGCCTGTGTGATGGTCAATTGCATGTGTCAACTTCTCTGGGCCAGGGGGTGCCAAGATATTTGGTCAAACGTTATTCTTGGTGTTTCTGTGAGGGTGTTTTCGGATGGGATTAACATTTAAATTGATGGACTTTAAGTAAAGCAGATGGCTCTCCCTGATGTCAGTGGGTCTCATCCAATCAGTTGAAGGCCTGAATTGAACAAAAAAACTGGCCTCTCCCAAGCAAGAGGGAATTCTCCACCAGGCTACCTTTGGACTTCATCTGAAACATCAGCTCTTCCTGGCCCTGCAGCAAACGTCTTGAGGTTGGAACTATGGCACTGGCTTTTCCTGCCAGCCCACCTTGCAGATTTTGGACTTGCCTGCCTCCATAATCCCATGAGCCAATTCCTTACCATAAATTACTTTCTCTCTCTCAATCTCTCTCTTTCTCTCTCTCTTTTTTTTTTTTTTTTCTTTTTTCTTTTTGAGACGGAGTCTCACTTTGTCACCCAGGCTGGTGTGCAGTGGTACAATCTCGACTCACTGCAACCTCCGCCTCCCAGTTTCAAGCTATTCTCGTGCCTCAGCCTCCTAAATAGCTGGGACTACAGATGCGTGCCACCATGCCTGACTAATTTTTTGTATTTTTAGTAGAGACAGGTTTCACCGTGTTAGCCAGGCTGGTCTCGAACTCCTGACCTTTTGATCTGCCCTTCTCCACNGTCTCACTCTGTCACCCAGGCTGGAGTGCAGTGGCACAATCTCAGCTCACTGCAACCTCCACCTCCCAGGTTCAAGCAATTCTCGTGCCTCAGCTTCCTGAGTAGCTGGGATTACAGGCGCCTGCCACAACGCTTGGATAATTTTTGTATTTTTAATAGAGATGGGTTTTCACCATGTTGGGCAGGCTGGTCTCAAACTGCTAACCTCAAGTGATCCACTGGCCTCAGCCACCCAAAATGCTGGGATTGCAGGTGTGAGCCACCGCACCCAGCCATAAACGTCTTTCTCTATATAGACACATCCTATTGATTCTGTTTCCATGAAGAACCCTGACTAATACTGCTGGCTTCCTGGCAGAGTCTAGGATGGCTCCAGGATCCATGCCCTAGGTTGGGAGAGAAGCCTTGTACCTAGTGTACCAGGATGAGACCCAAGACCTTGCCTCAAGTTACAGTTTCTTGGGGTCTTAGAACTGGAGCTTCCCTGGTCAAATGAGAAGCTGGTCATCCTGTTGGAGCCATCCCTCTTGCTATGTCACCTGCCAGCTTGTCCCTCAGACTCCAGAGCCTGGAGTTAGTTGGAGCCTTGTGTTCTGCCCAACCTGCTGGGCCCAGATCTCAGCAGGAGGCTCTGCTGTTCCCTGCACCCTGGTTGCCCAGTGACTTCCCTCCTGCCTTTGAAGGCATGGAAGGGCATTCTCTTTGCACATTCAGGGGGCCCAGATACCCTCTGTCTTAGTCGTCTAGGACAGCCATAACAAAATGCCACCAGTATTTTGTAACAAAATAAACAACAGAAATTTATTTCTCACTGTTCTGGAAGCTGGAAGTTCAAGATCAAGGTGCCAGCAGGTCAGGTTTTGATGAAGGCTCTCCTCCTGGCTTGTAGATGAATGCCTTCTTGTTGTATAGCTACATGATGGGGAGGGAGAGAGACAGCAAGCTTTCTGGTGTCTCTTCTTACAATGTCACGAATCCCTTTGAATTGGAGTCCACCTTTACAACCTCTTTTAACCTTAATTCCTTCCTTAAAGTTCCTGTCTTCAAATACAGTGACATTGAGGGTTAGGGCTTCAACATATGACTTTTGGTGGGAGGCACAATTCATTCCCTAGCAGCCTTGTAAACGAATTCCACTCCTCAAAGGCTACTGTCTGCTTACTAATAGGGGTGGGCTCCCAGGGCTCTTGCCTGGAGAAAGGGACACGTGTTGAAGGGTGATCTGGGTACTTTATTCTAAAACCACTTATAAATCACCAGTGAGCCCAATCTGTTGCACATCCCGCCCCACTAATTGTTCTACTCAGTGACATTCCCAGGACTCACTAGGATGGCAGGTAGATCAGTGGGTGCACAATGAACACTGTGAGGGCCAGTTGCAGGATTGGGGTTGGGACTGGGCGTAGGGCAGGGGGGTTTAGTGAAGAGACTTGAGGTTTGCTTAACCCAAGTGGGGAGCAGAACTCTGTGTGTGTGTGTGCGCATGTGCACGGATGCATGCACGCACACATGCATAAAGACTCAAGAGACCTCACCCATCATCTAACCCTATCCCTTCACTTCACAGATGAGAACATCCAGGTGCAGCAAGTGGAGGGGGTGCCCACAAAGGAGACATGTTTCTTCAACACACAAGTCACAGAATAAGCACACAGTAGGCAGCAATAGGTAACTAAAGCAGCGTGTGTGTGCACATGTACGTGCACGTGTGTGTGACAGAGACACAGAGTGTGTGTATTTGTGATGGAAAAGGGTGTGCTACCTGTGTACAGACCATTTAAAAGGATTTTACGGATGGATCCTTCATCCAAAAGGCATTTTTCTTCCCAACTTTTCTGATTTACTCATATGAGGAAATAGTCAGTAGACTGCTCTCAGGGAACCCAGGCAAAAATAGGATCTGTG
>NW_016107681.1:57311-59221 GCF_001604975.1 Cebus imitator | reverse complement strand
ACAAAAAATCCTGCAGATAACCTGGAAACAGTCTCACTTTTTTTTGGGTAAAATGATTCAGCAGCAGCTGGCAAGGAGGTCAGTCTGGGTCATCTGCCCTTAAGCAGGCCAAGTAGGGAAGCAAAGAGAATAATTTCAATAGTTTATGAGCTCTCCCGTAAACCTTGAGAGTGTAGCTGTCATAGTAGGTGGAGCTCTAAGAGGGACCCAAGGATTCCCATCCCCTGAATCATCCCAAATCATTCCTGCTTCTTGATTGTGAGTGGGATTTGAGAACATCATGGGACATCACTCCCATGATTGTGTTACGTGGCAGAAGGGATTTTGCCAGTGTAATTAAGGTCCCTAATCAGTTGACTTGGAGTGAATCAAAAGGGAGATTATCCTGGGTGGCCCTGACCTAATCAGGTGAGTCCTTCAAGTCAGAAAGGTAGAGCATCCCCGAGACTATCTTGCTGGCCTTGAGGAAGAAAGTAAACAGCCACATGTGAACTGCCTATGGAGGGGGCCACAGAGCAAGGACCTGAGGGTGGCCTTTAGAAGTAGAGAGAGGTCCCCAACGAACAGCTAGCAGTCCTACAACCCCAAGAAACTGAATTCTGCCAGCAACCAGTGAGCCTTGGAGAAGACTTCAAGCTCCCAAAAGGAAGACAGTGGGCAGACACTTTGCAGCCTTTTGAGACCCTAGGCAGAAAACCCAGTTCTGCCTGGCCTGGCCTTTGACCTACAGGAGCATAAATGTGTGTTGTTTTAAGCTGCTAAATTGTGGTAATGTGTTACACAGAAATAGAAAAGGAAGGCAGCTGTGGAGTATTTTGAAAGGGTCCAGGCTTTGTGTACCACCTACCAGCATCCTACCAGCACATCCACTTTTTCTGTCCATTTCCTCCATCAGAATTTGAATTTTCTTTTCCCTTCCCTTCCCTTTTCCTTTCCTTTATTTTCTTTTCTTTGAGACAGAGTCTCACTCTGTTGCCCAGGCTGGAGCACAGTGGCATGATCTTGGCTCACTGCAACCTCTGCTTCCTGGGTTCAAGCAATTCTTGTGCCTCGGCCTCCCAAGTAGCTAAGATTACCGGTGTGCGCCACCACACCCAGCTAATTTTTTGTATTTTTAGTAGAGAAAGGGTTTTGCTGTGTTGGCCAGGCTGTCCTGGAACTCCTGAGCTCAGGTGATCTGCCTCCCTCAGCTTCCCAAAGTGCTGGGATTACAGGCATGAGCCACCGCACCCAGCCTAGTGAATTTTCATTGCTCCCTCCTTCCTCAAACTCTTATTTTCCAACAGATCTTTCCTCCCATCCTGCAACTAGATACAAGTCTCCCTGTTCTGAAACAGTGTTCTTTTAACCCTTCTTGCTCACCCCAGATAGTGTCATTTCTTTTTTCTTAGCAGCGTGAAATTTCTTGAGAGTAGCATTCACCTCCTCCTGCCCACTTACTGCACAGCTCAGTGCAGCCAGCATTGCCTCCTTCTGATGACCATGTCTAAGAGTCCCCATGCACTCCTCACCCTCCCAGAATAGATTGCTGTGGCCAGCACTCATTACTTGCTCACCTAGCTTCCATTACCTTCATCACAGCGTCTAGACTGCCTTTACAGATGCTTTTTCTCCATTGTCCAGCAACCATGTGATTTGGGAGACTTTGATTCTTGCCTCCACATCCCCCTCCATGATGGGTTCAATTGGCCAAAGCCAGTCAGCATGATCCTGTCTCTTTTACTACAAGGGTTTGGTTGAAGGATGGGTAAGGAAAGATGAAAAGAAACCAGGTCCTTGGTGATAGCATTAAACTTCTGGATCAAACTTATCCTGAAGCCTATTCTGACTATGCACTTTCCAGTTACATGAGCCAACCAATCTCTTTAAGGCTGATGCTAACATGAGTTGTCTTTTCTGTTCCACTGTTT
>NW_016107681.1:50438-57263 GCF_001604975.1 Cebus imitator | reverse complement strand
TCTTTATAGTGTTTGATGCTATCGACTGCCTTCTGCATGAATAATGGAAAACCCCTGTAATTGTGGCTTGTGTTAGAGGTTTTTTGTTTGTTTGTTTGTTTTTACTCCTTGTAATGAGAATCTTCAGGGGAATTGGTTGCTAATGTTGGAGTCATTTCAAGCAGCTCAAAGATGTCAGAGCAATCCTTTCAGCTTTTCCCTCATGATCCCAAGATGGCTTCTGCCGGTGCAGCCGTCACTTCCATAGTCAAGGCTGAGTGCAGAAGGGGAGGGCAGAAGAGGTGCCCCTACCAGCTGGCTTCTGCTAATGTCTCACTGGTCAGAGCTCTGTCCCATGGCTGCTCCTGGCTCCAAGGAAGTCTGGGAAGGCAAGATTTTAGCTCTCCAGACCCTGTAGCAGTGACAGGCTGGCTAGAAGGGAGTGAGAGTGGGGTCTGAGGAAGCTGACCTGGAGCAGCTTGCTCAAGCCCCCAGGGCTCCTTCAATGAGCCTTCCTCCTCCATCTTCCTCCTCCTGCAGCTTCTCTGCCTGACTCCCAGGCATCTTCTCTGGGCTTCCACTATGATGAGCAAGCCCGTCTGCTGCTGGAAGCCTCCAGATGTGTACTTCCAGGCCCCGCCTCCCTCCTGTGCTGCCCACCTGTTTGCTCGGCCGTCTGCTCATCATCCCCACCTGGTGTCCCTCAGGTGCTGGCTGTGTACACCACTTTCCTAGAGTCACTGAGGAGCCAAAGTCAACTCAGCTCCCCGTGCTCAGACCACTCATCCTGAGTCTGCCGCAATACTCACTATCTGGGAAGCTCAGATTATGCCAGGAGCTGACGACGATGGAGCTAAGCGAAGGAGAGCTATGTCTGGGAGCCTCCCAGCTGGAGGGGAGGCAAGGCAGGCTGGGGGAGGGCTGCTGCCGCATCTGGAGGGAGAGCGCTGGAAGAAAGGCAGCGCTGCCACTGTGGACTTCATGGCTGGTTTTCACGGAAATTCTTGTGATTCCACAGTGTGGTTTTAAAAATTCACCTGCCGTCTGGGCTTTGAGGTCTTCTAACAACCCAGGAGCAGGCCTTGGATTTTCCAAGGGTAGGAAGATTTTGTGGCTTCAGGTTGTTCTCGATCTCCAGAGGGTTTGAGGACAAGGCCCCGGCCTTGCTCAGAAAGTAGCACAAAGTAGGCACCTGCACATGTTAAGAGCCGGAAGGGAGACAGGCAGCAGGCAGAGAAGGATGGGAGGGAGGGAGGGAGGGGGGAGATAAAAGGGAAGGAGAGGGAAAGGGAGGAAGAGAGGAAAGGAGGAGGGGAGGCAGGGAGGAAGGAAGGAAAAGAGGGAGGAAGGAAAAGAGAGAAGGGAGAGAGGGAGGAAAGGAAGAAGGAAGGAGAGGGGCAGAAGCTGGCATGTGGGGGAGCCCCAGGTTCCGCCTGGCTCTCTTTCTCTGTCTGCAGCCTCAGGTCACTTCCCTCCGTGGGCCTCAATTTCCTCTTCTGCAAAAAGAAGGCCTGGATTAACTCACTCCCCAGGCCTCTTCTAGCCCTGACAGTCTGTGATTTTCTAATTTCCTTCAGACTTCAGGGGCCTGCAGACCCCATGCTAATGTGTATGAATAAAACATGGGCATCTGAAAGCTCTGAATATTGCAAGTATTTGCTTTGGATATGTTCTCCCTTAACTGTGTGAAGCAGTGTCCAGCTGGGGCCCTGCAGCCTCCTATTTGGATTGTTTGCGTGTGGCCTGACTCCCTGAGGTGGGGAGGGGTTGGGGGTGGGGGGGCAGCCAGTCTCCCGGGCGTGCCTCGGCCTGGGTCCTCCTCCCTCCACCCTGCCCACACCCTGGCCCTGAGGGCAGCTTTGTTCCTAGACCTCAACCCCAAGCCCACCTCACCAGTTCCCCTTTGAGGAGGTGCTCCAGGCCCTAATCCCCACTGCACCCGGGACATTTCCCTTGGCCATCTGCCCTGGCACCTACACACTTCACGTGTCCGTCCGTCCACCCTGGGAGACAGCCTGTCCTCCACTGCAGGGCAGAACTTTCAGGCCGTCGAACGTCTGTCCCCGGGGACTGCAGCCATATCCCACATATCTCTAATGGGAGCTCAACAAATGGCAGTGGTTTTATTTCCCTTAGTTTTCAGGTTTTGTTAAAAAATTATTTTTAAAAAAGTTTTCAGTTTACAGAAACATTGTACAGAAAGTGCAGGGAGTTCCTGTGTCCCCAGCCTTAGTTTCTCCTGTTATTGATATATTGCATGAGTCTCATTGTTGTTTACTAAAGGCCATGGTTTACATTAGGATCTACTCTGGGTGTTGCATGTTCTATGGGTTTTGCCAGACTCACTACACTATCATACAGAATAGTTTTGCTACCCTAAATATCCCATACTGTCCACCTATTCATCTCCCCACCTCCCTCTCCATTGAACCCCTGGCAGCCACTGATCTTTTTGCCATCTCCCTAGTTTGTTTCTTTGTTGTTGTTTTTTAAGACGGAGTTTCACTCCTGTTGCCCAAGCTGGAGTGCACTGGCGCGATCTCAGCTCACTGCAACCTCTGCCTCCCAGGTTTAGGCGATTCTCCTGCCTCAGCCTCCCAAGTAGCTGGGATTACTGGCCCCAGTCACCATGCCGGGCTAATTTTTGTATTTTTAGTAGAGACGGGGTTTCACCATGTTGGCCAGGCTGGTCTTGAGCTCCTGACCTCAGGTGATCCGCCCACCTTGGCCTCCCAAAGTGCTGGAATTATAGGCGTGAGCCACTGCGCCCGGTCCCTAGTTTTGACTTGTCCAGAATGTCGTGTAGTTGGAATCTTGCAGCACGTAGCCATTTCAAATTGACTTCTTTCACTCAGTGATATGCATTTAAGCTTCCTCCATGTCTTTTTGTGGCTTGATAATTTCTTTTTATTGTATAATAATATTCCACTGTCTGGATGGATCACTCAACAGATAGAATTTTTGATTGATCGATTGGTTGAAAAGACCTAAAGTACTAGATGAAAAACAATCCTCTAAACACAGACTGTGTGAAAAATCTAGATTTCAGGACAGTTCTAAGTAATGGATACAGTGTGTCTAACACAAGGAAAATCCAATATTCTGATAGTAGAGTTTAGAGGTGATTACTTTTTTATAGAAAAGTTCTTTCCTACATAATTGCATTTAAAATACAATTCAATTAACAATTTTTTCAACATTTTAGGGATGCATTCACACTACAAATTATCTATAACCACACTAGACGTTGTGCAGAGAGGGATGGTTTTGAGAGTAAAAGGGAGATGCTATTAATAATTATGCCAGTCAGGACAGATGCGGTGGCTCACACCTGTATTCCCAGCATTTTGGGAGGCTGAAGCGGGCAGATCACTTGAAGTCACGAGTTCAAGACCAGCTTGGCCAACATGGTGAAACCCTGTCTCTACTAAAAATACAAAAATGAGCTGGGTGTGGTGGCACATGCTTATAATCCCAGATATCGGAGGACTGAGGCGTGAGAATCACTTGAACCTGGGAAGCAGAGGTTGCAGTGAGCTGAGATCACACCACTGCACTCCAGCCTGGATGACAGAGTTAGGCTCTGTCTCAAATAATAATAATAATGGCAGATAACAAGTATAAACTAGGACTATCCCAGATAACAGGGATCCCAGATCCCTATTTGTAACTGAGATCTGTCTTCTTAAAATAGTAGCTGGGGGAACATAGAATATTTTTGCGTTTCTCCAAAAATATTAGATGGTGGATCAGTTAAGATTATACTAGCTGTGGTATCACATATAGTAGGAAATCTCAGTTTATTTCTCAACTGCATAAAGTCCAGAATAGATGTATTGGTGATTGGTGGGGGTGGGGGGCTGGGCTGTAGTAGGTAGTGGCGGTGGAGGTAGGTGGGGGGAATGGGGAGTGACCTGGTCCATGCATCCATTCAAGAACATAGGCTGAGGGAGGCTCTGCCATCTGTCACAGGTGCCTTTCAAGTTTGTCTCAGACTCAGGGGTTTCCCAGAGGGCAGACTTTCATTGGTAAAACTGGGACAGTTCCTGGGAAGTTGGGAGAGTTGGTCACCTATTTCCAAGATTGCCCTAAAGATTGGCAGCCAACTGATGAGGAGGGGAAGAAAGAGAGTGGAGAATGGCAGGACAGAGTGGGTAGAGATTCTATAGGCCAGGCCACTCATCATATCTGCCTGCCTTCTACTGGCCAGAATGCAGTCTCATGGCCACACCTGGCTGCAAGGGAGACTGGGAAATGTAGTCTAGCTCTGTGCCCAAATGGAACAGGAAATGGACTGAGTGATGAGCCAGTGATCTCTCTAATGGAAGGGAATTAATAATGTCTTCTTTGACTAACGTGTCCTTAGATGAGATGGACGTCTTTGTCCACTGGAATATGTCTGGAGGGACTAGTGACCCCTCTCTTTTGAGATCAAAGTCTCATTGGCCTAGCAGTCAATAGTGTTCTGCTCTGGGTGTCCACGTGGCCCAGGCCTCTGCCAACAGACTTGAACACTCTGGGCTTCTAGGAAGGCTGGGGATGTGGCATCGTGGAGGCGACACCTGGCAGTCACAGAGACCCACTAAAAGGGAACCAAGTCACATGCAAGGAGAGCAGGGAAGTGCTTGTGCTGCAAATTGAAAACTTGTGGCCTGCAAAGCCACTACAGTGCATTCTGTCACCTACAATGAAAATGTACCAATGTCACTAGTCTTCAATATGACTGCTTTTTCCAGACCCAGATCGTCAGTGAGTCATTTCACACAGCTGAGCATTTCCATTGCAGTGAGTGCATTTCACAATCATTAACTCTCATACCATCCCTGAGAAGTGGGTGAGGGCTGTTAACCCCAGGCTGGGGGGAGGCCCCATGCTTGACTTGCACAGGATCTGTCCTCCCCTAGGTACCCTTAATGCAGCCCAAGAGCAGCTCTGGGAGATCGTTTCAGTTGCTTGACTCCAGGGACTCAGACAATTGGTCCAGGCCATCCCTGCCTTCCAGGTGAGGGAGAGCTTGTGCCAGAAGTGGAGAAGTAAATGATACTAATTTTTCTTCTGTCCTTGCCTGGACACCTCCTGTGAGGAGCCAAGTTCAAGGAGTTAGTGTGAGTGTGAGTTGACAAGACCACTCAGGGCAACCCCAGCTGGAGGGACCTGGGGTTTCTGCAGCCTCTGCCCAAGGGACCAAGGGCTTTCTTTTCAGAGGGTGGCCTTGGAACACAGATCTTTCCTAACTCTCTCATTGGGGTCACAGACTCAGTCAGTCACTGTATTAATTTCTTGTGGCTGCTGCCACAAATTACCACAAACTTGGTGGCTCACAGTTTTGAAAGATGGAAGTCGCAAATCGTTATCACTGAGCTGGAATCAAGGTGGCCATAGGGCCAAGCTCCTTTAGGAGGCTCTAGGGGAGAATCCGTTCCTTGCCTCCTCCAGCTCCTGGTGGCTGCCAGCCTTCCTTGGTTTATGGCTGCAGCACTCCCTTTTCTGCCTCTATGGTCACATGGTCTTCTTTTCTCCTCTCAATACTCTCCCTCTGCCTTCCTCTTATAAGGGCACCTGCGATGGCATTTAGGGTCCACCCAAATAATCCAGGCTCATGCCCTCATCTCAAGACCTTTAATTCAATCATATCTGCAAAGTCTTTTTTATTTTGCCATATAAGGTATAACACGGTTCAGGAATTAGGACATGGACATCATTGATTTTTTGAGGCGGGTGGGGGGGTTCTGTTTCATTTTTGCAGGCACTACTCAGCCTCCCACAGCCACTGTGGCACAAAATATTTCAAACAGTGAGAGACCTTTCTGGGTGTGCATGGTGGTAAGAGGGAGATGGGAGGGCAACTGACTGCTCTGTGCTGGATGCTCATGATCTCATTTGATTATTTCAGAATCCTGTGAGCTGATACTGTTATTTCCACTCACCAGTGTGAGGCTCAGATTGTTGAAGTGACTTGCTTAAGGAAACACAGTGGATAAGAGAGGAAGCTGGACTTAAACAGGGCTGCCTGACTCTAGAGCCCATATTCTTTCCATGGAAACACAGGAAGTTCCACAAGGAATCACTTGGTATGCAGATGAACAAGCACATTTCCACGTCATGGCCAGATCGACCATATTTCCTGTGCAGGGGTATCTGGCCTTTTGCCTGTCTCTGGGAGAATCCCTTAGCCGCGTGCTAATGTGACCTGACCACAGGCCCTGAGTGTAGATGTGGCCAACCCAGATGCCAGAGTGGTTGCAGCAGCTCTGTCATGAGCCACTTTTCATTGGCATTATTTCTTGCTTTTCACAAACCCATTTCTGGCTCCTTTCTTCATCTCCTCCAACCTAGATCAAACCATTGCTTCTTTTCATCCCCAGTGTTCTAGAAAGTTCCTTCCCTTGTTACCACTGTGTGTTTGGTAACTTCCTCATTGACAGGAAAATAGGCAAAAGGCTGTAATACCCAATATAAGTGAGTCAATGCATGTATAGAGTATACTTCATCACATAAGTAGACACATTTTTGAAGCTTATTTACTAAACTGGTGCTTCAGATGTGATGCTGATTGGAGTGAATGATGAAGAGTTTAACTTTCTGGTTCCCATCTGGACTTCCTTTAGAGCAAATAAACTCTTTCTGGTTTATTAGCCATACTCGGCTAACTTCTTGTATTTTTTTGTAAAGATGGGTTTTCACCATGCTGCCCAAGCTGGTCTCCAACTCTTGGACTCAGCGATTTGACCACCTGAACCTCCCAAAGTGCTGGGATTACAGATGTGAGCCACCTCATCTGGCCTGTTTTCTTTAAACCAAGGAATAAATAGATCTAAGCCATCTACCACTTTTTTTTTTTTTTTT
>NW_016107681.1:46369-50403 GCF_001604975.1 Cebus imitator | reverse complement strand
TTTGAGGAGAGATGGGAGTGGAAAGGAGAGCTAACTTTTACATGTTAGCATTTGTGACCCTATTGTCAAATAGGTTACCACTTGCTAGAGCATGTTGGTAGTTAAGAGCTACATGTGCACACACACAGGCATGCACATATGCATACACTTTAGCTGACTAGAAGATCCTAGCAATAGACTTTTGGGTTTCTCAAACCCTGTTTTAGACAAGAAAGGCTAGGGGAGGCTGCAACAACAAATAAACATCCTTGACTTCGCAGCTGCTGAATACAACAATAACTGATTTCTTGCTCATAAAATATGTGATGCAGGTTGCTAGGGCTCTTCTCTTTCCAGTAACTCAAGGATCCAGGCTCCCTTCATTTGAGGATGCCACCATTTTAATGCAAGCCTTTCATGTTTGCCACTTTAGGGATAGCAAAAGATTGAAGACAGTACACTAGTTCTTAAATGCTTTGGCCTGCTACTCACATTTCATTGGATAGAGCCAGTCATATGGTGTCACCTACCTGCAAGGGTCCTGGAAAATGTGGTGTTTGCATGTACTCAGAAAAAAGAGAGCTGAGTATAGGTACAATCTATTCACATTATTCACAGTAGCTATGTTCCATAAAGTCTCAGTGAATGCTGAATTAGCTAATATGGAATCATTGTTCCTAAGGGCAGTAAAGGGTTAAGTTCCTACAAGCCTCTGATTACATTATAATCAGCCAATCAATACATAATCATGTTTTATGATATTTCTGTTTAAAGACACCTTAATTAATATATATTGTTTGTTCATTAACATTGACCATAACAGCACTATAACTCATGCCCTAATAAGTTACATGTATATATCATATATTTTCTCTGTAAGCCATATCACAGTCCTCTTGCACTTAGGAATGCTAGACAGCCCTTCAACACTACACTTTGGGGCCATGTTAAACAGTGAAATCACCAGGAAATAGCACAAAAATGTGAAGGAGGGACATTAGGTAGATCGCAAAAAGGTCATGTTTATGGTATGGAAGTTATAGTGAATTTTTAAAATTTTTTGTTGTCTTAGCATCATTTTGAATATATCGGACTTTCTCATACCAGAAACAGTGCATAGTCACCCTTGACACAGTTTCCAGATCTCCACCTCCTCCCTGTTCCTCAGTGTGGTTGATCCAGATATCTACCTTATACAGTCACCTGCTGGTGACCACCTCCCTAGGGGACAGCTAGATACAACCTACTTGACTGTCCCCACTGACCCCCCACACTCTGCATGGACCGCACGGATCTGCCACAGTGACCCCTTCTCAGTCACAGCGTGCCTCCATGGAACTCCTGCCTGCTGGCTTTTGATCCACCAATGAGAACGCCCCATGGGAAAGTGACCTGGGAATGCCTGGACCCCGATAAAGGCCTAGGCCCACGGGCTCCTCACTCTCTTTCTGGCTCCCCACCTGCTGGTTAAGCACAGATGGCCCAGACGGTTCCTTTCTTCCTGCTGGCTCTGAGAGGAATCTATAAGGAAGACCCTCCTTCTGTGTATCATGTGTTCTGTGGAGCTGCCTCTCTGTGTCTTACCCCACCCACACACCTGAACCTAACTTCTTTCCTGGTCAGGGTTCACCTAGAGAGTGGCTCTCTTAGCAGGAATAGACTGGATACAGGTCAGACAAGGGCCACAAGGGCCTCTCTGACTATAAACAACTTTCCTGTGAGAGGGACACCTGGTCATGGTTTGGACACTTAAGAGTTAGGCTGTCTTCCGATGAAGAAGTGTCCTGTGAAAAGCACACTGTAAATATCCATGACCAAATTCCCTGGAACCCTGTTAGGGCAGACTGAGAGTTTATAGCCACACTCATGAGGCAGACCTTAAGACCAAATTAGAAAAAAAATACAAGAACTGAAACAAGAAGGCAGAGTGTCACCTTGTTTGACCATGTTTTGCCATGAGCAGGTATATGCAGATCTATCCCCAAAGGCCAAGGGAGCTGAGAGGCTGGAGAAAGAGGCTGACAAATCCAGTTTCTCAGAAAGAAACATTTAATAGGGACTTACAAACAGAAGTGATGTCTCAGGTGATCATGAGATGGTAGATTGCAGCACCCATCCTCCAGAAAATGTCCTGTATTTAGCAAGATTTTATGGCAAAACATATGTAGCTGGTCATGCCTAAGAATTTCTTGTGAGACTTGTGACTAATGGGGAGGTTAGATACGCATCTTTATGGGATGTTATCTATGCTAAGGAAATACCTTGTTATGCAGTAGACAACATCTGTCAACCTGACGGTTTTGCTTCAAGATGGCACCACTTCTGCCATGCCACAGGCTGTTTACCTATAGACCTCAGCTGGGAATGTGCACATTGGGTGACTTAAACTTGTTGCTGCTCTGCATGTGTCCACAAATGACCACAGAAGCGCCCTAAGTAATTAGTTTGGGGCTACATATATATTTTAGTAAGTAGAATTTGCAAATATGAAACACATGACTATGAGGACTTACTATATATTAGTTATCTATTGGCGTAGTGTAAACCTTCCCCAATACTTAGTGGCTTAAAACACCGACATATATTTTTTTTAGGACTCTTCAGTTGCACACAGTTCAGCAGGGTCAGCTCATCTCTGCTACACTTGGCATCAACTGGGGCATCTCAAAGGCTGGAGGTTGAAATCATCCAAGGCTTACTCATTCACATATCTACCTCCTGGCCTGGGAAGACCCAAATGGCTGGAGGCTGGAGGCTGGTAAAACTGGAGCCCTTCAGGCATTTATCTCTGTGTAGTTACTCTGTGTGATCTCTCCAGCATGGCACTTTCGGGAAGCCAGGCTCAGGGCTCCCAAAAAAGCCTGTGTCCTGAGATACAGCCAGATTGAAACTGTGTCTCCTTTTATGACCTGACCTTGGGAATCACACAGAGTCACTTCTGCCATACTTCATTAATTGAGGCAGTCACAAAGTTGCATCCAGGTTCCTGGAGTGATTACATAAACTCTAAATTTTGATGGGGGAGTGTCAAGGTCATATTATATGAAGAATACATGAGATGGGAGACAGTGTTGAAACATTTAGGAAAATAAAATCTGCCACAATGGGTATTATTATAATAAACTACCACCATCGGTCCCTTGGCTTACAAATATTTGGTTCACCTTTTAAATTCTTTTTTCCCCTAAAATAACATGCTCATCCCCTTCCTAAGAAATTTAACCCGAAGCCTTATCCAGCAACTACATCTCAGCTCAAAGGTCAGGATTTCTGAGCATTGTAGTTTCCATATAGGGTCTTCCACAGTTTCTTTTACCTTTGTGCATGTGTGCCACTCCACCCAGCCAGAGGTGAAGTCTATTTCCTCTCCCCTTGAATCCAGGCTGGCCTTCTGACTTGCTTTGGCCAATTAGTATATGGCAGAAGTGATGCTGTGTCAGTTCTGGGCCTGGACCTTAAGAAGGGCTGGAGTTTCTGCCTTTGTTCTCTGAGAAGCCAGGGCATGCCATAAGGAAACTAAAGTTAGGCTACTGAAGGATGACATGCTATGTGGAGACAGAAGCCATGTGGAAGAAGATCAGACATGTGACTGAAGCTTTCCTGGCCCAGTCACTAGCTAAATGCAGCTGAGCAAATGATTCCAGCCAATGCCAGGTAGAGCAGAAGATCCACCCAGCTAAGCTCTGCCTGAATTCCTGACCCAGGGAATTGTGAGAAATTATGAATCATTGTTGTTTAAGCCACTAAGTTTTGGGGCATTTTCTTACCCCCTATAGACCCTTGAAACATTGGATAATGCATAGTAGTCCAACCTTCAGGTCTAGATGTTGCTTCTTCTAGTCTGGCAACCTATGAACCAGACAAAACAAGTTATCAGCACCCCACACCTTCAGTCTCAATCCAATGGCGGAGCGGGGGCAGGATACCAGAGCAAACACTAGCGTTCTGAAAGGGGAAGGATGGGAGACGCACAGTAGTCACTAGTCCATAGCCATTCTCAGATCCTACTGTGAAGGCCTCATGCCCTGAGGGTAGAGAAGATTGCTTTTTTCTTT
>NW_016107681.1:40325-46334 GCF_001604975.1 Cebus imitator | reverse complement strand
GAGTGCGGTGGCACGATCATAGCTCACTGCAGCGTTGAACTCCTGGGCTCAAGTGATCCTCTTACCTCAGCCTCCCAAGTAGCTGGAACCACAGGCACGTGCCACCAAACCTGGATAATATTTTTAAAAGTAGAGAGAGGGTCTTGCTATGTTGCCCAGGCTGGTCTTGAACTCCTAGGCTCAACCAATCCACCCACCTCAGCATCCCAAAGTGCTGAGATTATAAGCATGAGCTACCACTCTCAGCCAAGATTTTGTTATTAGATCCCAAGTTTTCTCCTGGGGGAGCTTGTTTGTCCATTTTTCTCCCTAAGTCATGGCTCTACCCTCTAGTTGTTTTTTCCTATAATCTTCTTTGGCTGTATCTGAATGCGCATTGAGGAAATCCCTTCTTGAGGGGTCACAGAACTTTCTTAGTCTGCTTCTTGCACATGGTAGGAACTCAAGGATTATTTTATCTTCATAACTAACTCAAGAAAGATTTTTTTTGGATCTAGGCTCAAGGTTTCTTTGGTTCTACAATTCCCTTAAAAATGTAATGAGCCATTGATGTATTTGCTTATAGTCACTTCCATGTGCCAATGACCACACCCACAGTTCTTCTCAAGATATAGTTTTCATATCTGCTAGACGTCTTTGCTTTCTCATCCATATACCTTGCCCTCTGCATTTAATCAAAGTCAACTTTAGGCTTCCGGATTTGGGGGAAGGCTACACCCTTAGTCTAATCTTTATCTTGAGTCATTTTTGCTACTCAAAGATTTTCCCATCACTTACTGTTTGCAAGTGGAAGCTTGACTAAATTTTTGTCACTGTATAACATGGATCATTATCTTACCAACCTCTAATAAGTTTCCTCACTGACTGCTGCCTAACACCATAATTTAGGGTTTTATTTCAGTAAAATCAAATTTCTGGTAGCATTTTTTTTTTTTTTGAGATGGAGTCTTCCTCTCTCGCCCAGGTTGGAGTGCAGTGGCATGATCTCAGCTCATCGCGACCTCTGCCTCCTGAGTTCAAGCGATTCTCCTGCCTCTGCCTCCTGAGTAGCTGAGACTTAAAGGCATGTGCCACCACATCTTGCTAAATTTTTTTTTTTTTTGTATTTTCAGTAGAGACAGGGTTTCACCATGTTGGTCAGGCTGGTCTCAAACTCCTGGCCTCAAATGATCTGCCCACCTTGGCCTCACAAAGTGCTGGGATTACAGGCATCAGCTACTGCGCCCAGCTGTCTGGCAGCAATTTTTGTATTAGTCTGGGTAGGATAGATTATGCTGCAGAAACAAATTAGTTCCCAAGCCCCCAATGATGGGTTGGGTCACTCCTCACGGCAGCTCTCAGCCATGCGGTGAATCTGGGATTCCAGGTGCGTCTATCTTACCATCTTAATACATGGCCTCTATGGTTGTTGCTGAAGGTGACAGTACAGTAGGAAGGTTGCACAAGATGTTTTTAATAGCAAGGCCTTGGAGGAGTGCTTTATATTATTTCAGCTTACATTCCATTGGCCAGAATCCAATCACATGACCTCAGTCTGACTCCAAGGGAGGCTGGCAAATGTAGTCTTTCTGTGACCCACCCCCCCACCCCAGAAGGAAGAAAATGAAACAGGATTTGGTGAACATATAGGTTATTTCTTTCACACACCCTTTTTAGAGCTCTCCATTCTTGTTCATCTTCCCTGTCAAGTGCCTAATGCGCCCTCACTTATACCCTACATTGATAGACCTCTTCAGATTTCATTTGCACTAAGGAATATAAATGACTGATAATAATCTAAAATTTGACCCTTCTTAGAGATAGTTGCATGCGAAAGCAAATGCAAGGTTTTGGCTAGCAGGTTAATGCAGCGACAGAATTTTAGGCAGGAGCAGACAAATAGGGAAAATATTTAGGGGTTCCTGGAATGACTGACTGGGCAGGTCCTATGTGTCATTGTT
Source organism: Cebus imitator (assembly GCF_001604975.1). Lineage (NCBI taxonomy): Eukaryota > Metazoa > Chordata > Mammalia > Primates > Cebidae > Cebus > Cebus imitator. The sequence continues at coordinate 44,394 of NW_016107681.1, read as the reverse complement.
TGTGCCATTTTACCACTGCCTGGGGACCATTCATGTGAGACACTTTGGAGTCAAAGGACATCAAACTAACAGTATGAGTGACTATGCTATTAGATACGACCAGAGCATTACAGCATGATTTTCATCTGGCTATCTAGAGGTATTGATGTGAAGTGGGGAGAAATTATTGTCTACTCCAGGAAATCACTTTTCAAATCGTCCGTCTCCCAGCCTTTACTCCCTCCCTCCCCACTACAGATAAAAGAAGCTTAATCCAGAGTGGGTTTGTCATGGACCTGGAAAGGGAGTTGGAGGAGTTTTTCCTGAGGTTCTGAGAAGACTGGAGTCTCTTGAGTTTCTCACTATCAGAATCTGGCTCATCCATGGCTGTCTTTGCTTCTCCTGGCCCTAGCCCAAGGAGAAAGAACAGACAGCTCATTATGGCCACCTCTTTCATTGGCTGCACTCATCCCCTAAACACACTCTAGCCCTGTGGTGCCTATGCGCTGTGGCCACTAGTTAAGCTAGAACTACATTTCCCAGAATTCAATTATCTGCGTGGTTCCAAGTTAGAGTTGGCCGCAGGAGACATTTGAGTGAGATTTGGAAAGCAGAGGTGAAACAGCGGCCACTTTCACATTCTGCAGCTCTGTGTGAGCCAAATACTGTTGCAGCTCAGATGTGTTGTTGCTGATCTCCTGGCTCTTCTTTTTGGCCTGGGGAATCAGCCAGGCCTGCAGCACCAGCCAGGCCTGTAGCTGCAATAGCTCTTTTTGGATCTTCTCCTTCAGCATCTCCAGATCCTGGGTGCATGTGCAGTAATTGCAAAGGATGCTGGCTTTTCTTGCAGGTTACCCATACCGTCAAGGTTGGAGGTGGTCAAATGTGGATTCCAGCTGTCACGTGGGTTCCAGTTTGTTTTTGCGCTAGTCCACACATGTTCATGGTAGGTGGCCCAGGAGGCTGAGGCTGCAGCAAGCCATGATCATACCACTGCACTCCAGCCTCAGTGACAGAATCAGACACTGTCTCAAAAAAAAAAAAAAAAAGAAGGCATTGTGACTTCTGTCTTGGTCTCATTCTCTCCCTCTCTCTTTTCTCTGAGATCACTTGATATGGGGAAAACCAGCTGCTGTATCAGGAGGAGCACTATGGAAAGGCCAATGTGGTGAGAATCTGAGGCCTTTGGCCAATAGCCAGCAAAGAACTGAAGCCTTCTGTCAAAGCCATGTGAGGAAGCCAACTTGGAAGCAGACCTTCCAGTCCCAGTCAAACCTTCAGATAACCATAGACCCCAGTTGGCACTTTGACTGCAACTTCATGAGAAACCCTGAGCCAGAATCATCCAGCCAGGTTGCTCCTGGATTCCTGACCCACAGACGCTGTGTGAGATAATAAATGTTCACTGTGTCAAATTGCAAAATTTGGTGGTAATTTGTTACACAGCAGTAGGTACCTACTACAGTGTCCATCCTATCATCTCAACTGCTGTTCCTGCTTCAAGTCCACCACCAGACATAGGTTAGTATTTTTACATAGGGGGCTTCACCAGCTCCCACAATTGTGTCAGGCCCAATTCCACACTAAATCCCTTATTCTGCATCCCTCACAGTGGTTCTTCTTCCCTAATCAAACCCTATTTGATACCATAAGGAGCTAAGGGGAGAGACACCCCAGTCCTTTCATCATTGGTTTCTCCTGAAGCAGAGGTTCTCGACCTTTCATCAGAACCACCAGGGAGCTTTAAAGAAAATACTATGCCTGGGTCCCAGCTTCAGAAGTTCTGATTTAATTGGTCTGGGGTGTAGCCTGGGCAATGGGATCACTTATAGCTTCCAGGTGCTTTTAATGCTATAGTGACCTATAGGCTGGCTGACTCAACTGGTCCTTCCAGGTTCCTACCTTCCCTGGCCTTCCTTGGGCTGGGATATGGGTGCCAGTCCAGGCACCCATGGCAATTTTGAATGAGGTTGACTTCCAGAAGTAGAAGCCACATGGGATCTTCTCATTGGTGGTGGTAGCCTCAGCAAGACTGAATTCCCAGGGCAGCATAATTTGGCAATGGCCACTAGGGTTCATTTCTGGTTATTTAACTCCATTAGTTCTGCCATCAATGCTATGAGATTTACCCAGTATCCTCTTAATTATATACATTTTTCTGCTTAGATCAGGGGACCTTGAAGATTTATTCCAATGCTGAGAGTCTGGATCTGTGAACCAAATCTCACATCAACTCCCAGAGTGACCTCAAGGGTCTCTAGCCCCTCTATGGATCTCAATTTCCTCATCTGTCAAGGAAAAGGCTGTGTTAGATGAGCTTCAGACCCTTTGTCTTGGGTTAGGTTGTCTGAACACAGGCTCTGAGATGGAGACTTTTGTGCAGGTGGCTTCTGGGAGTGTGCCTTTAGGTCAACACCTATAAGAGAATGAGGGAAGCAAGGTTGGCAAGAGAAGGAGTTGAGCTGTCATGCAGTCAGAACAGGAGGCCTCCCATGATCCCCTGGGAATCTGAACCAGAGATGATCCCAGTTGAGGCAATGGGGCTGGTTCTTTGTACCCCCAATAGGCCAATCATTGAATGTGGTCTGCTGCCAGGAAGGGGCTGTGACCTTGTGTGAGGCAGCTTTTCTGGACTGCAGGCAATTCCTGGAGAGAGACAGCTGAAAGCTGTCAGCAGCCAACACCCCAGCAACTGAAGGAAGCTTGTGACAAAATACCATAAACTGAGTAGGTTATAGACAACAAAAACCTATTTTTCACAGTTCCAGGGGCTGGAAAGTCCAAGATCAAGGCACTGGCACATTCAGTGTCTGGTGAAGGCCCACTCCCTAGTTGAGAGAGAACCATCTTCTCACTGTGACCTCATATGGCAGAGGGGTGACAGTGCACTCAGGGTCTCTTTTATAAGGTCAGTAATACCATTCACGAGGGCTCCACTCTCAGAACCTAATCACCTCCTAAAGGCCCCACCTCCTAATACCATCACATTGGAGGTTAGAATTTCAACTTACGAATTTTGGGAGACACAGATATTCAGTTCATAGCAAAGGGAATCTGAGCAATGAACCTCAGCAAGACTTCACCCTCCTGGTTCAAAGATTCTGCGATTTTAGCTTCAGCCCCAGGGCTATCTGTAGAGAAAGGGGTGGATTTCTTACTCACTTTGGCTAGGCATGGCATCAGACACCCCAGGGGAGTAGCTGGAAGGTTCTGGGAGACCAAGAGCTTGATTAAAGCATAACAACTCTCCTTAAAACCGCCCTCATCATTAGCAGAGGGAGAGCCATAGGGAGGAGTGTTTGCCTCTCCAAAGAGCTGGTGGGGGTGGGCGGTGGTTAAAAGCCACTCCTGGAGGAAGATGTGGCTTCCAGAAGGAAAGTCTCTCAGGTATAACACTCAACTCTCCAGAGCATGGAAGATAACGGAGCTGCAAGAGACTGTGGTCGCCATGGTAATGGTATCTCAGATTCCAACACACAGCTTCTGCATTTACAGTGGGACCCAGACCCAGCACTGGTCAGGAGTGGGAGGAGAAGAGACCACTCTGGTGCATGCACACAGCAGGTTCATGGGCGCATTTGTGCTCAGGTGAGTGTCTTTGCACATATGATTCTGTGCACATGCTTGTGGTCCTAAGCATGCACAGGCTTGGTTTTTTCAAGCATGGAAAACCAATTCCAATGCATGTGTGTGTTGGTGCTGGAGATGGGGGTCTGAATGCTGGACCCACTGCCCATGGACATCAGGCAAAGCAGATTACTCCATTTAAGAGTCATGATTTTAGGGCCTCTTCACCCTTCTTCAAAATATCAACAACTGCCATTATCCATTCATCATTACAAAGTCATTTTGGAGAAGTTTTCTACCTTCAATTGACTCTTTTAAAATGCAAATAATTGGCTGGGCATAGTAGTTCACACTTGTAATCCCAGCACTTTGGGAGGCTAAGGCAGAGTGATGACCTGAGGTCAAGAGTTCAAGACCAGCCTGGCCAACAAGGTGAAATCCCATCTTTACTAAAAATCCAAAAAATTATCTAGGTGTGGTGGCATGCACCTGTAATCCCAGCTACGTGGGAGGCTGAGGCATG
>NW_016107681.1:29778-39315 GCF_001604975.1 Cebus imitator | reverse complement strand
CAACCTCCATCTTCTGGGTTCAAGCGATTCTCGTGCGTCAGCCTCCTGAGTAGCTGGGATTACAGGCATGTGCCAACACACCCAGCTAATTGTTGTAGTTTTAGTAGAGGCAGCGTTTCACCATGTTGGCCAGGATGGTCTCGATCTCCTGACTTCGTGATCCACCTGCCTCAGCCTCCCAAAGTGCTGGGATTACAGTAGTGAGCCACTGTGCCTGGCCGAGGCTGCAATTCTTTAGAGATGCTGGGACTCAGTCTAGTCAGGGCTTCCGAAATGTTTGCTGACTTTAGCTAACTGGGCCACCCCAGCCAACCACGAGCCACAGAACCAGGCAAGCTCACTCCAGAGGGAGCAGACTCCATCTCACTCTTCCTTGATATAAGCTCAGACTGTGGCCTATTGGTCCAGGGCCTTAGTCCTCAAGAGACATTTTCAAGGGTTTCTGCTCCCATCCCCTACTCATCCTGTTCTGTCTACCTCTGATTGCTCTGCCAGGATCTGACATTCTCCCTGGACTTTGGCAAGCACTCCTGGCATCTTCCGCTCACTCAGAGCTCCAATCTCTTCTCTCCTGGGACCTACTTTTCCATTCAACCCTATCATCTGTTGGGGGAAGGACCTCTGGATTCTGTGTCTGAGCCTCCTTGCTTTGAATTTAGAGGAGACTTTCCCATCTTAGACTATAATCAGCTCTATTTACTCTAAATCTTCTGCCAAATGGATTAAGGATAGAGAAGGGTGAATCAGCAGGAGGGGGGTTGGAGCAGCCTCCCTTGGCTTAATCTCAAGCTGTTAACTTTTCTACTCCATTCTTCTCAGATTCCCACCGTTCTCTAGACTCCCTGGATGTTAAATTCAAGTCAACAGCTGCCAAAGAACTTTCTGGGAGTCAAGGACACTACCAAGCATGGAAGGATTAGAGGGAAGTCCAACCAAGCTCATGGCACTTGCCTGGGGGCCACTTCAGTATCAACCATCTCTATTAGTGACACGTCTTCTTTCTTTGGTTTTTGACCCATCAAGGCCAATCCTCAGAGAACCCTAATGGCCCGAGAGTGTACTAGATTTCTGAAAGACAGGAGATAGGTCCCAACCCCAGATAAATTGGCTCAACCTGTGGGAGCCTTGAACTAGCTTGAGGTGAAGCTTCTAGTCAGTGAGGATTGTCTACAGAAGGCCTTTGTGACAAGTACACTATTTACCAAGGCGAGGGGAGGGTAAAGTCTCCTTCAAGGTTGCCGGGAATTTTAGGTTGTTTCCCAATCTGCAGGCACTGGTCCCCCAGCTCTGGTGAGCATGCGGCTTCTGCCCAGCAGCTTTGATGTTGTTACAGACTGCATATCCCCCATGCCTTTTGCAAAAGGGCTAGCAAGAACACATCCCTGTCTTTCCTCTGTCTGTGGTGAAGCAGAAGTGGGCTGCCATCTACCTCTATCATGTGAACTCATGCAGGTCCTACCACTGATGCTAAGAGAAGTGATTTGCCCACAAGTAAACAATTCAGAAAGGAGCCAGGCTTTGTTGATTGTAAACTAAAAATTCCTCAATTGCATTGCCACAAAGATCTGGCTAGTATAGTATTAATAAAGTCAGATGATCATGGACTATGTAAGCTGTCAGAGACTTAGAAATCCTCTAATGCAGTCTTCTTACTCTACCACCAAGGATCAGACCAGGGAGATCAAGACCTATGGATATAGGAAAGGCAGAATTTTGGAGCTCCAGTGGCACAATTGGTTAGCACGTGGTACTTATACAGGAAAGGCAGAATTTTTAGGAAACACTGTGGAAAGGGAAAAATATTTTTCCTTTTGTACAACCTTCCTTCCCCAACCCTTCCCCCACCCACCATGCCTTTCCTGGTGCCCAGTAACAAAGGTGTAACATTATCACAGTGCTCTCATTTCCCTCCCAAAGCACATTGTGAGGCCTGTGCAGTAGTGGAAATGACTAGTTCTTCCCAATATATTATCTCCCTCTTTTCATAGAAATAGAACCTCAAATTTGAGTCCTGTTATACAGATGAGGTTACTCACCAAGGCTCAGAGGGCTTCAAAGACTTTGCTCCAGAGTTGGTGCACATTTCAGTTAGGATTATGCACAGAGACTCAAAATAGCTGTGGTAAAAACAAAATAAGAGTTTATTTTTCTTTCCCATTGGAGACTGGGGGTAAGCTCTGCTTCACAAAGTCATAGGGACCAAGGATCCATACATTACTCTGCCATTCCTAGGATGTGGTCCTTGCCTTCATGATCCAAGGTAGCAGCTAGAGCTCCAGGCATCACATTTTCATTCCACGCAGTATAACGAAAGAATGGGTGGATAATAAAAAGAGGGAAGAAAAGCCTGCCCTCTCCCTTTAAGGACACTTGCTGAAAATTGCACTCACCATTTTTGCTCTCCTTCCAGAATTTAGTCACATGGCCACATCTAATTGCAAGGAAGGCTGGGAAACATGGTCTTTACTCCAGATGATAATGTGCCCATGTAAAAATTTGAGGCTCTATTTTATGAAAAGAGGGAGATCATATATTGGGAAGAACTAGTCATTTCTGCTACAGTTATTTTGCCATCGAGGGGAAGAATCAGGTTTTAAATATAGTTTATCTTCTCTTTTTTTATATAGAGACAGGCTCTCATTATGTTGCCAAGGCTGGTCTGGAACTCCTGGTCCCAAGCAATCCTCCCACCTTGACCTCCCAAAGTGCTGGGATTACAGGCATGAGCCACCGTGCCCGCCCTCAAATGTTTTTTCCATTAGTTCATGCAGCTTCTCACCAGTCCATTCCCATACAATGTCATCTGGAAAGGAATTGAGAAACTGTTAAGTCTAATTCCTTTATTTTGCAGAAGAACATTATGGCACACACTGGAATGGCCACCCCCAAACCGTATTCCTTTGTCTTCTACCATAGCATAGAAGCTGGAAAATTAAAATGTTCCTCTCCCTAGACTCCCGTGCAGCTGGGCAGAGGACATGTGTCTCAGTTCCGGCCAATAATATATAAACAAAACTCACAAGTTGGGGGCTTCCAGGTAAAGAGAACATTTGTCTTTTAAAACACCCTTTGTCTGCGGGGTGTGGTGGCTCACGCTTGTAATCCCAACACTTTGGGAGGCCGAGGTGGGTGGATCACCCGAGGTCAAGAGTTCAAGACCAGCCTGGCCAACATGATGAAACTCCATCTCTGCCAAAAATACAAAAATTAGCCAGGCGTGGTGGCATGTGCCTGTAGTCCCTGCTACTTGGGAGGCTGAGACAAGAGAATTGCTTGAACCCAGGAGGCAGAGGTTACAGTGAGCTGAGATCACGCCACTTCATTCCAGCCTGGGCTGAGTGAGACTCCTTCTCAAAAAAAAAAAAAACAAGCAAACAAACAAATACCACCCTTTTTCTTCTGTACTCCTCTGTCTTCCTTCCTGAAATGCAATTGCAATGCCTAGAAGTGCAGCAGCTGTCTTCAGCCATGAAGATAAAAGCGTCATATTGAGGATGGAAGATCAAGGAAATAGAAGGAGGCTGAGTCTTTAACGACAACATTGAGGTGCCACAGCAACCTGATTTTCTTGATGGTTAGATTTTCTGTTACCTGTGGTCAAATTTGATCTTAACTTATATGAGCATCCAGTTAGCTTTCCCTGCACCTGTGCTTTTCCTGCAAGGCCTAGAATCCCAGAGACTAAAGAATCCTTGAAAGAGCATCCTAGATGTCAAAGACATCATCCCAGGCTTATCTCTTCTTGTTCTACCCCCAACTATGCATTTTGCAGAGGATTTAGAGTGGGAGCAGAGACCCTGCTCACACGAATAGTCCCTGCATTCACTGCACATAAGTCCCTCTTGCTGAAAGTGTTGGGGGTTAAGTACCCTGAAGCTTAGTCTTCAGGAAGACTCCTTTCCTCTTAGCTAGTGTGTCCTAGTGTGGAAGCTACAAATCACTGGGACGATGTCCAGAAGGAGATGTCCAGGGCTGGCTGGTGGAATATGGAACATTTAGCCTGGAGAAGAAAGGACTCAGGGAACAGAAAGGCCGTCTTCAAACAGCTGAAGGGCTGCCTTAAGAGGAATGAAAAGAAGAGCAGATGCTTTCTGCTCTGAGAGGTACTAAAGGACAGGGTGAGGACCAAGGGTCAGAGTGGCCAGGGAAGCTCGTTTGGGACCAGTCACAGAAAGATCTTTGTTAACAATTGGAGCTGCTTCCAAACGGGCTGGCCTACAAGATGTTTGAGAAAGGCAATGGCCGTTAGTCTAGGAGGTTTTAGAGCTAATTCAGGCATCCAACCAGCGGAGGACAGGAGAACTCACAAAGTCCTTCTCAGTGACAAAATTCTATAGTTCTGTGAATCAAACTACACATAACAAATGCCACATGGCATGGAAGGTAAAGAAGGCAGGATTTGGAGTCAGAAAAACGAGATTTAGGCCTGGTGTGGTGGCTTATGCCTGTAATCTCAGCACTTTGGGAGGCCGAGGCAGATGGATCACTTGAGGTCAGGAGTTCGAGACCAGCCTGGCCAACATAGTGAAAAATTAGCCGGGTGTGGTGGCAGGCACCTGTAGTCCCAGCTACTTGAGAGGCTGAGACAGGAGAATCACCTGCACCCGGGAGGTGGAGGTTGCAGTGAGCTGAGATCGTGCCATTGCATTCCAGCCTGGGCAATAAGAGTGAAACTGTCTCAAAAACAAAAACACAAAACAAAACAAAAACCACACTTGAAGTCGGCTTTGTCATCGTAAAGCCTGGAATTTGAATCCTGGCTCTGCCATAACAAGCCCTGTGACCTTGGATAAGTCAGTTAACATCCCTTAGCTCCATTTGCTTTATGTGTAAAATGAGGATAATAATATTCACCTCTCAACGGTGCCCTGAAGATTGGGGTCATATGTCAAGTTCCTAGCACAGAGATGGGTGCACATAGTACCGACTCCTCAAAATAGCAGCTGAGTCACAGTGCTGGCTGATATGTCTCAGCTTCCCATGGAGAACCAGGGTGCTGCTCAAGCTTTACCCAGGGCCAAGAGCTCCCTCCTCTCCCTCTCCCCATTCTTCCCCCGCTTGCAACCACCAGTGGTGACCAGTAATGATCTAGATCATATCGGGACCTCTAAGGTAGCAAACTAATTGGTCCTGGTGGAGATAACTGGGACCACCCAGGCAGACAGCTCAGCATGGATAGAAGCCACCTCAGTGGATGCTAAACATTCATAAAACCGTAGAATGGAAATGCTGGCAATGCTTTAATCAGAGCAGGGCTGGCGGGTGTTGAGACCATGCAGATGCTCGGAGCCTGAGGGGCTACAGCTTAGGTAGCACCGGAGGTGGTACCCTGAGCCTGCCCTGAGCCAAGAAATGCCTCCCATGCAAGGCCAGGGTGTCCTCTCTGGGGAGGAAGCCCCATGTGCAGCGCTTGAAGGTTTCTTAAAATAGAGCCAAAAGGGCTCCTGCTGCCAGCGCTAAGGAGCCGAGGGCTTTTCCTTCTCCCGCTGAAGGTTGTAATTCTCCTGCCATGATTCGGGTTCCCCTTGCCAGGACTGCTTAGCATTACTAGCTGGTCCAAAGGAGGCTCAGGGCCTTTGATGACACCACCTGATGACTCAGAACTGAATGCAGCTTGGAAGTGCTAACTGAGCAGCGTGGTCAGGGCAAGCTAGGGCTGTCTTGTACCTTCTAAGGATCTATGGTTTGGGCCCTGTTATTGGCTAAATTGTGTCCCCCACCACAGTTCAGATGTTCAAGTCCTAAGCCCCGAGACCTCAGAATGTGACTGTATTTGGAGACAGGACCTTTAAAGATGTGATTAAACTAAAATGAGTTCTTTATGCTAGACCCTGATCCACTGTATCTGGTGTCCTTATAAGAAGAGGAGGCCAGGCACGGTGGCTCACGCCTGTAATACCACCACTTTGGGAGGCTGAGGCTGCAGGATTGCTCGAGGCCAGGAGTTTAAGACCAGCCTGGGCAACATAGTAAGATCGCGTCTCTACAAAAAATTCAAAAATTAGCTGGACGTGATCATGTGCATCTAGAGTCCCAGCTACACGGAAGGCTGAGGCAAGAGTTCAAGACTGAAGTGAGCCACAGTCACACCACTGTACTTCAGCCTGAGTGACAGAATGAGACCCTGTCTCTTAAAAGAAAAAAGAGGAGATGAGGACACAGATATGCACAAAGGAAAAAACATGTGAAGACATGATGATAAGAAGACCACACATCCAGGCCAAGGTCAGAGATCTCAGAAGGAACCAACCCTGTGACACCTCAGTCTAGGACTTCCAGCCTTCAGAACAGTGAGAAGGTACATTTCTGTTGTTTAAGCCTCCCAGTGTGTGGTACCTCATTGCAGCAGCCCTAATAGTCTAATAGAGGCTTTTACAATTCTGTTCTGTGCTTTCACCCTGAAAAACGAATAAGAAGGCAAAGGAGAGGATACTAGTTGGAACTGATTGGGACTCATCTGTCTTCTCATCCCCATTAACTGCTAGATGCCTGGTCTCTATTATGATCAGGATATATTTATAATAGACTACAGAAGCCAATTGTGGCTAATAGTGGTGAAAGTGTCCTCTCAAGGTTGACAAGAGTTGCATGCCGGGTTCTGGACAGAAATACAGTTATCATTAAGCATCAGTCAGACTGCACTCTGGCCCACTTCCTTGTTGCTAAAAGTCCTGCAGCACTAGATACTGACCATTTGCATCCCCGCTGTCCTATAGATAGGATTTCTGACTGTTAAAGAATTGATTTGCATTTCCATTGTTCCTACAGACAGGATCTCTGACATCAGCATCATAAGGTTTTTGTTTAAGGATCGCTTAAGATGGTTTTCAGACCTGGAATTCCAGCAGTGAAATTCTTTGAAATTCTTCAAAATTCCGCTTTGAAGATGCCCGCAGAGGAACAAGATCAGCTCGAGAACACAGCTTCTTCACCTCCTGGTCCCATGACCTCACTCTGCACTCTTCCACCAATCAACCATCTCCACACTTTGGCCCACTCCAAAACCGTTAAAAATTCTAACCCCCAATTCCACAGGGAGATGGATTTGAGCTTCCCTCCCATTTCCTCATTCAGCAACCCTATAATTAAACCTCTTTCTCTGCTGCAACCCAGTGTCTCAGCGTACTGACTTGCTGTGTGCATCGGGCAATGAAGCTATTACGGTTACAATGGCATCTGAAGACTAAACATTTTGGGGGACTCTCTTTTTTTAAATGAATACAAAATTGCAAATACAAAACCTACTACGAAAATGAACATTTACATGAGAAAAGAAATGACAATTATGAAATTTAAAAGCTCACAAAGACCTCAAATTCACAAAATCCAGAAAAATATCTAGTATTTTTGCCAATGAATCATCTGAAACACTCCTGTCATTCTTTTTCTACTCTTGTGGACTATGCTGCTTTGATGGCTTTTTCATGATAACGATTTTTAACATTGTTTTCTATAGAGACAATAGAAAGATCAGTCTTTCCTTCAGTGTGCTTGATCTCCTTTTTATAAAATTACTGATAGTGTTGCAAAGTTTCTTTCAGATTCACTAGTCGTCGCTGGTAATTAGTTTCCACTGTGATATATTAAGAAGCGTGACATTTTGAAGTATCTGTGGATCTCCTTCTACTTTACGTTTTTGACTACTACCGAGATACTCCTATCTTCCTATCCTATTTGAATTTTGGTATGATCAGTATTCTTATATGTGTGCGTGTGTGTGTGCGTGTGCGTGTGTGTTTGTGAAATTAACATGAAGTTAAGGTGTGTATATTGTGCTGCAGTGCTGCATAATTGAATAATAAAATAAAATTACTCTTATGCTACATGCATTGATGTGTTGATAAACCTGTGTAGTTTTTCCACAAGAGCATTTGTTTCTTCAGGCTGTTTTGCTGCATCCGTAGCAATTTTGCATGCCCTTTTTCTTTCTGGACCCACCCGACTCCATCAGGAGAAGATGTGTCAGATATACTAAAATGCAATCTGAAACACTGGATGCATAAAACTTGCCACTTTTCAAACAGATGCCACTTGTGTTTGTAGGACTGTTACAGTTTCGTGCCCTCCGAAACACATGAATTTCGATAAATCCTTTTTTGTGCAAGTCCCATCAAAAAAGAAATAAAAATATATGGTGCGTTATTAATTGCATACACTGCATTATTGAGTCTATTCCTGACAGAAGCAAATTTCCATTTTGACTGGGAAGATTTTCCACAGATAAGCTCCTGGCTTCGTACATTTCAGGCTTTGTTTCTTCTGCTCCCTACGTATTTTTAGGGGTTGTGTGCCATAGGACACTATGGAAGATTGTATTTTCCAAAATGGTCATGATCAGATCCTCCAGCTCATATGCTCTTCTTATAACGGGATATTGATATTCCTCTCATTGAGGGGTGGGGCCTGTCTTCCTTCCCCTTATCTGAGTGGATCTGTGATTATCAAAGTGACACTATGTGACTTCCAAGGTGGTCATAAAAGGCAAGACAGCTTCCACTTGGCCCTCTTGGGACAATCACCCTTAGAACCCAGCCACCATGCCCAGGACCCATGGAACGGCCACAGCCAGCTAGCTGAGGTCTCAGCTCACAGCCAGCATCTACCACCAGATACATGAGCTTGGAGCCTCCAGATGATTCCAACACCCAGCCTTTGAGTGACCCCAGTTGATGCCATGTGAAATGATGACAAGCTGTCCCTGCAAAGCCCTGCCCACTGCAGATTTGTAAGCAAAACAAATGACTGTTGTCATTTGAAGCCACTGAGTTGTAGAACGACTTGCTACGTCACAAGAGATACCCAAGACAGACACATTTATGTTATGAAACAACCTCTGGCACACACCTTCAAGTCACAATATTGGCCAAGTCAGCCCAGAAGGCAGTAGGAGAATTCCTGAAGGCTATTTATGCTCTGCAATGTGTCATGGTTAGCATCAACTTTACATGGAAGCGGTTGCAAAGCCCTAAACAAAAACTAATTGTATCCTCACATCTATTTCCCCTTAGCCAGAACCAAAATATGCCTGCAGCTACTCTTACACCATCTGACCTGATGGGAGGTATGACAGAGGGGAGGTTAAACTGGAAACAGACGGTGGTCTGTACAAAACATCTAAGTACCCTACTGCCCCTGAGCCAAGCTTGGAAGAGGCCAGTGTAAGTGAGGGGCCTGAAGCTTAAGCTTTATTAGGTTCACAGTAAATCCATTTCTGTAGCCAATATTTACTGAATGCTTTTAAGTGCTACGTCCTGAGCTAAGCTCCTTACATGAAAAATCATATTTTTTAAGATTATGACCCTCTAGGTGGGCATTATTCTTATCCCTATTCTACAGATGAGAAAAGAGAAGCCCAATATGGGCTTCTCTTAAGTCATTCCAATACATTTGGCATGTATTTTTGGGACACTTGATTTTAAAACCAATAAGTATTTGTGTATTATCTTAATTATACAAAGGATATGCAAATCCATTATGGATGTTATACTTAGAACAGCACTTCAGACACAAATCTTTCTTTTTCTTTTTTTTTTTTTT
>NW_016107681.1:27554-28654 GCF_001604975.1 Cebus imitator | reverse complement strand
GGCCAATTTATCTGGCCAGAGAGATATAGAGAGGACTTTTGGGGGAGTAACATGAACAAAGTCAGAGGTTGACAGGACATTGGGGGAGGGCATAGGAGGAGGCTTGAGCAGAGGCTATATAGCAATGATGGGAGATGATTTATTCCTATGCATGTGATGGTTTTTTCAATGCTATTGTAAAATGATGTGTTTTTATTTTCCAATTTTTCTGTTGCTAATATATAAAAATGCAGTTGGTTTTTGTACATTTGCCATTTATCCCATGACTTTGCTAAATTCATTTATCAATTCTGGTGGTTTGTTTATAGGTTTCCTTGAATTCTCTATAGACACGATTATATCAGCTGAGGAGAAAGACAATTTTACTTCTTTCTTTCCGATTTTTGTTTGTTTCTTTTTCCTGTTTCATTGCACTGGCAAGGACCTCTAGTACAATGCTGAATAGAAGTGATGAGAATGGAGATCTTTGTCTTATTCCTGATCTTAGAGTGAAAGCAGTCTTTTATGATTAAGTATGATATTAGCTGTAGGGTTTTTTTTGTAGATATCTTTTATCATATTGAGAAAGCTCTCTTTTATTTCTAGTTTGCTGAGAGGCTGTATCCTGAGCTAGCCAAATCTTTACATTTATAGCCTGTTCCCAGTTGTGCTGTGGGGAATCAAAAAGGGTGGTAACTTTTTATTAATCTGTGGGGTATTTATTGATCTGGGTCAGTGCTCTCATTTGGGAAACTGGGGAGACAGACGGGAATAGTCATTAGCAGAATATGGCCATGCCCAGTGGAGTATAGACCTCTCAGGGTCAGTAGCAAACAGAGAGCTGCATGGTGACTGGACAGGGCAGAGCAGAGGGACCACAGAGACTGGTTCCAGGACACAGGTAAGGCAGTACTATAGGAAAGTCTAGAAACAATTGGGGGTATGGGAAATGGGGATGCTTCTTTCAGCAAGAAGGCCAGTGGGGGCTTGCCATGATCGCTGGGTTTAAAATGAAGTGTAATTACTATTACAATTTAACTGGGTAGGGGAACCAGTAGTTCATTCTACTCTGGGATGTGAAAGAACTTTTTTTTTTTTTTTTTTTTTTTTTTTTTTTTTTT
>NW_016107681.1:0-27369 GCF_001604975.1 Cebus imitator | reverse complement strand
GTTGACCAGGATGGTCTCGATCTCTTGACCTCGTGATCCACCCGCCTCCGCCTCCCAAAGTGCTGGGATTACAGGCTTGAGCCACCGCGCCCGGCGAAAGAACTTTTTTTTAAAAAAATTACATTTTATAACATAGAAGAAAGTTGAAAGAATAATGCAAGGAAACACCTGATCACCTTTCCCATTTGGATGTTTGGCCCTTCCAAAACTCATGTTGAAATTTAATTACCATTGTAATAGTATTAAGAGGTGAGACCTTTAAGAGGTAATTAGGCCATAGGGGCCTCACTGTCATGGTTGAGATTGGTGCCGTGTTCAGGCTTTCTCTTGCCTATTCTTTGTTCTTTCACTCTTCTGCCACATGAGGAATAATGTTCCTCCCCTCTGCTCTGGAGGATGCAGTGTTCACAGTGCCACCTTGGAAACAGAGACAGGACCCTTCCCAGACACTAAACCTGCCAGTGCCTCAATCTTGGACTTCCCAGCCTCCAGAACTGTGAGAAATACATTTTAATTGTTTATAAATTACTCAGTTTGTTGTATTCTGTTACAGGAGCACAAAATAGACTAAGAAATCATCCTATCCCATATGCAACAACTGCTAACATTTTGTCACATTTGCCCGATCTCTTTGTATTAGATTGAGTCAGATGAATTGCCTTTTTTGTTTGTCAAAAACGTTTGAATATCAGAAATTTCATAAGGATTAGCCTAACATATAAATACTTTGTTTTTGCCAAATCACTTGAAAGTTGCAGCTATCGTTATATTCCACCCCTAAATACTTTCTACATGCATCTGCTAAGAACAGGAACATTTTCATGTAAAACCACAATACCACTTTCACATTAAGAAAATTAACATTACTTCACATATGTGGTAGCCAGTCTCCAAAGTGGCCCCCAGTCGTTCCTACCTCGTGTTATTCACACCCTTGAGGATTCTCTTCCCACAGTGAGTAAGGCTGAACTGGGTAACCAATAGGATACTAAGTACGTATTGGAGTTTGATTGCTGAGGCTAGACCGTAAGCAACATTGTGGCTTCTTCCTTGCTTTCTTGGATCTCTTGCTCTGGGAGAAGCCAGCTGCCATATTGTGAGGGTACTCAAGTAGCCTATAAAGAGGCCTGCGTGGCAATAAAAAACAGGCCTCCTGCCAATAGTCAGAACCAATTTGCCAGTCATGTGAGAGAGCCATCTGGAAGCAGATCTTCTAGCCCCAGTTGAGCTTTTGGATGGCCGCAGCCCTAGCCTACATCTTAACTGCAACCTTATGGAAGACCCTTAGCCACAGCCATCCAGTCAAGCTGCTCCTGGGTTCCCAATCCATGGAAATTGGATGATTTAATAAATTGTTGTTGTTTTCAGCCACTGAGTATTGGGGTAACTATTACTTAGCAACAGGTAGCAATTCAATAGCTAATACATCATCTAATATCTAATACACATTCAGATTGCCCCAATTATCTCCAGAAGTGTCTTAGAGGTTTGGGGGAGATTTTTGGTTTTGTTGGGGTGTGGGAATCAAGGTTCACATACTGCACTTAGTTAATATGTCTCTATAGTCTTAGTGTCTGGAGTGGGGAGTACTTGTATGAGTGAAGGAAAAGTGGAACTGACCCTCATGTGTTAGGAACACCAATGTACCAATGTAAGGTGGAATTAAGTAACTTGGCCCAGGTCATACAATGGTAAGTGGTGGAGTTAGAATTTGAACCCCAGCTGTCTGGCTCCAGAGCTCATGTTTTTAACCACTACACTATTCTATCCAAGCCATAGAAATCTTTGCTACAGCCTTTTGAAAGAAGTCCGGAAAGGTTCAGAAACAAGATTGGAAAGAGACAGAAAACACAAATCCTGTGAGAACCATTAAAAGGAATTCTGCTTTACAACTTGGAGGAATTGGAGGGAGAGTAGTTAACCATTTCATTGTGTACATAAAACAAAGAATGTTGATTGGTGTCTCTTCACTTCTGTAAAGGACATAGATCTGTCAGAGGAAACACTGCTCAGTCACATCTAGAGATGTCTGTTCATGATGAGGATGAACAGCCACACAGCACTGAAACAGGAAAGCTGCCTGGGTAGGATGATTAAAGTCTCATGTCCCAGCAGCAGAAAGCTGAACTCTATAAACTCTTGGGGTTCTACTGAACCAAAGGATTTCGTGAGCTTTTGTGGCCACTTGTGACTCATTGCTCCCCTTCTATCTTCCTCTAGCAGGTGCTGTTGGTGCCCCACCCACCCACACTGCCTCCTGCACTCACCTCTATACTCTGAAAGCTGTGCTGTCCAATAGCATTTCCTGTGATGGTGACAGTGTTCTGTGTCTGTGTTGTCAAATATGGTAGCCACTAGCCACATGTGGATATTGAGTGCTTGAAATGTGGCCAGTAGTCTGAGGAACTGAATTTTAAATTTTATTTAATTTAAATTAATTTAAACTCAAATAGCTACATGTGCTACTGGCAACCTATTGGACAACATAGAACTTCTGAAGGTTGTTTACTGTGAGTACCTGCATGCAACTCTTTGCCTGAGGACTTTTTTTCTGGCCCAGGGAGCACCCCTGCCTCCAGACTTGGGCAATTGGGTGCGTTAAAGAGCCTCTTCTCAGCAGCCTCCCCCAATCAACAAACTGATGAGGCTGCTCGCTTGACTGGGATAATTCTGAGACATCTTCACTGGGTCCCACAGTTCTCCCCGTGGGCGAGTTGCCAACAGTGGTAAATGACTTGATATTAATGGCCTTTTGTTGGTGGAGGTACCCTTCTGTGTTCTCTCCCAAGTGAACTACTTACACTTGAACCTCTCGGGGTCTGCTTCTGTGAGAACCCAAACTAAGACAGGACTGCCCTCATCTAAGCCCAAGTGACAGAAACAAATGCCCAAGGCATTTGTACCTACATTTACATACAGGGGAAACATGATCTGATCTTCCTTTGCTTATATTCTCCTCCGAATAGAACTGACATGCAGCTCTGCCTTGATGGTGACAACTGCTGGGTACAACTCCATTTGCCCTGAGGACCCCAGGCTGGAAGGAAGCTCTGGATTTGACTGGACCCAACAGAGTCCCTCTGATCCCTGCCAGGAGAACATGGGTTCTGAAAGTGTAGGCAGAGCCTCAGTTTCCAGGTTGGGTTTTATCCTCAAGGTCAAAGTCAAGCTTGTTGAGGAGGCAAGGTCTCTGCAGAGGGAAAGAGCAAAGCTGTGTGGAGTCAGTCTACTGGGAAGGGTGGCTGGCCTAGGTTTGCATTTTATTTTTAAACCTTTTCCTTCAACATGTCCCGTATCAAGGGTGACTCAGCTATGAGAGGAACATGTTTGAAAACTTTCAAATCAAATAAGACTCCTTTATTCTGTCCCAGCATCTCTCTCCCCACCTGACCCCATCACTTCCCCTTATTGACTTCCCTCACGTAATAATGGGCAGTGGGCTCCCAGCAGCCCTCTTGCAAGTAACCATGCCTATTCCCATCTACCTCAGAAATCCTGAGCTCAGAGATCTTTTCTTCTTCTTTTTTCTCTTTTTTTAGAGATGGGGTCTTGCTTTGTCACCCAGGCTGGAGTGCAGTGAGGGGCACCACCACAGCTCACTGCCACCTCCATCTCCCTGGCTCAAGCTATCCTTCTACCTCAGTCTCTAAAGTAGCTGGGACTAACAGCGCACACCACCATGCCCAGGCAATCTCTTTAATTTTTTTGTAGAGATGGGGTCTCGTTTTGTTGCCCAGGCTGGTTTTGAACTCCTGAGCTTAGGTGATCTTCCTGCCTCAGCCTCCCAAAGCTCTGGGATTATAGGTGTGAGCTACTGCACCTTGAAAATAGGGCTTGTCCCTTCCTTCCATAATATACAGATGCATACCCTGAATGAAAGCATTTCTTGGACTTACGTGTCTATTGCACTTTATTGTACCCCTTATGAAGAGTTTCTTATAAAACTTTGTTGTGATAGACCATTCCTCCTTGCTTTCTTGTAGTTTATTTTTGCTAGACTGTCCAGCCAATGGGCTGGAACTAATAAAAATTATGTTTTTTCTAAAGGATCAGAGCAGCCTGTCAAACAGGACTGAGTGATCTTGAAGAGATTTCCTCTGCCACTTCACCCAGAGTGTGTGCAGTTCTGGGGACCCAGTGATTACCTGAGGGCGGAGGTTGAGAGAGAGATTCTTCCTCTGACAGAGAGGCCCCCATTCTTCCAGCTGAAGAGCTGACTGACCCACCACAGAACACACTGCCAGGGCTGAACATGGAAAATTTGAAGCTGGAGTAATTGCTTATGTAGTTTTAATTGCTCATTCATCATGCTAACAGGCCCAGAGTGCTGATCATTTGCAACGTGCTCAGTAATTAAAAGACCAGGGGTGACGTAGGGTAATGGGGAGTGGCGGGGTAACATGAGGTGACCAAAAACCAAACTGTATAGCACAGGAGGAAAATGGGGGGATGGCAACCTGTCTCCTTCCTGACACCAAACGAAGGCTTTTCCCATACCAGCATTTAACAATTGTTGGTTTTAACCAGGAACAACACTGCTCTCAGCTTCATGGGAAAAGAACCAGTCCCTTGACAGCCCTTTTCAGTTTGCAAAGCACTTTCCGCCCACAACGTTCCATTTACTCCTAGGTGGTCCAGGGAGTTCAACACCTCACATTTCAGGTGAGGAAAAAGAGGCTCCGTAAAGTGATTTGCCCAAGACTATTAGCAACTGAACACTGGTGGAGTTGACACCCAACTCACCTCTTCTCTTCTTTAGGGACAGCAAAATATGGGATTTTCTCTTGGTTCCATCGACATTGCCACAGTAGTTGGATTCTGGAGTGAATAGCCAACGGTCTGGGAGGCTTTACAATAAAATGCTGATTCCTAGGCCCCACAGCCAGTGCCTTGATTTGGGTTCCTTCTCCCAGAAGCAGACTTTGAGTGAAGGATTTGAGTGCAAAAAGGTTTATTTGGAAGGTGAAGGACGTGCTGGAAGGGTTGGGGGGAAATGGAACAAGGAAGGGAATGCAGAACACAGAGGGCCCATTATCAAGCGAGTTACCTCTGCAGGCAACAGGAGCCTAATCTCATTGGGGAACTGTAGGAGACAGAACAGAGCATGCCTCACAGTGGTTGGGGTTGTTATTTCTCTGTCACTGTCACTTTCAGCCTTCCCAGCAGGGCAGAACAGGCTCCAGCCCTCCAAAAAAGTCCTCAGGCAAAAGAGATGCAGATTCTGGCATTTGTAGGTTTGGCTGGTGCAGAAGGCCCCTAGGGATCCAGACAGGATGGGGACAGTGTCTCTACAGCAGGCATCTGCCATACTGCCATAAGAGAGGATCCCAAGTGCTCCCGTCCCCAACCAACTGTGATGTTCATCTGCCTTCGTTGGTGGCCCAACTGCTTCTTTAACAATTTGCAAGTTGAAATAGTGTTCCCCTAGGGGAGTTATTTGCGGATTTATTTTCCTTCTCAGTTTCTTCTTACCTTCCTACTAAAGGGGAAAATCCCCTCTCCCCAAAAGCCAAAGAGGAGCTGGTGACTGTTACTGGGAAGAAGGCAGTGGGTGAGGAGGGATGCTAAGGATGACTGGAAATCTGTGGTGTGTGCCATTCATTTCATCCATAATTCGGAGAGCATTGTTCTTGTTCCTACTAAAAGGCACAGACGGATGATGTTGACATGCACAACGCCCTCCAGAAATTGGGCCCAGGATTCTGCCCAACTCCTGGCTCGATGACTGTAATCCTACAACTTTCTCTTCTACTCAAGAAAGTGCATCGGAAGGCAAACGAGTGTGAGTGATGTTATGATAAGAATAACTCTGAATGAATTCTAATTTATTTAGGCAAATAATTGAGATTTATGTATTTTATTGATAACAAATTTTGTAGGAGGCAACTCAGCTGATGGGGACACAGTCATTTAACATACTATTCTATACCATCTAAAGGAAATGTGTTGGCTTTGTGTGCATCAAGGGCAGCAAACTCTCTGGAAATGGCTTATTTGCATGCGTGGCTGACTTTCCATCTGTTGATCAATAAATCAATCAACAAATATTGATTGTCTACATTGTGCAAGGTATCATGGGGGATTACTGTAAATATAAACATAGTTCCTGCCTCAAAGGAGTTCATAGTCTAGCTGGGGGTAAAATCTGTAGACATGAAAAGGTAATTTATAATGTAAAGCAGCACATAAGCTGAGTGAATGGTGTACATTGATTGGGTTAGGGAAAAATCAAGGAAGACTTCTTGAAGGAAGGGTGATTTGAGCTGGGTTTTGAAGGATAGGTAGGAGTTACACAAAAGAGAAAAACGGAAGGTGTTGCAGGCAAAAGCAGCAGTGCCAAGGAAGGCCTGTTTAGGGACTATGAGGAGATTTGCCTGGCTGTAGTGGGGTGAATGGATGGGATAGGCACTGCTCAAGCAGACTGAGACATCCTATTCAACTCAGTCCTCAGCATTGGAACTTGGTCACTTTCTACCCAATAGGAGACAGATGCCCCCCCGCATGTTTATCTATGTTCAACAAAGCAGACAGTTTCCAGCCAGGGTCTATGGAGCTGGTGAGGGTCCCAGAGCCTCCCTGAGCCATGCTACTTAGCTCTGCCAGGGAGGCCTGGCATCTCTGGAACCTGTAAGCCTTAAGCAACTGCAATTCTCTTTGCACCAGGGATATGCAGAAGGGACAGGCGGGGATAACCTGCCCCCTTGTCCCACACCCCTCCCCAGGCCATGTGGGAGGAGGGCTGCCAGTTTAGCAAATAAAAATACAGCTATATTTGAACTTCGGATAAACAACAATTAATTTTGATAGTGTGAGAATATCCTGGCCAGGCACCATGGCTCACGCCTGTAATCCCAGCACTTTGGGAGGCCAAGGCGAGTGGATCACTTGAGGTCAGGAGATTGAGACCAGCCTGGCCAACATGGCAAAACCCCGTATCTACTAAAGATTAAAAAATCAGGAGGCTCAGGCAGGAGAATCGCTTGAACCTGGGAGACAGAGGTTGCAGTGAGCCGAGATCGCACCATTGCACTCACTCCAGCCTGGGCAACAAGAACGAAACTCCATCTCAAAAAAAAAAAAAAGAAAAGTATATCCCATGCAGTATTTGGAACATAACGTATACTTAGAAATTCCTTCTTGTTTATCTAAAATTCAAATGTATCCTGTATATTATCTGGCACCCCCATCTGGGAGGGCTTATGACAAATTTATGGCCAAGCAGAATGCTCTATGCTCTGTGTCTCAGTGGCTGGTTCTGGATTGAGCATGTGACCCAAGGAAACTGTGTCCCCCAAACACACACTTTGACTTTTGTTGGTGTTTCCAGGACTGAAACCTCACAAGCTGTCAGGATGAAGGAAGTCTGTGAGTCTTGGGAGGCCTCCCCGAGGGAGGTGCCTGTCTGACAACAGAGTTCACGCAGACGGAAGTAGAGCTGACAGAAAAGAAAAGATGCCTCAAGGCTGCTTGATCGACTTCATCCCTTGAACTTTGAGAATATAGGGGCCAATAGAGTCCCTTCTGAGTCTACACAGTTTGAGTTGGGAATTCTTTGCTCACAACTGGCTCAGAGTTCCCACTAAATCTGTGGGGCAACATCCCCTCAGGTCCACAGGAACCAAATCTGACTAAATTCAAAGAAGGGCTGCTCCTGCGACACCACCATTTAATTGCTGAGCAAACAGAGGTTCCCTGGCCCAGAGCAGCTTAACCGGCCTCTCGGGCACCCTGGGGCTCCTGGGTGTGGCTCTGAGGTGCCAGCTCTGTGATATTATCTTTACCTCTGCCATATCCATGCCCCCTGCTGGCAGTGGATGAAGGCCCCTTTGCTTCCCATCCTGTCACTGGAGCTCTTCTGCTCTACCTCTCCTCAGATCCAGCTCTTGTGTTTCTTTAGAAGACATTCTTTGCCTTTTTTTTTTTTAAGAGATGGGGGCCACGTGTGTACCTATGCAACAATTTTGCATGTTCTTCACATGTACCCCAAAACCTAAAATGCAATAAAATAAATAAATGGGGATTAAAAAAAAGATGGGGGTCTCACTCTGTCACGTAGGCTGAAGTGCAGTGGTGCAATCATAGCTCACTGCAGCCTCTAACTCCTGGGCTCTGGTGATCCTCCCACCTCAGCCTCCTGAGTAGATGGAACTACAGGCATGCACCACCATGCCCAACTAAATTTTTTAGGTTTTTTTTTTGTAGATATGGGATCTCGAAACCTTGCCCAGGCTAATCTCCAAATCCTGCCATCAAGTGATCCTCCTGTCTCGGCCTCCCAGAGTGCTGGGATTACAGGCACCTGCCAATAAACCCAGCTGCCTTGTTTGCCTTCTAAGTGAGTCTTCACGGCCACAGCTTTCTGTTCTTTCTGTTCCTTACTATTCTCTTTGTGCTCACTTTTAAAGCCCATAGACTCTCTAAACCACAGAGGGGCTGTTGATTCATCCTGGATAGATCCTGGACTGGGCTAGAAATATTACGGCTAGAGGAACAATGGAGCTGGTCCAATCCAACCCACTCACCATCCCTATCTGGTAGAGGAGGAAACTGAGGTTCAGAGTGATTCTATTGTAAGTTACTGGTGGGTCAAAGAATAGAAAAACTACATGGTTTGGGGAAAAACTACATGGGTTTGGCTTCAGAAAGCCTGTCTTGTCATTTGGGCCCTAGCACACTTAACCTCTTCATGTCCATATCTCCAGCTTGAGAATGAGTTGAAATACTGGCCCCTTCCACCTCACTATGACTTTCTAAGGCCAACAGAATTACAAAATGTCAAATACATGTGCTGGACAAGGCCACATTGTACTAGTGTTGTCAGTGTTACTGTTATTATTTAACAAGGCTAATCCAGCAGTGAAGGGAATGAGCACACATCACGAAATTAATTATGGATGTTTTTAAAAATGACTGTTTATATTGAAAGGAAAGTCTCACATTTGCCGCACAATTTCAGGATAAGTCGTGTTTTGAAAAAATATTAATATTCAGAGCTGTGTTGATTAGTTTCACTTCTGTTGCTAAGCAACGAGGTCCTTTGTAGCCTCTGCAGTGGTGGGTTTTGTCTGGGGTGGGGGTGGGGAAAGGGATGAGGAATAGGGGGAGGAAAGTACATTACAGTAAATTATTCTGCTGGTTCAGCCAATTCCAAAGTTGCCTCAAAAAAAAAATCTACTTCTTAATAACCTATGTGATTATAGTTGTTGGATGAGGAAGGCCAAAACCTCGGTCCAGAGCTCACCACTCATCCATGACTTGAATTTCAAGTTTGGCAAGACTTGTGTTTACTAGACCAGGACTGAACCGCACGGCCCAGGGTTTGCCACCACTGATGTTCATCATGGTTCACTGAAGGCAGCCTTCCAGCACAGGGATTAGGGGGTCGGGAGGCTATGAGGAGAGACTGCAATGAATCAAATGATCCAATCTCATTGAATAGCTGCTGTGGCCTGCCAGTCTAATTCTACCACTTGAATGGGAGCCATCCTGGAGTAAGCCAAATGGCATGTTTTCTGGACCAAAATGAAGATTCATGAATATTCGAAATACACTGGAGACCCAGAACACATGACCCCAAGCAATACATAGAATTAACCTTATGGAGCACCTACTGTGTGTTAGGTGCTTTGCAGTGTTAGCTCATTGACTTCTGGCACCCACACTAGGAAGGATGTGGTACTATGGCCACTTTGGGGACTGGGGTTCAGAGAGATTAAGCAATTTGCCCAAGGCCACACTAGGACAGAGCAAGGATTTAAACTCAAGTCTTTCTGTCTCTGAGTGCCATGTTCCCACTTAACAGTAAAGGGCTGCCTGCCTTTACTGGTGTAGGAAGGGCTGGGAAGGGCATGAAGAGCCCATCTTGGGCTTTGGATGAAGTTGGCTTATAGCTTCTGTTAGGTTGAGGCCTGTTCAGTGAGTCTCTGATTTCATCACAGACAGCTTTATTTGTGGTACTCTTCTGGTCACTATTGCTGCATGACAAATCACCCCAACTTAGTGGCACAAAAACTACACTTATTACAAGGATCTGTAGGACAGGAATTCAGACAGGGCTCAGCTGGGTGGTTCTTTTGCTCCTCGTGGCATCTACTGAGACCACCCAGTGGTAGGTGGGCTGGGTCTGGAGGATCCAACATGGCTCCACTCATATGTCTGCTGCCTTGGCAGGGAGAAACTGTTACCCAGAGCATCTACATGTGGCCTCCTCAGCACAGCAGTCTTGGGAATGTTGGATTTCTTATGTGACAACTGGTGTTCCCCCATAGCAACTATCCCAAGAGAATCAGGTGGAAGTTGCATGTACCTTTCTGGCTCAACCTCAGAAGTCACATGATATGACATGTGCCGTAGTCTATGGGTTGAAGCAGTTATGAGCCCATTCAGAGTCAAGGGGAGGGGACATAGGACCTAATTGTTGATGGGAGGAGTATCAAATAATTTAGGGGCCATGTTTTAAAATGGCCATAGGTACCAAGTTCCTCATACCACTGAGAAATGGGTACTCAAAAAACTTTGGGTGCCCTGAAAATTGTGGAAATGTATGAGCAGTAGAAATTTTGATATCCAATACTGTGAACCTAACTTGTTTTGATGAATTTAGAGGATGGCCAGTTTAATGAAAGATGGGGTTAACTAAAAGCTTTTCTTTGAGTATTTTCAATTAATTACTTATTGTTTTATTTTTAGAGATAGGGTCTCACTTTGTTGCCCACGCTACAGTGTAGTGGTGCAATCATAGCTCACTGTAACCTTGAACTCCTGGGCTCTAACAATCCTCCTGCTTCAGCCTCCTGAGTAGCTGGAATTACAGGCATGTGCCACTATGCCTGGCTAATGTTTTGTATTCTTTGTAGAGACAGGATCTCACTGGGTTGCTCAGGCTGGTCTTGAATTCCCAGCCTCAGGTGTTCCTCCTGCCTCAGCTTCCCAAAGTGCTGGGATTATAGGCATGAGCCTCTGCACCTGGCCCTGTTTTGAGTATTATGTTCAGGTGTTGTCATCAGCTGAGGAGTGTATCTTGCTTATGAGCTAAGGATTCATTTGTAATTAGTGGTCCTATTTGCATACTTTTAAAACCCTTCGTTCCACTGTGATCATATTTACCTTAGTGGTTTGGTTAGGCAAGCCTTTTCTCATTGTAGAAATCAAGTGAGATGATGCAGGTGAAAGTCACTTTGGATATTCTAATGAGTTCTGCAAATAGGGGAGATGATGATTTCTGGTCAACTTCAGTTCCGGTCAAGTTCCCCACTGAAGTAATATGCCTTACTGGATTTTATTTTAATGTGTTAATGAAAAATGGGCCAAAGAGAAGTGCAAACTGGAATTCAGAGTATTCTGAACATGGATTTTCAGAGTCCAGCTTCTCACACTTGAAATTCATCTCATCCGGCTTCACAAGATTTCAGAAGGGTCATCAGGTAGCAAATATTCTTGCCTTATTTTTGTTAGAGAGAGGAAATAAGGGGTAAAGGTTTTGCCTCTGTCTTCCTAAGATTCAAGGGCAAGGGCTGTCCTGGAACCCCCCGATTCTGCCCTGGTCCTGCAGGAAATGGAGACAGAAAATCGTCACAGGCAGGTGTGGGCCCTGGGCCCTGAGAGCAGGATAAGGTCAGGCGCTTGAGCCCTGGTATGCTTCTGTTGCTGTTCCACAACCCACCTCCAAACTTAATGGCTTGAATGGCTTAACAATGAGTCATTTTTCCTTGCGATTCTGTAGGTTGACTGGGCAGTTCTTCTGCTCCACATGGTATTGGCCAGGGTCACTCATGCAGCTGCAGTCAGCTGGGAGCTTGGCTGGGGCCAGAACATCCAGCGAGGCTTCCCTCACATGTCTGGCACCCTCGTAGCTCGGACCGAAATGGCTAAAGGCTGGCTGGGTCTCACTGTCTCTCCCTTCGTAGTCTCCATCCCCCAGGGCCTTTCTCCCTCCACATGGCCTCATGCTCCAGCACGGCAGCCAGACCTCTTTATATGGCAGTTGGCTGCCAAGAGAACAAAGACACAAGCTGCCAGACCTGTTAAGGCTGAGGCCTGGAATTGGCACAAGGTCACTTCCATCGCATTCTATTCATCACAGCAAGTCACAAGGCTGGTCCAGATTCAAGGGGAAGGGAAATAAGTCTCTATCTCTTGATGGGAGTTATCGGTGGCCATATTTGGGGACTTACACAACAACCACAGCTTCTAGGCTTAGATAAAGGCATTGTGCCGTCAGAAACCTCAGACTCAGCTGCTCCTTAACAGGTAACGTCTCAGTTTGACTACTTGTTCATCCAACAGCACCACAATCATAACAGTAGCTACTACTTATATAGCACATACTATGTAACAGTTCCTGTTCTAAGGACTTTACATTGATAAACTTATTTAACCTTCACAATAACCCTGTGTGCTATTATTATCCTCATTTTACAGATAGGAAAACTGAGGCACAGAGAGTTTAAGTGACTTGCCCAAGGTCACACAGCCAGTTAAGTGGCAGAGCTGGAATTCAAATTCAGGCGGACAGTTCCAGAATCTGTGCTTTCACCCATTCTGCTATTTTACCTCTCATTCCTTGATGCTGTGGGTCAAACTCCACTAGAGTTGCTTAGAATACTGAGATGCATAAACCTATCTATGACAGAGACTGTTTCCCAGTATACTGCCTCCCCTTCTAACATAATAATCAAATCCTGATTTTCAGATATGCACATGATCACCTAGAATAAAAATTACATTTCCCAGCCTCCTTTGCAGGTAGACATAGGCATGTGATTAAGTTCAGGCTATTGGGTTGTAAGTGGAAGTAACCTGTGGCTGCTTCCAAGAACCTTCCTTAAGAGATGGGTGAAATTTGACCATTGCCTCCTTTAGTTTTCATCTTTTGCTGCCTGGAATGTAGACATGATGGCTGGAGCTCTAGCCACCATTATGAACCATAAGAACAAGGGTTTCACCTTCATCAATGTAGGGATGTGGAATGGTAAGCTGAAAGGAGCCTGGGTCCCTGAAATCTTAGAACAACAGCCATTCCCATGCTGAACTGTCTACCTCTAAACTTTAACACACAAGAAACTGCTCTCACGTTTAGGCCACATTGCAATTTTGAGTCTGTGTAGCACCTAGTCAAACCTAATCCTAACTGATAGAGTTCCTATCCCCAAGGAGCTCACAATCTACTGGAGCAGACAAAGTCCATAATTATGATCAAAGCAGAATGAAATAAGTGCCCTAATCACAGTGATCACAACTTATAAGCCAAGACTGAGGACATGTAGCCTAAATACAGGATTATGGGGTTACTTCCAATTGTGAGAATCCAGAAGATGTAGTTTTAATGCTGAAATACTGGAATTATTAGGACAGGTACATGGGTGTATGGAGATAGTGTGACATTTTTTAACTTAAGGGTAGCCCAAAAACACAGGACAAATGATAGCTATGCAACCGTGCCAGAACAAAAAGGAAAATGCCATGTGAGCCCCAAGGAAGGAGCAAGAATTTCTGATGAGGGGATCCTGATCAGATTCACCGAAGAAGAAGCAAACATTTTAACTTGACCTTGAATTTGGGGATGGCATCCTAGCAGAGAGAAGAGCAAGAGCAAAGGCCAGGTAGTGTGGAAATGGATGGGGAGTTTGCAGATAGGCTTACGTGGCTGGGTAGGAGACGGAGCTGGAGAACTTTCTCCTCCCTTGATGGGGAGGAAAAGGCTTTTATTCAGCTCCCTCTGGCAGGCCTCAGGTGGTTGTGTGGGCCTGGGACATTTGGCACATGATAGACAATGGGGATCTTGGTGGCCACTCTGCTATGAGGGTATCTTTGGCTTCGTGGTACTTTTCTCATTTTGAGTTCCTTTTTTTCTATGGGGTGAGATGGGATCCAATTTGATTCTTTGGCATGTAGATATCCAGTTTCCTTTGCCCACTTTCTGCCCCTTGTGCCCACTGCCTAAATTAAATGTCGAGGGTCCTGATTATGGGACGAGTAAGTGCCACATCTTTCAAGTGAACAAAATGAGGAGCAGGAACAGAGACCGAGCCATGCCCTCCGTGCTATTGTTCACTTACTTGGATGTGGGCAGTTTCGTTTTAAATATTGGTGATCTCACTCAGCACATTCTGAGAAAGGCCCTGCTGGGAGTTGTGCAATGGAAAGGAGCTCCTAGAGCCCAAGCCTGTTTTTAAGTGCTTCTCCCCAGAAATCTTTTCTTTTGACTTGGTGAGGTTTAACAGGTTTGTGGATTAGCAGAAGAAGAATCAGCACAGTCCTGCTGAGAAGATGGCCAGTTGCCCAGAGCCTCAGTCCGCAGAGCCTTTGTTAATAATCTGATGTGGAATTAGGGCAACGGATATAATAATGAGGTTCTTAATAAAGCCTTTTTTCCAACACTGGGTTTGTAAAATTTTTTTGAACAATGACGATAATGCCTTAAGACATTGGGGGAGTTGGGGCACCAGACCTGTTGAATACCGGCTTTCCAAACGTCTGCCTGCCAGGGAAATTTAAAGGGCAGACAGCCAGGATAAGGAGTCAGTAAAGGAAAGCAAAGACTGCGCCTGGAAATGTTGGTGTAGATGACCCAGGAAATGCTCATTTCCATGGCAACCATTCACATATGCACACATTTATTCATTCATAGCATGTTTGCTTTTATTGAGGTGAAATTCACATAATGTAACATTAGCCACTTTAAAGGGCACGATTCAGTAGAATTAGTACATTCACAATGTTACACAACCATCATCTTTGTCTAGTTCTAAAATGTTCTCATCACCCCAAAAGGAAATCCTTGATCCATAAGCATTCAGTCCCTATTCCTCCTCCCCAATTCCCTGTCAACTACTAATCTGCTTTCTGAATCTACCTATTCTGGATTTTTCATATAAATAGAATCAGACAATATTTGTCTTTTTGTGTCTGACTTCTTTCACTCAGCATGATGTTTTCAAGGTTTATTCATATTGTAGCAGGTATTAGCACTTCATTCCTTTTTATGGCTGAATAGTATTCCATTATGGGTATACCACACTTTATCCATTCTTCCGTTGATGAACATTTGGTTTGTTTCTACCTTTTGCCTGTTGGGAATAGTGCTACAATGAACATTTGTGTACAAATATTTGTATGAATAGCTCTTTTCAATTCCTTTGGGTTTATACATAATAGAGGAATTGCTGAGTCATATAGTAATTCTGTGTTCAACTTTTTGAGGAACTGCCAAACTGTTTTCCATAGCAGCTACACCATGTTACATTTCGACCATTAATGTATGTGGGTTCCAATTTCTCTACATCCTCACCAACACTTCTTTTCTCTCTCTTTTTTTTTTTATAGCCACCCTATTGCATATGAACTAGTGTCTCATCATGGTTCTGATTTGCATTTCTCTAATGACTAATTAGATTGAACATATATTTTCATGTGCCTGTTGACCATTTGTATATCTTTCTTGGAGAAATGTCTATCCAAGTCCTTTGCTTGTTTTTAAATTGATCTGTTTGTCTTTTTGTTGTTGAGTTGTAAGGGTTCTTTCTATATTATAGACACTAGACCCCTATCAGATAAATGACTCAAAAATATTTTCTCCCATTCTGTCATTTCACTTTATTGATAGCATTCCTTGATGCGTAAAAGTTTTTAAAATTTTGATGAAGTCCAATTTGTCTATTTTTTCTTTTGTTCCCCATGCTTTTGGTGTCATATCTAAGAATCAATTACCAAATTCAAGGTCATGAAAATTTACCCTATGTTTGTAAGAGCTTCACAGTTTTAGCTCTTACACTTAGGTCTTTGATTCATCTTAAGTTAATTTTTGGGCACAATGTGAACTAGGAGTCCCACTTTATTCCATTACATGTGGATAACAGAGTACAAATGGTGTTCCAGTCCCATTTGTTCAAAAGACTATTCTTTCCCCATTGCATGGCCTTGGCACTCTTGCCCAAAATCAATTGACCATAAGTGCATGGATTTATTTCTGGACTCTTAATTCTATCTTATTGATCTATATGTCTATCTTTATGCCAGTACCCCACAAAGGCACAGCCTCCCCCACCATAACATACTGTACCAGACTGGTGCATTTGTTACAACTGATGAAACTACATTGACATATCTTTGTCAGCCAGTGTCCATAGTTTACATTAATGTTCACTCTTGATGTTGTATGTTCTTTTTTTTATTTTTTTTTTCTTTTTGTTTTTTTAAAGACAGAGTCTCACCATGTTGCCCAGGCTGATCTCGAACTCCTGGGCTCAGGTGATCCACCCATTCTCAAAGTAATGGGATTACAGTCATGAGCTACTGACAAATATACTGGCAAAACTATATTTGACAAATATAGTTTTGACAAATATACAATGACATGTATCCACCATTATAGTATCATACGAAATAGTTTCACTGCCTTAAAAATTCTTTATGCACTGCCCATTCATCCCACCTTCCCTTCCTAACCCCTGGAAACTATTAATCTGTCTACTGTCGTCTCCATAGTTTTGCCTTTTCCAGAATGTCATGCAGTTGAAATCAGACAGTAGGTAGCCTCTTCAGATTGGCTTCTTTCTCTTAGTAACATGCATTTATGGTTCCTCCATGTCTTTTCATGGCTTGGTAGCTCATTTTTTAGTAATGAAGGATGTTCCGTTGTCTGGAATACTACAGTTTATTTATCCATTCATCGACTGAAGAATATCTTGGTTGCATCTAAGTTTCGAAGTTATCAGTGAAGCTGTTATAAACATCGATGTGCAGCATATTTCTATGTGGATGTATGTTTTCCACTAGTTGGGGTCAATATCAATTGCTGGATCATGGGATAAGAATATATTTAATTTTGTGAGAAACTGCCAAACTCCTATACCATTTTCCATTCCCACCAGCAACAAATGAGAATTCCTGTTGCTCCCACATCCTCACCAGCATTTGGTATTGTCAGTGTCATAGATTTTAGCCATTCTAATAGGTATATAGTGATATCTTATTGTTGTTTTAATTTGCAATTTCCTAATTTCCTAATGACTTATGATGTTGAGCATCTTTTAATATGCTTATTTTCCATCTGCATATCTTTTTCTTCTTCTTTTTTTTTTTGGATATGGAGTCTCACTCTGTTGCCCAGGTTGGAGTGCAATGGCGCAATCTCAGCTCACTGCAACCACCATGTCCCGGTTTCAAGTGATTATCCTGCCTCAGCCTCCTAAGTAGCTGACATTACAGGCACATACCACTAGGCCCGGCTAATTTTTGTATTTTTAGTAGAGATGGGGTTTCACCATGTTGATCAGGCTGGTCTCGAACTCCTGACCTCGTGATCCACCCTCCTCGGCCTCCCAAAGTGCTGGGATTACAGGCGTGAGCCACCGTACCTGGCCTCCATCTGCAAATCTTCTTTGGTGATGTGGTGTTTCAGTTCCTTTACCTGTTTTTTAAATTGGGTTGTTCATTTTCTCATTGCTGAGTTTTAAGAGTTCTTATATTTTGAATAGCAGTCCTTTATCAGATAGATCTTTTGCAAATTTTTTTGTCTTGTCTTCTCATTCTCTTAATTCTATTTTCGGATTGTTCATTGCCTGTGTACAGAAATACAACTAAGCTGCATGGGTTGATCTTGTATCCTGCAACTTTGCTGAATTTGCATCAGTTGAAGAACTTGTAAATTGTAGAAAACCTCATTCAAACTGACTTGAGGGGAGTCGGGCTTGGTGGCTCATGCCTGTAATCCCAGCACTGTGGGAGGCCGAGACGGGTGGATCACTTGAGCTCACGAGTTCAAGACCAGCCTGGCCAACATGGTGAAACCCCATTTCTACTAAAAATAGAAAAATTAACCAGGCGTGGTGGCATGTGTCTACTTGGGAAGCTGAGGCAGGAGAATTTGCTTGAACTCAGGAGGTGGAGGTTGTGGTGAGCTAAGATCGTGCCACCACACTCCAGCCTCCAGCCTGGGCAAAAGAGCAAAACTCTGTCTCAAAAAACCCAAAAAACTGACTTGCATAATATGGAAGATTTATTGGCTCACACGATTAAAACATCCAGTGAGCTTCAGGCATAATTTTATCAAGGCTCTGGGTCCATTTTTCTTCTGCATTGGTTCTGTGCTCAAGTTGACTTCCCTCATGGTTGCAAGATGGCTGCCAACAGAAACTGAGTCTTTATGCTTTTTCAGTCACATCCAGGGAAAGAAAGAGAGCATATTCCTTCCTACAAAAGTCCTGAGCATCTCCTTGGGTGAACCATCCCTGCTACTGTGACAAAGGAAATAGAATTGATCTGATTAACTTAGGCTATGGAGGTAAAAATGGGGTAAACTGCATGGATGCTACCTAATTTATGGGGGGAGGGGACATTTTTAGAGGAAAATCTTATTGCTGTTAGGAAGGGGAAAGGAAATGTCCACTAATGAAATTGGTACTGTGCCATGAAGTATTCAATACATATTTGCTGAATCAATGAACAAGAAATCCTGCTAGTCCTCTCACTGATGTATGGTTCCCTGGGACTATGACAGCCTCCATTCTGGAAGGGCCAACATTTCAACCTCTGGAAATCGCCTACTTAGATACCAGGCTCTTCTATGGAGAGGAGAGAATTCTGCTTACAGCAGAGCCCCATAACTTCTCTGATTTTTGAGCAGCAAGACCCTGGCAGAACAGACCAGGAGAACTGGAGACACTGGTGAATATGCATATTGAAAATGAGCAGGGTGGGCCTTGTGAGTTAATGGTGTGGCTTTGAAGTCATCAACCACAAATTGCTCCCCAGGCCTGGTGCCTGACATTCTGCCATTAGGAATTTACTCCTCCAGTTTGAGTTTAAAAGACCTTTTCACCTTCAAGACTCAGCCCTCCTACTGGGGCTTTGGTTTGCAACCAAACATCCTAGCTGATAGAGTAGGAGGCTCATGTTTGTAGACTCCAAACCATAGCAACACTGATGTACTCTGAAGAGTATGTTCAGTGATGAAGGATGATCTACACCAGAGAAACAGAGTCAGGGACAGAGGTCTCAGGAGCCTTGTATCCTGAATTATAAGAACTGACTTCTCTTCTTAGACAAACAGCTTGGGTCCAGTTTCCTCAGCTATGGACTCAGCCCTTCTCTGATTACTACTAAGCTCCAATGTAGCAGAAGGTATTTTCCAAAGATAGCTGCAGTAATATCTCCCGTCCCACATGTTCTTCTTGAACCTTGCCACTCTTGCATCAATAGGTAAAGTTTATGATCCTTCCTCTTAAACCTGTGTGGTCTTTGTTAC
The DNA here is from genome assembly GCF_001604975.1 of Cebus imitator. Taxonomy (NCBI): domain Eukaryota; kingdom Metazoa; phylum Chordata; class Mammalia; order Primates; family Cebidae; genus Cebus; species Cebus imitator. The sequence continues at coordinate 8,123 of NW_016107681.1, read as the reverse complement.
TCTCTTGACCAACAGAGCATGGTGGAAGTGATGCTATGTGATTTCCGAGTCTAGGTCATTAAAAATGTAATGTACCCTTGTCTTACTACTCTATTGAGATTTTCTTGGAATCCAGAAACCATGCTGTAAGGAAGCCCAAACAACTCATGGAGAGGAACCAAAGCTCCCAGCTCACAGCTTCATCTAAGCTTCCAGCCAATAGCCAGTACCAATTTGACAGTTGTATGAGAGAGCCATCTTGAAAGTCAAACCTCATGGTAGACAGCATTTCAGATGGCCCCCAATGGTAGTATTCCCATCCTTGTGTAATCACCTCCCATGAATAGTGATGTATTCTGAAGACTATGTTCGTGATAAAGGATGAACTACACCAGAGAAAGAACCAGGGATGGAGGTCTCAGGAGTGTCATAACCTGAATTATGAGAATTTACTTCTTTTCCTAGACATCCAGCTGCAGTGAGTCAGAGGAGAGATGTCTGGTCTCCTCCGAATGTAGATGGCACTGACTACCTAGCTTCTAACAGACAGAGTATAGTGTAAGTGGTAGAATGATGCTTCCAGGGTTATGTTATAAAACGGATGTAGCATCAATCATATCTCAATAAAGCTGGGGGAGAAAAGACTAGCTTCCATTTTGGATACTCTCTCACATGTTCTCTCTCTTGCATGGCTTACCTGGGGGAACCCAATTGCCACATCTTGAGGCAGCCCTATAGAGGGTTCCTTATGGTAAGAGACCGAGACCTGGCATTAACCACATGAGTGAGCTTGGAAGCACAGTCTTCCACCAGTTGCACCTTCAGATGAGAACACAACTCCAGCCAACAACTGGACTGCAACTTCATGAGACATCTCAAGCCAGAGGTGGCCAGATAAGAGGCACCCAGCTAAACCACACCTGCATTTCTGACCCACAGAAGGTATGTGAGATAATAAAAGTTTCTTACATTAAGCCACTAAATGTTGGGGTAATTTGTTAGGCAGCAACTGATAACCAATACAATCTTCTGTTCCCTAGTCAAGGCAGCCCAGCTGATGCTGCATGAAGGAGAGACAAGATGTCCCCACTCAGCCCCAACCTAATAACGTAATTGTGAGTAAAATTAATGATTTGCTGGGGTTTTTAACCCACTAGGTTTTAGAATAGTTTGCTATCCAACTGTGGTTCACTTTTTCTCATTGAAAGATCCATGACAGCCAGGCACAGTGGCTTACGCCTGTAATGCCAGCACTTTGAGAGGCTAAGGCAGCAGATCACTTGTGGCCAAGAGTTTGGGATCAGCCTGGCTAACATGGTGAAACCCCGTCTCTACTAAAAGCAACAACAACAACAACAACAAAAATCCCACAAAAATTAGCTGGTCATGGTGGTACATGCTTGTAGGCCCAGCTATTCAGGAGGCTGAGGCACGAGAATCACTTGAACTCAGAAAGCGGATGTTGCAGTGAGCCAAGATCGCAGCACTGCACTCCAGCCGGAGCAACAGAACAAGGCCCTGTCTCAAAAAAAAAGAAAAAAAAAGCTCCATGACAGGTGCTAGGAAAACAAAGCAATAAACAAAGCAGGCCCAATCTTCTTTCATCTACTATAGCCTAGTGTGTTAGTCTGCTTAGGCTGCCATAACAAAATACCACAGACTGTGGGCTTAAACAACAGAAATGTATTTCTCAAAAATGTATTTTGGAGTCTAGAAGTCCAAGGCCAACATGTTGGCAAGGTTTGTTTCTTGTGAGGCCTTTCTCCTTGGTTGGTTGATGGCTGTCTTCTCTCTATGTATGTTTGTGTCCTAATCTCTTTTTAATATTATTTTTTTATGTTGCCCTATGATATGGTTTGGCTGTGTCCCCACCCAAATCTCAACTTGAATTGTATCTCCCGGAATTCCTATGTGTTGTGGGAGGGACCCAGGGGGAGGTAATTGAATCATGAAGGCCGATCTTTCCTGTGCTATTCTCATGATAGTGAATAAGTCTCATGAGATCTGATGGGTTTATCAAGCGTTTTTGCTTTTGCTTCTTCCTCATTTTTCTTTTGCTGCTACCATGTAAGAAGTGCCTTTTGCCTCCTGCCATGATTCTGAGGTCTCCTCAGCCATGTGGAATTGTAAGTCCAATTAAACGCCTTTTTGTTCCCAGTTTCAGGTATGTCTTTATCAGCAGCATCAAAATGGATTAACACAGAAAATTGTTACAAGTAGAGTGGGGCGTTGCTGAAAAGATACCTGAAAATGTGGAAGTGACTTTGGAACTGGGTAACTGGCAGAGGTTGGAAGAGTTTGAAGGGCTCAGAAGAAGACTGGAAAAGGTGGGAAGGTTTGGAACCTCCTAGAGACTTGTTGAATGGCTTTGACAAAAATTCTGATAGTGACATGAACAATAAGGTCCAGGCTGAGGTGGTCTCAGATGGAGATGAGGAACTTGTTAGGAACTGGAGCAAAGGTGACTCTTGTTATGTTTTAGCAAAGAGGCTGGGGGCGTTTTGCTCCTGCCCTAGAGATTTGTAGAATTTTGAACTTGAGATGATTTAGGGTATCTGGCAGAAGAAATTTCTAAGCAAAGCATTCAAAAGGTGACTTGGGTGCTGTTAAAAGCATTCTGTTTTAAAACAGAAACAGAGCATAAAAGTTCAAAAAACTTGCAGCCTGATGATGCAGTAGAAAAGAAAAACCCATTTTTTTGAGGAGAAATTCAAGTTTGTTACAGAAATTTGCAGAAGTAGCAAGGAGCCTAAGATGATGACATCCCTAAGACCACAGGAAAAATGTCAGAGACCTTCACGGCAGCCCCTCCTATCACAGGCCCAGAGGCTCAGGAGGAACAAGTGATTTTATGAGCCAGGTCCAGGGTCCTCATGCTGTGTAAGTCAGGTCCAGGGTCCTCATGCTGTGTGCCAGCTGCTCCAGCCATGGCTGTAAGGGGTCAATGTAGAGCTCAGGCTGTGGCTTCAGAGGATGGAAGCCCTAAACCTTGCAGCTTCCATGGGGGTTTGAGCTTGTGGTTGCACAGAAGTCAAGAATTGAGGTTTGGGAGCTTCTGCCTAGATTTCAGAAGATATATGGAAATGCCTGGATGCCCAGACAAAAGTTTGCTGCAGGGGTAGGGGGCCCTCATGGGGAACCTCTGCTAGGGCAGTGCAGAAGGGAAATGTGGGGTTGTGGGGTCAGAGCTCCCACACAGAGTCCCTACTGGGGCACTGCCTAGTGGAGCTATAAGTAGAGGGCCACCATCCTCCAGACTCCAGAATGGTAGCTCCATCGACAGCTTGCTCCGTGTACCTAGAAAAGCCACAGACACTCAACGCCAACCCGTGAAAGCAGCCAAGAGAGAGGCTGTACCCTGCAAAGTCATGGGGGTGGGAGGGGAGAGCTGCCCAAGACCATGGGAACCCACCTCTTACATCAGCATGACTTGAATGGGAGGCCTGGAGTCAAAGCAGATCATTTTGGAGCTTTAATATTTGACTGCACCACTGGATTTTAGACTTGCATGGACGCTGTAACCCCTTTGTTTTGGCCAATTTCCCCCATTTGGAATGGCTGTATTTACCCAATACCTGTAACCCCACTGTATCTAGGAAGTAACTAACTTGCTTTTGATTTTACAGGCTTAGAGGCAGAAGGGACTTGCCTTGTCTCAGATGAGACTTGGGACTGTGGAGTTTTGGGTTAATGCTGAAATGAGTTAAGACTCTGGAGGACTGTTGGGAAGGTATGATTGGTTTTGAAATGTGAGGACATGAGATTTGGAGGGGCCAGGGTTGGAATGATATGATTTGGCTGTATCCCCACTGAAATCTCAACTTGAATTGTAGCTCTCAGAATTCCCATGTGTTGTGGGAGGGACCAAGGGAGAGGTAACTGAATCACGGGGGCTAGTCTTTCCCCTGCTATTCTTGTGATAGTGACTAAGTTTCATGAAATCTGATGGGTTTTATCACGGGTTTCCGCTTTTCCTTCTTTTCTCTTGCTGCCACCTTGTAAGAAGAGCTTTGCACCTCCCGCCATGATTCTGAGGCCTCCCCAGCCATTTGGGACTGTAAGTCCAATTAAACCTTTTTTTTTTGTTCCTGGTTTTGGGTATGCCTTTATTAGCAGCATGAAAACAAACTACTACATGTATGAAATAAAATAAAAGACCTTGAGGACTGACACTTAAGGAAACCCACCTCTCTCAGTGAGTGGTGTTTGCCTTGAGTCACAGTGTAGAAGTCTGTCTTCTTGGGTTCAAAGTCTGCCCCTGTCACTAATACCTGTGTAACTGTGGACAGATTACTTAACCTCTCTGTGCCATTTTGTCACACTGTGTATCGGGGATGGTTAGAGATATTGGGGATCCAGGCTGCAAGCCAGGGCTGTGGAAATGCATCCTTAAGATTCTTAGAAGACAGTTTTATGGCAGTCCCCCTGATCTGACTGTACTCTGAGGCCATGTTTTACTGTCAGCCTGAAGGTCATTTATTACTTTGATAGTCTTTTGCCAGGAAAGATCGGGGATTAAAAAAGTTTTATATTTAAGCCCATCAAGTCCCGGCTTCTTTACATTTTGTCTAAATTCTACACAAAAACGGAATAGTTCTTTCCTTAGCTCTTCTTTGCTCTCCTGTACTTTATTGCTATTCATTTGTTGTTTAAATTACTAGTGACTGGTGGTAGAGATTTTAGATAGAGTGGTGAAATGGTTTGGCTGTGTCTCCACCCAAATCTCATCTTGATTTGTGGCTCCCATAATCCCCACATGTTGTGGGAGAAACCTGGTGGGAGATAATTGAATCATGGGGGCAATTTCCCCCATGCTGTTCTTGTGGTAGTGAATAAGTCTCATGAGATCTGATGGTTTTATAAGGAGTTTCCCTTTTTGCTTGGCTTTCATTTTCTCTCTTGTCTGCCACCATGTAAGACGTACTTTTTGCCTTCCACCATGATTGTGAGGCTTCCCCAGCCACATGGAACTGTAGGTCCATTAAACCTCTTTTTCCTTATAAATTACTCGATCTCACCTATGTCTTTATCAGCAGTGTGAAAACGGACTAATACAAGTGGAAAGGAGAATGGAATCTCAGCAAAAGGGGTAACCATGCTGAGTTAGGACCTATTAAATCAGTAGGTGTAAAATTGTGGTACACATGCCATTGGCTTCAGCGTCGTGTTTGGTACTTGTTAAAAATCCAAGTTCCCAGGCCTCTGGTCAGACCCACTGAGTCAGAAGGGGCTATGAAGGAGGAATCTGCATTGTAGGGACATGCATAAGTTCACTAAATGTAAAGACATTGCCTTCCATCAGGTTTTGTAGATACCTACTTTTTTCCACTTGTGCCCAGACTCTAGTCTTAGAATTGGTCTCTCTGCTTCCTTTTTTTGTTCCCTGTATGGCTCTAGGTCTGGAAAGCAAACAGATGGCTCACTCAAATAGAGTACGCCTTTAATAAAGAGGCGATTTAAAGGTGCCGACCTAGGACAGTGCAGTACCCAAGGCTAAGTAACAGTGGGGAACTGTCATCACCAGGAGGAAGGGGAGCTAGAAGTTATCTGAGCTTAGAGAGCCTCGATGCCATTTGGCCTGTTTCCTAAAGAGTTCCTTTAATGTCCCTGGATTGTCCAGTGGGAAGGTCCTGTGTAAGGGCTCTTAGGCTATGGAGTGAGATCTTCGTGCAGTGGGGCCAGGTGGGGAGATGAAGAATGTGGCTCTTTAACAGGTGGCTCCAGGGGACTGTGTGGAGAAACACTGGCCCAAATTGTCCTCAGTCTCTCTTATTGCTGCCTTTTCAGGATTTTTCTGTCTTTTGGGAGCCCTGGAGCCCCTCCTATCTAGGCAGGAAGGGGAGCCAATAAATAAATTCACACTATGAGGCTAGAGAGTGATAATAGCTAATCTCTTCCAAGGACAATTGCTCTTAGAGAAAAAAGATGGCTGATAGAAAAAAAAGACTGTTTAGAAAGAAAGAGTGTCCCCTGGAAGGATACCACAGTTTGGCGCTGGAGTAGGAGCAATTTATAGGCAATCGCACCTTAAACTTTTCAAATCAGCCCCTCTTCTATTCTGTGAATCTGATGTTAAGCGTGTTCCCTAAGAGGCTTTCCAGTGTGTCTACTTATGGAAGCTCTATGAGGGAAGCGATATCTTGGTCTCTTTTGTTCACTGATAAATTCCCATAACCTGACACATAGCGGTGCTCTGTTGTGTGCTTGCTGAATGAATGAAGGAAGGAAGGAATAGATGAAACATCTCAGGAACCTAGCTCCTGTCTCAAGTGAGACACACTTAGTGCCTCCCTTCTCCTTGTGGCCTGTCTGGGACTGAGCTGAAAAATGATTTTCATACACGTTGCCCTCATTATAACATCATCCCTCAGAGCGAAGCTCTCTGACCACCCTAAAGACCTGTATTTAATGTGATGAAAGGTGATTTAATGGAGTTGAGGAGAGCGAAGCATAAAGCAGACAGCCATTTCAGAAAAGCAAAGCAGTCTGTCCCTCCAAGGGGAAAGGGGGAAAAAAAGAGGAAAAAATTCAACACCCTCTCCAGAAGAGAGTGGAGTAAGAAGATGTTTTGGTCAGCTCCATAGGAAGGCAAAAATGAAAGCCAGATAAGCCCGGAGGCCTCCCCTCCTCTGCAGCAGATAACTAACTTACCATTTATTTACCTTGGAGCTGATTATGTACTGGGTTGAGGCAGGCAGGGAGATTTTATTGACATTTGGTCTCCCTTCACACATTTTTTGCGACAGCCAGACATCAGGGACTGAGCTGCAGGATATTAAAGGATTTGGAAAAGTTATCAAGGAATGGGACATATTTATCAAAGCCACAGTGATATTAGAAAGCTGGGCTGCTGCTACACCTGGGTCTGTTACTTGATTAAAAAAATAATAATGATTCATCCTCTGGCTGGCTTTTGCACCTGGGTGAATGCTGAGGGGTTCTGTAGGACCACCCTTGGCCAGGGATTTGCACATAAAGACCCTCTTTGGGCCTGGCAAAAACTGTAGGTGATAGATCACACTAGTGGCTGGGGGCGGGGGGCGGTGGTGTGCCTGCACCTATGCACATGCACATGTGATAAAGTCTCGTGTTCAGCAAGCTTCTATTGGTGTGTTACCAGACCTCCCTGGATTGGGCCAGTTTACATGATGGCCTTCAAGTATACCTGTGTACTCAGGGCATCTTTTATTTCTAAAAGATAACTAGTTGGTTGAGTGACCGAAGGATTTGTGCACAAGGGGCCTCATAAGGGATCTCTAACCTGCCTCAACCACTGTATTTCTGCTGAATAACAATTATGTAATACAGGAAATCTCCATCTTTTAACACCAGTAAGTAAGAATATTTCACGAGTCACCTCTATTTAGCTCTCCCCCCAATTTTTCCACATGAATTATTCAGTGTATGACTGTTTCAATATGTCTGTCTTTGAAAAAATTGCTGGATGAACTTAAAGCAGCAAGAGGAAGTGCCTGCTTTGCAAAAACGATACCCACCTGCATACTTATCTTAAAAGGAAAGTCTTTTAACACATTCACTCAGGTGAAAATATCATGGATAGCAAGGACTGACCAATGGCCATTAGGATCCATGGGGCCAATCCGGGTTTTGCCATCTGATTCCAATCCATCAGGCCTGGCTATAAATCGCTTGTATGTCTGGGTGATAAAAAGCAAATACAAATTTTCAAAAAGTTTAACCTTGCATGGTATATAAAGAGAATACATAATATTCTCAAGCATAAATATGTCTCAAGACAAACTCATTGCATATACCCAGAATACATAATGGAGCTTACTGAGACATATTTTTCCTCTAGCAAGAAAAAGCCAGAAATTCTGCAGTAAACTGTGTAGTTTCTGCAACTGAGAAATGGAACCTGTGACTCTGACTGTTGATATCCTTCTAAAACGGCATGAAGTCTAGCTGAGGGAGAGGCTGAAGTCTGGCTGAAGCTAGAGGGTGGAAGACCTGGGGCTCTAGCTGGCTTCTTGGGGAGCTTGACCAAAATCATTTCATGTGATTGACTTCCAATTTCTGCATCTGGAAATAAGGAGGCTGACCCAGAAACTGACAGTTTCTAAGGCAGTGCTTCCCAGAATCTAATGGGCAGGCGAATCCCCTGGGAATCTTGACAAATGCAG
>NW_016107680.1:2198738-2258595 GCF_001604975.1 Cebus imitator | reverse complement strand
TGAGACAGAGTCTCGCTGTGTCACCCAGCCTGATGTGCACTGGTGCGATCTTGGCTCACTGCAACCTCCGCCTCCCAGGTTCAAGTGATTCTCCTGCCTCAGCCTCCTGAGTAGCTGGGGTTACAGGTGAGCACCACCATGCCTGGCTAATTTTTGTATTCTTAGTAGAGAGAGGGTTTCATCATGCTGGCCAGGCTGGTCACAAACTCCTGACCTCAGGTGATCCACCACCTTAGCCTCCCAAAGTGCTGAAATTACAGATGTGAGCCACTGTACCTGGCCAAGCCTGATGAACTTCTAATCCTTCTCTGCTTTTAATGAAATGTGTCACTGGGGACTTCCTTTATCCCAGGAGCCATGCTTGCCCTAGAAACACTATAAAGAACAAAGTCAGCATTGTCCCTGGCTTGATGAAGCTTAGAGTTTGTGAGATGAGGCAAATGTGAACTACATCATTGCACAGATGCGTGTCATATTGAAACATGCTGAATGGGCTGGGCACTGTGGCTCATGCCTGTGACCCCAACATTTTAGGAGGCCAAGGTGGGTAGATCGCTTGAGCCTAGGAGCTTGAGACCAGCCTGGACAACATGGTGGAGCCCCGTCTCTACTAAAAATACAAAAGTTAGCCTGGCATGGTGGTGTGCACCTGTAGTCCCAGCTATTTTGGAGACTGAGGCTGGAGGATGGCTTGACAGACCTTGTCTCAAAAAAAAAAAAAAAAAAAAGAGTGGTACAGAGGAGTGATACATGGTAAAAAAGGCACACACTAGCAATTTCACCTGAAATTGGTCTGAAAGAGCAGAAACAGCTTCCTGAGAAAGTGGTGGTGGAGACATAGCTGGAAGGAAGAGCGCGGTTCTGGAAGAGATGGAAAAGGCCTCGTGGGGGTAAGGAACCCCAGGCACTGAGGGGTGACTGTACTGGAGAACACAAGGCCAGGGGCAGCAGCGTGTGGTAGGAGAGGGGCTGGACAGGGCATGCAGGCCAGTCTGTGTCAGGTGCAGAGTCCATGGGAAGGCCCTGGGTCTTTATCCTAAGAGCACCAAGAAGCATTGAAAGCAGGGGTGTCCCATGCACACGTATGTTCATCGCAGCACTATTTACAATAGCAAATACCTGGAACCAACCCAAATGCCCATCAACGATAGACCGGACAAAGAAAATGTGGCACATATACACCATGGAACACTATGCAGCCATAAAAAGGATGAGTTTGTGTCCTTTGTAGGGACATGGATGAACCTGGAAATCATCATTCTCAGCAAACCGACACAAGAACAGAAAACCAACCACCCTATGTTCTCATTCATAGGCGGGTGTTGAAAAATGTGAACACAAGGACACAGGGAGGGGGCATCACATACTGGGGTCTGTTGGGGGGTGGGGAGCTAGGGGAGGGACAGTGCGGGGTGGGAGGTTGGGTATGGATAACATGGGAGAAATGCCCGATGTGGGTGATGGAGGGATGGAGACAGCAAATCACCATGGCGTGTGCGTACCTGTGCCACAACCCTGCCAGATCTGCACGTGTACCCCAGAACTTAAAGTCCAAAAAAAAGGAAGCAGGGGTGTCCAATCTTCTGGCTTCCCCGGGTCACACTGGAAGAATAATTGTCTTGGGCCACACATAAAATACATGAACACTAATGATAGTTGATGAGCTAAAAAGAAAAACCACAAAAAAATCTTAAAATGTGTTAAGAAAGTTTACAAATTTGTGTTGGGCCACATTCAAAGCCATCCTGGGCCACAGCTGGACAAACTTGATTTAAAGTGATTCAGCATATTCAGATTTTCTTTATGAAAAAATCATTCTCAGTGAGTAGATACCTTTACTAACCTAGAGTCTGTAGCCACACACACAGTGCAGAAAGCAATTGTACACAGCCTGAGGAGCCCCAGGTGTCAGCTCCAGCAGGAAACACAGGGGAATCTTTAAGGCCAGATCAAGACTTTAGGCCGGGCACAGTAGCTCACGCCTGTAATTAGAGTACTTTGGGAGGCCAAGACAGGCAGATCATGAGGTCAGGGGATTGAGACCATCCTGATAACATGGTGAAACCCCATCTGTATTAAAATACAAAAAGTAGCCGGGGATGGTGGTCTGTGTCTGTAGTCCCAGCTACTCGGGATGCTGAGGCAGGAGAATTGCTTGAACCTGGGAGGTGGAAGTTGCAGTGAGCCGAGATTGTGCCACTGCACTCCAGCCTGGGCAACAGAGTGAGACTGAAGTCTCAAAAAACAAACAGCAACAAAACAAGACTTTTTTTTTTTTTTTGAGACGGAGTTTCACTCATGTTACCCAGGCTGGAGTGCAATGGCGCAATCTCGGCTCACCGCAACCTCCACCTCCTGGGTTCAGGCAATTCTCCTGCCTCAGCCTCCTGAGTAGCTGGGATTATAGGCACGCGCCACCATGCCCAGCTAATTTTTTGTATTTTTAGTAGAGACGGGGTTTCACCATGTTGACCAGGATGGTCTCGATCTCTTGACCTCGTGATCCACCCGCCTCGGCCTCCCAAAGTGCTGGGATTACAGGAGTGAGCCACCGCGCCTGGCCTATCTATTTTCACCCATGGAACAGGGATTAGCATCCACACCAGAGCTAACCCCTCCCACTCTGTTTGCTGAGACAGGAGCCGTGCTGAATGCTGGGCGGACTGCAAGACCAACTGCCTGTACGCATATATAAAGACGCTCTCGTTTCAAAAGCAAGGTGTGCCCAGAGTAGATGGAGCATGTGCTTGATGCACCCGCACCTGGGAAATCACTGCGTCTTCAATTGTTGAGATTCTTTTTTCTTGGTTGCCTGTGCGTAAGGCCTTCCCATTTACTTCCATGTCAAGAACTGCTGCAGAAAGCTCCTTCTTCTGGCCATAGCCAAATTATGCTTGCTCAGCTGGGGGAAATTCATTCTTCATTGAAGCCTTTTGTAAGTATTCGTGGTTTTATGTAGGACGTTTGGGAAGCAGAAGGAACCACAGAGTATTCTGGCAGGATTTGTATTATCTTTATGTTTTACATTATCAGAGTAAATTATCACCAAATTCATGTCCGTTTCTGGAGTTCTGTAATTAATAATTACAAATTATGATTAACAGTGGCTGCTGAGGTGGGGGGATTGCTTGAGCCCAGGAGTTTGAGACCAGGCTGGGTAGCATAGCAAGCCCCCCTCTCTACAGAAAATGCAAAACAAATAGCCAGGCATAGTGGGGTCATCCCAGCTACTTGCAAGGCTGAGGCACGAGAATCTCCTGAACTAGAAGGCAGAGGTTGCAGCTGGCCCAGGCTGGAGCTCCGTGGTGTGATCTACACCAGCCGGCCAATATAAGACAGGATAAAACAAGGTTTGTATTACTGAATTGGATGCTCTAGTGGCATTTATTAATAGAATTCTACTGATACATAAAAAGTAGTAAAATAATAAGTTTTATGTTAATTGCCCAAGTAGGGAAATGAGGGGTATACTGTAAGATTGTGTTGAAAAGTAAATGGCAACCTCCTTTGATGCAGTTGCTGTTTTAATTTCTTGGTGTAGCCGAACGTAAAATGCTCATCTGTGAGGCATGCCAGGACGGAAGCCAACAGGAAGGAGACAGAAGCTGGGGGGGAAGCCTGGGAAACCAACATAGTACAACGTTGCCCCCAGCTGAGGCGGCTCAGTGATCCACTGTCCAGCAAGCAAGCCTAGCCCCCGCTGAGGCGATCTGTGAGATCCAAGGTGCTCAGCTGATAAGTGGGCAGGGATCCTGAAGGAAGTCATTGTGTCTGCTGACACTGAAAAGCAAGTGGCATCAGCATTATTCTGATGATTTCGCCCATGAAGGAAATACAGCCAGTGGTGGGGACGGGGCGGACGGGACGGAGGGAGTGGGTAACGGCGTTGTCAGGGGTAAAAAGGTAGGTCCAGCCTCTGGATGGGTGGGCAGGGGAGGAGTTTGGTAAAGCTTAAAAAAGATGCACAGAAATTTGGGCAGGGTTCAAATCCTGGTTGGCAGGAGGGTCACTAAATCTTAGGCAGAGGAAACTGAAGCATAATATCACTGAGACGAACTGGCCCAAGTGATACTCCCATGATTAATGATAAACACAAAACCTTAGCTGCCATCCATTGGATAAGCTGCATTCAGTACATCACACATGCCTTGCCGTTGGAATTTAGTCCTCTCAGCAGCCCAATGTGGTGGTTACTGGTCTCTGTTTTCAGAGATGAGGAAAGTGAAATGTTGGAAAACATATTAACCTGAGCAAAGTCGCAGTTTCTAACAAGCAAACACCATGTTTCAGTGCAGGCTCTCTGACTTCCCACGTCTGCACTGTTGGCTGCCACCTGATGCTATAGGGACGACCTCTCTGACCTACTGTGTGTCCTGGTTAGGAGCTGACAAGGGGCCAGGTGTCCTGAATCAGCTGCTGAAGGCATCAGAGACTTCCGCTTTGAGGGACTGTGAAACATTGTCTCTTTCTTTCATAACAAAGAACATGGTGACTTACATTCACTGCTTTTTTTTTTTTAATTATTATTGAGTTTTAAATGCAAGATGGGAAGATTAAGGGGAGAAACAACAATAATAGGAAAACAACACAAACTCTCTTCTCTGTTACCTCAGGATGGAGATTTATTCTGACTGCGAAAAACGAATTTTCTTCCCCATAGAGGCAAGGTGTGGTGTGTTCCTTCTCATGAATTATGACCATTGGGATACCCCGGCTCTCTCCATCTGTACAGTTTTTAACAGTTGGCTAATTACATCAACTGACCCGATTTAATAAATTTATGTGTAACTTGAGCTAGAAACCCATTAGCTAGCCAAATGAATGAAGGCTGTTTGTCTTTTCAGGTATTCTCTGTTCCTACATGTGTCTGACACATAGTAAGCACACAGGAAAAGTTGGCTGAGCTGTTATTGTGTACAAAGTAATCAATGTTACAGCTGCAAAGGTTTTAGACTGAGAACGCTCTATTAAAGTACTTCTGTATTTCCAGCAGCTTTAACGAGGACATCATTGAAGACTTTGGAACAGATTAGCTAATGAGCAGCTCAGTTCATTAATAAGACAACTGAGCTGCGTTTCTTCTTCCCGTAGCAGTGGATCTTCCTACTCTCCAAGGCACTATTTAAACTATTAAAATAACTAATGAGATCATTACCGTTGTCAGAAAAGTGCCAGCCTGTGCAGCTATCTTCACTAGTAAATGTAAAGTATTTGCCGGAGCATAACTTCTTCCATGCTGAGTAGAATCAACAGGGAGCCAGGTAACTGCAGAGCGGAGAACCATCTCCAGGATGCCTGCGTCTTCCCAGCAGTGAGAGTGCCATAACACAGCATTACAATTTTCCAGTCACGGGTCCAGTTAGAGTCATTCCTTTGTTTGAAGATGATTGAAGGTTGGACTTTTCTGTAACTTTTAAATCAAATGAACACAACAGCCTTCATTGTCAATGAGACTTACATGAACTATAGATCATGTCCAGCAGCATGCATTTATTCCTGCTCCACTTAAGAGCTGAGATCTCAGAATAGCTTCAGCCGAGGTGAGGCTTGCCTTTTCTACCATGTAGCGGTATTTCTGTCCTCATTCCTCTGACTACAAACTGAGTGCATGGCCCCACATAACTGGAGCATGCAATCTTTCAGGCTGCCAGGAGGGACATGAAATGCATTTGGAAAACAGAATTGTCCTGATTGTGCTCTTAGTATTTAAAATTAAATTATATCTGTAATGTCGATAAACTATATCTATTTAGTTTTTTTTTCTTTTTTTGAGACAGAGTCTCACTCTGTCACCCAAGCTGGAGTGCAGTGGTGCAATCTTGGCTCACTGTAGCCTCTGCCTCCCAGGTTCAAGCAATTCTCATGCCTCAGCCTCCCAAGTAGCTGGGACTACAAGCGTGTGCCAACATGTCAGGCTAATTTTTATATTTTTAGTAGAGATGGAGTTTTGTTATATTAGCCATGCTGGTCTCAAACTCCTGACCTCAGGTGATCCACCCGCCTCGGCCTCCCAAAGTGCTGAGATTACAGGCATAAGCCACTGCACCCAGCCTCTATTTAGTTTTTAGTACCCTTATATCAATACTTTCAGCTGTTTTAGATCATAAAGCGTAGAACCAAGGTCTGTAAACCTCTCAATGCCCAGCGCCTGGTACATAGATAGGTGTGGGGAGCCGGAGTAGCCCATCCGCTCTGGGGGATCAGCAGCAAGGCTGCTGTGAACTTTGGTTGAACTTCAGGGAAGTGAAACCACAATAGGAGGATGTGTATGTCTCAGAGAAGAACAGACAGGCCTAGAGAAATAACCAGCTTTCACTGACCTTGCTGAAAGATAGTTTTTAGCTGAAGTATGTTAACTGAAGTATGAGAATTATAACCACAGACTGTTCTAAGTAACTGCACCCTCCCTCTGCTATGTGCTTTGTGAACAAATAAAATAAAGTACACTGAGACAGGTCGGTGCTGGAGAGAGTGACATCCTCACCTCCTGGACTGCCTGGCCCAGCTTTCTGTATGTCTGTGTCTGTGTCTTTTCTTATCCCCCATCGTTCCCTCTTAGGTCCTTGAACCCTTGCGTAGTTCGGGACGAGGCACACACCAGAGATAGGCAGTGGAATACACGCCCCTCATATTGATGTTCAGAATGAAAATTATAATAATGCATTTAGATGTATGTTCTGTAAATATAGAAGATGGTGCAGTTGGGGAAAGAAAGGGCAGATTGCTCCACTGTCACAGCCATGATGACGACGATGACGATGATGTTACTACTTTAACAGACAACAGGCTGTTATTGATAACTAGTGCATTATATATGATACCATTATTGATAATTAGTGGAATATATACAGAATAAAATAATAGCATGTGCAGCATCAATATTAGGAGTTCCTCAGCCCATCCTATGTGGCTCCCTGAGTGCCCTTTTCTGCCAGGAAGAGTTGTTCAGTGTGGGGGATAAGAGAGCAAAAAGCTGCCACCAAGCTTGGGGGTCTCTCAGCTTGTTCATTTCCCATGTCACAAAGCTCTTTCTGGTGAGATTTCCAGCATTCGTTCTTCCATGCATCTGCAACCCACAAATTTCAGGTTTGTTGACAATAAACAATCTGTTCCAGACAGACCAGGAATATCTTGCTTGCTAAAAGCATTTCTCAGTGAGTAATTGGTACATGACAACCCCTGAAAGACCCCAATTTAACAGTGGATGTTTGCAAGGAGTTCTGCTTAGGGCCAGGCTTGCTTCAGGTGTTCCCAAGGAGGGAGGGAAGGGTTACAGACCTTTTCCTGACTGAGAACAAAGAGCTGTTAGCTGGAATGTTAACATGCATTTGAAATACAAAGCAACCAGCTGTTATTATCAGAGCACAAATGCCATCACGAGTCAACTGTTTAAGGTCCACCTGTTCTGACCTAAATGAAGCAAAGTATTAAAACCACCACTGCTTGGGATCAAGATAAATTACAAATAAGGTCAATTTAAGTAAATCTTCATGATATATTCTGTAAGCCAAAAAAAAAAAAAGTTACATTTTCTTGTATTGTAATCCTTTTCAAATTCAACCTGGCTGCCATCAGAGGAAAACAAACATTTTGTTTAAAATTCAACCCATTGAAAGAGTTTTGTAATATTTGAATGTCAAAGAATATACTTCAGATGTAAATATCAGAAATGACCGTGTGGGTAGTCGTAGCTCTCATATAAGGTAATAATTCTATAGAATACATTTCCTTTATTTTACCTGTTCACTGGGTAAAATCCAATATCATTAAATACAACTGTAATCTTTAAAATGACATAAACTTGTAAGAAATTTGGTTACAATATATGAAAATCTCATCTAACCAGAGCAGTATTCCATGTTATAGTAATGAAAACATTAAATATTAGGGGTAAGAAGAAATGAATGTGACTTTTCATTTTCATTATTTTACTTATTCTTTATTGTGTGCCTAGGTCCAACATGTCTTACGTGTTAGAGACAGGATTAACAATGGATCTTTCAGCATCTCCAGTTTTCTTTCTCCAGTTTCCAGGAATAAAACAGAAAACAAAACAAAAAAAACAACTAACTGACTACCAAGCCAGGGCTGGAGATATGTGATGTGCCACAAACACTCACCCAAACCCTCATGCCAGACACTTGCCTAAGTTGGCTGTTCTAGATACATACTTTCTTCTGGTGCATTTGAGGAATCTGCGACTGTTACCTTCTTTGTACCTTGAATCTGTTCTGGCGGGAGATGCTGGGGAAACACGAAGAATCAGCAGTGTGTCCCATGTCTATTCATCCAATATTTTAAAGGGTCTTTTATGTGTTTGTTGCTGGATGTAAAAGGAGAACCAGAGTTCCTTCCCTATGGGATCCCGTGGTCTGGAAGGGAAGACAAGTGTCTATAAAGGTAAGGACAGGCCAGTAGATCCTGCACTATAGAATGAGGAAATGCTGCAGGAAGACAGAGCAGTGAGTGCATAATTATGCCCAGAAGAAACTGTAACTTAAGTGGTAAGATTTGTGCTCAGTTTAGAATGACATTTAGGAGTTTCCCAAACATAAAGAGAAGGGTAGGAGATAGCATTATATGTAGAAGAGATACCATAAATATATATGATTTTTATTTGTCAATCAAAAAATTAGTTATTCTGTTATTGTGATTGTTTTTTCCTTGCAGTTTCAACTCAAAGGAAGTTATTTTAAAAGAGCAATGCAGGGGCTATCCTGCCAAAATGTCTGAATAGGAGCAGCTCCGGAGCACAGTTCTCAGGGAGAGCTATGCAAAAGGTGAGTGATCTCCACATTTCCAACCAAGGTACCAGGTTCATCTCAATGGGACTGGTTGGACAGTGGGTGTAGCCCAAGGAGGGCAAACTGAGGCAGGGTGGGGCATTGCCTCACCTGGGAAGTGCAAGGGGCCAGAAGAGTCCCTCTCCTACCCAAGGGAGGCCATTGAGGACTTATCTGGACACTCTGGCACTCCAGCTCAGGTGCTGTGCTTTTCCCACAGACCAGCAGATTCCCGCCAGTGCCAAAAACACCAGCACCATAGTTTTCAGCACAAAACTGGGTGGCCATTTTAGCTGGTGTCTGAAACACCTGTGAGACAGAACCACCCATTCCCCTGAAAAAAAGGGGGCTGAAGGCAGAGGGCCAAGTGATCTGGCTCAGTGGATCCCACCCCAACAAAGACCAGCAAGCTGAGACCCACTGGCTTGAGATTTTTGCAGCCAGCACAGCAGTTTGGGCTCTTCCTGGGACAGTCGAGCTTGGTGGAGGGGAGGGGCGTTTGCCCTTGCTGAGGCAGTCCTAACCTTCCCTGTGTAAACAAAATCACAAGAAAGTTCACACGAAAGCTGGGCAGAGCCCACAGCAGCTCAGCAGCACCTCTGCAGGCAGACTGTGACTAGACTCCATCCTTGCTGGGCAGGGCATCAATGGAAAAAGGCAGCAGCATCTCAGGGACTTATAAATAAATCCCCATCTTCCCAGAATGGAGCACCTGGGAAAAGGAGTGATAGTAAGTTCCACTGCAGCAGACTTAAACATCCCTGCCCAGCACCTCTGAAGGGAGCAACAGAGCTCCCAGCACAGCACTTGAGCTCTGATAAGGGACAGACAGGTGGCTGTCCTCAGGTGGCTCCCTGACCCCTGTATATCCAAAGAGACACCTCATACAGGAGAGCTCTGGCTGACATCTGGTGGGTACACCTCTGGAACGAGGCTACCAGAGGAAGGAACAGGCAGCAATCCTTGCTGTTCTGCAGCCATCATGGGTGATTCCCAGGAAAGCAGGGTCTGCAGTGGACCTCCAGAAGTCCTGAAGCAGAGAGGCCTGTATGTTAGAAGGAAAAGTAAATAACTGAAAGAAATAGCTTCAACATCAACAGAAAGGACATCCACTCAGAGATCCCATCCAAAAGTCACCAACTTCAAAGACAAAAGATAGATAAATCCGTGAAGATGGGAAGAAACCAGCACAAAAAGGCTGAAATCACCAAAAATCAGAACGCCTCTTCCCCTCCAAGGGATCACAAGTCCTCACCAGCAAGGGAATAAGACTGGATGGAGAAAGAGTTTGATGACTTGTCAGAAGCAGGCTTCAGAAGGTGGATAATAACAAACTTCTCTGAGCTAAAGGAGCATGTTCCAACCCAATGCAAAGAAAAAAGGTTAAATGAAATGCTAACTGGAATAACCAGCTTAGAGAAGAATATAAACTACGTGATGGAGCTGAAAAACACAGCACGAGGTCGCGAACCATACACAAGTTTCAATAGCCAAATCAATCAAGCAGAAGAAAGGATATCAGAGATTGAAGATCAACTCAATGAACAAAAATGAGAAGACAAGATTAGAGAAAAATAAGAGTGAAAAGAAATAAAGCCTCCAAGAAATATGGAATTATGTGAAAAGACCTAATCTACATTTGATCAGTGTACCTGAAGGTGATGAGAAAAATGAAACCAAGCTAGAAAACACTCTTCAGGATATTATCCAGGAGAAGTTCCCAACCTAGTAAGCCAGGCCAACATTCAAATACAGAACGCATAGAGAACACCACAGAGATATTCCTCAAGAAGAGCAACCCCAAGGCACATAATCTTCAGATTCACCAGGGTTGAAATGAAGTAACCACAAATTTTGTCCAAAGAGACATGGCAGCCCTTTTCCTGAACCGTAAAAAGCTACAACTGGTTTTCTTCCTTCATGAACGTTGGTTCATTACCAATCCATCAGAAGAACAAAAAGAGCAGCTGATTTATCTCTAAGATGATACTTTGTACACCTAAAATATGCCAAGGACTCCTCAAAATGTACTTTCTGTGACTCCTTTAATCCTCACAGTGACTTAGGTAACTTGTCATCACCATCCCCGTTATAAGGGAACTGCGTCATGGAATGGTTCAGTAAGTTGCCCAAGGTGATGTGTAAATGGTAGACTGAAGATTCCTATTCAGGAAGTCAAGCGCCCCACCCCACGCCTTGAATCCTATCATGCTGACTGATTCTACAATGAGTGAACTGGCAGGAAGCACTTCCAGGTCTGTCTCATGTGCTTTGTTCCTTTTCTCCACCATAAGAATGTCGCCTCTGACACTCCTGTCTTGCAGAATGTCTTTCCGACATTCACCTGCTCTCCTGTGTTTCTCAGAGTGTGGCTCCTGAACCAGCACCAGCAGCAGCAGCAGCAGCAGCAACACCTGGGAAGTTCTTAGAGATGCAAATTCTCCAGGCCCACCTCAAATCTACCCAGTCAGAAACTCCAGGGATGGAGCCCAGTCGTAACAAACCCTCCAGGT
The DNA here is from genome assembly GCF_001604975.1 of Cebus imitator. Lineage (NCBI taxonomy): Eukaryota > Metazoa > Chordata > Mammalia > Primates > Cebidae > Cebus > Cebus imitator. The sequence goes on along the minus strand of NW_016107680.1, from coordinate 2,247,299 downwards.
GACTCTGATGTGAAAGAACGTCTGACAACCATTGGCATGCCCAAGGACAACTCGTTTCATCCTTCTAAGCCTGGCTTCTCTGTTAGGGGAGCGTGTGGAACCAGGTATCTCAACATTTCTTCTGTTGCAACAGCTAGTTCTGTGGCCAGAATCTGATAACCCACAGGGGCATGTGAAGCCGAGAATGGCAGATACTGTGTTGTGCTGCCCAGATTCCCCCTCAGAACTGAGGGCAGAGTCTCTCCTGCAGCGGTGACTGATGATGGCTGATGGCTGGGTTTCTCTTCAGGATCAAGCCAAGTTCATGCCTCCTTCCCTGGCCAGGAGTGAGCAATAGCGTACACCTCCTGTTTGAGTTTGGAACAGCTCAGTTGGATCCCTCCAGTCCCGGAGCACCCCGTGGGGTTGTCTGGGGCTCTGTCCCAAGTCCATCTCTTGCAGTGCATGCCTTTGCAGGTGTCGATCACCCCTGCATGTCCCCAAATCTCCTGCAGGCAAATCTCCATCTTACAGTGCATCTAGGGGACCTGGCCTGGGGGATAAGGTTTTAAATGATTTGTATGCATAACTGATACAGTGTGCTGGGATGAGGTCAGGGACAGGATTTGACTAAGTCTAAACTAGAATCCATGAAATATAAGCTTTGTCCAGATGATCTTCTATAGCAATGAATAACTCAGATTTGGCTACAACAGATTGAAATATTGTAACGAATGTTTCCGGATATCTGCACAGAACATAGGTAAATCGTGTGATGAAGCTTTTCCTTCTCCTCCCGTCCCCCTCTTTCTCTGAACACTCTCTTCTCTACCCTCAACAGGCTGACTTCGTTGGAGCAAGGTGCCCTCATTCCCATCACATCTTGCGCAGAATTGAAGCTGTGGTTTATGCTGGGCTGTGACGGCTGCTGAGCTCTTTTTAACTTTCGCCCAGGGTTGCATGCTGGCCTAATGGGGTGGGCTCCTCGGGCCCCAGACAGACACTGCCCAGGCCAGTCTCGGGCTGAAACACTGCAGTGCTGAAGGCTTGAGTGCAGCAGGAGGTCCACTTAGCACTGAAGCCACAAGTACCTCCATCTAAGCCGAGCCCTGTCATAGCTGACTCGGGAAACTTTCTGGATTTGTTAGCGAACAAGTAGCGAATTTCATTGGTTTGAAATGTATCTCCTCAAAGGGCCTCTGCTCCCAGGGACATGCATGAAGCTGCAGCTCCCTTCCAGCCCTCCCAGCAGCCTGTCTGCCTCTCATTTCTGTGGCAGGCTTCCGTGTCAAGCTTGTCCAAAAAAAGTTTTGGCAGACAAGAAATCCCCTTGAGAGAACAACTATGGTTCCTTGGAGTTGTGTGCATTCAAGAGATGGTAAATGGATGTTTCTATTTGCCTGTCTAAAAATCATTTCCATTTTAATCAGAACCTTGGCTTTCTATTACCCCCTTCATTGCTCCACCCCCGGCCCCGGAGACATTTTCAGATGGAGTCTTTCCCGGTCTAGTGAATTTCTCTTCGCAGCTCCCTGCTCTGCCTTGAGCAGCATCAGTGCCAGAGTGCCAGTCTAGCCTGGCAGGCACAGGTGATTTGAGCACTAGCAAAGCAGAAACACCTCGCCTCTTAAAGAATTTTGTATTTGATATGTTTAAAATGCATTGAAATGGAAAAAGCTAAAACACAGGAAAATCTAAAACTTTATAGGACTTTGTTATACTTTACAGGATGTTGTTAAACGTGACTGTGTGTGTGCATGTGTGTGTGTAAAATTTTAAAAATCTACTTAATGTTACACAGTATGAGGGCAGGGAGTGGGCATGAGGGTTTCGGTGCCTCTAAAAGTTTTAATGCAGCCCTAACCACCATCAATGCACTTAATCACACGCTACCTCCATGCCAAAAATAATTTGTATTTGCAGGGCCCAGCTTATTCCATCACAAGCACCCACAGTCACGAAGCTTAGTGTACACAGATAGGACAGTATTCTATGACCAAACCTCTAGAGCTCTGCTGTGCAGTGCAAGAGCAGCTAGACATGAGAGACCATTTACATTTGAATTCAATTAAATCAAATTCAGTTCCTTGGTTGCAGTAGTCACTTTACAAGTGTTCAGCTGACACATGAGGCTAGTGACATTGAATGGCACAATTAAATCATATTTCCATAACTGCAGAAGGCTCTACTGGACAATGCCATTCTAGATGTAATTAAAGCGATGTTGTCTGAGATAAGATAAATTGTTGAGAGTTGGTGCTAATGTCTAGTCTATGGAGTGCCAAATGAATTTCTAGAAGTCTCTAAATCAAAGGCCGTATACATTTACCCCAGAATCGCCTGGCTGATAGTTAGCTTCCTATGGTCTAGCTGAGGGTGTGTCTAATCTTATACCCCCACTATTCTCTGGAACATGTACACACCTGCATCAATACATAAAACAAATAAAATACACAGAAGTTCAGTGTATGTTGTTCCTCCCTGGCTCTCAGAGCTATGGACTCTGCAAAATAGCCAAGATCTTACTGCTTTGGTTGCATTAATATTTGATGCTGCAGATTTTTGAATCAATTCTTGTATGTAATAATCAGCAAACCTCGATTAAGTCTTTATAGGGAGCCAAACACTGTGTTAAGTGCAGGGAGTTGGTAGAACAATGAACTTAGGGTTGCTGGGACACACAAGCCTCTGGCCATAATGCTGTGTGGCAAGTTCTACATGGAGGCACGGGCCAGGCAGCAATGCAGCACGGAAGAAGGGTGTCGTCCTGAGGAAGCTTGCGGCGGTTTCGCGGAGGAGGTGACTGATGACTCAGTTAAAAGATATTAGCAGGTGGATCTGATCATAAAGGGGTAGGCAGAAGAAATGACAAGTGCTGTGCCCCAGAGGCTGAAGCAGTGCGACACTTTTTAAGAGAAAGAGGGAGATTTGACTTGGCTGTGGCAGAAGCAGGTAAGGATAGGAGTGAGCAAATGAATGACTGAATGAATGAATGAATGGTGCATGTCTATTCCAGTAACATCCCACGACCCAGCTAGAGGCCCTTGAGAACCCAGCAACCCTTCCGTGGACAGAGTTGGGAGCAACGTGACTCTGCTTGTATTACAATTATTTGTGAATTTCTTTCTGTCCTCATTCCACTGTCTCATTAGAGAATACTACTCACCAGGAACAGGAGTGCTTTCTCTTTATTGTTTGCCTCTCAGAACCTAGCTCTGTACGCTACACGTCATAGGTATCAAATTTGTGTAAAAACAAATTGAAAATGAAAGGGTGGGCTAGCAAACAGGGTAATTCGACAAATATTGAAATGCATTGTTTTCACTTCTGCATTTGGCCAATTACTGGGAGGAGAACACGGCTGAGACGCACAAGGACCCTACGCCTCCTGCAGAGAGACCTGTGTGACTGCAGACCCTGCTGGAGCACCAGCAACCCTGGAGCACTGCTGCATTGCACAGGGCAGGGCTGGGGCGGGATGTGTAGTGTTCAGTGGCAGGGCTGGAGAAAACTCTGCGAAGAAAAACAAACGGAAAGGTATTACCCTTGCAACGACAAAAGCCCCTCCTCTGCGTCTCTGACAAATCTCAAGCGAGTTGGACAATCATTTTTTTTTAATAGAAAAGAAGCTGGCTCTATTCTAACATGAGCAGTATTGAGAGTCTTCTCTAATGTTCTTTTTCTGATGGACCAAAAATGATGTGCTGGGGACCTCTCCCGTGCCACCCGTGCACAGCAGGTGAGATCTGGGTGGGGTGTGGAGGTGCTGACTGCTTTCCAGGCTGGCCACGTGGGAGGCTGGAAGCAAGGGGAACGTGGAGCAGCTAAAATCACATCACCAGGCTCCTGACAGTAGAAGGTGAAAGCCCTCACATTCTCTATGTTCTCAATAAGAATTTGGATTATTTAGCTCAATATCATCTTCGGTTTTGCAGTGAAATCTAGTCAAAGGTGGTTTTAAATTGGATTTCTTTCTCCTTTGCTGGGATGAAAACTCAGTGTCATTTCATTCTGGTCAGGTCACGGGCTCTGCCAAAAAGCAGTCTCACTGTCTAGAAATCAGCCTTTCCTTTCTTCGTCCAGTGTGGACCATTACCTCATCCTTTACAACCTAGGCAGACCTTTCTGTGTGTTAGTGATGGAAAAGTTGAGTGGGGCTCAGATGAGACCCAAAATGAGAAAGGAAAGCAGACTAACCTCTAAGAGCAAAATAGAGAAATAATTTAGGATACAACTAATTACGCATAGCCAGATTGTCAGAAAAAGGACCTTGATGCACACACACACATTCATGCATATATATGTTATATATATATATATATATATATATATATATATATATATATACACACACACTCTTCTAGGCACATTTAATCAGTGGCATGATTTGTTTTCAAAATGGCTTTGAGGCACATACGATTATAATGAAAGTCCGTATAGCACAGTGCTGGGACCAGAGCACTTTTCTGGGAATGCACCAGGTAGTAAATATTTTAGGTTTTGTGAGCCATAGGATCTTCCTTTCAATTACTCAACTCTGTTGTTATAGAGCAAAAGCAACCATACATGATGTGTCAATGAATGGTTATGGCTGTGCTCCAATAAAACTTTATTTGCAAAGACAGACAGCTGGCAAGATTTGATTCAGAAGCCATCATTGGCTGATTCCTTAGGTGGTGGGGAAAAGCGTAGATTCAGAGGCAGAGAATAATCCATGTTAGCAAGGACGTGGTGACACTGGAGCCCTCAGACATTGCTGATGGAAATGTAAAATGGTGCAGCTGCTTTCAAAAACATCATTCTTCCAAATGTTAAACACAGTGTTCCCATATGACCCAGAAATTCCACTCCTGGGTATATACTCAACAGAAAGGTAAACACGTGTCCACACAAAAACCCGTGCATGAATACTTACAGCAGCATTATTTCTGACGGCCAAAAACTGAGAAAACCCACGTTGCCATCTGATGAATGGATAAATAAAATGTGTATAATTATACAAGGGCAATTCCTTTTTATTATATGGCAATAAAAAGGAATGACGTACAGGCTTTACAACACGGTTGCTCCTTGAAAGCAAGGTGAAAGAAACAGGTCACAAAAGGCTCCGTGTTGTATGATTGCGTTTACATAAAATGTTCAGAAAAGGCAAATCTATAAAGACCAAAAGTAGAGTAGTGATTGCCTAGGGCTGGGATAGATGGGTAAATGACTGTTAATAGGTGTGAGGCTTTTTTGGGGAGTGATGAAGATGTTAGAAAATTAGATTAATGATCACACTACTCTGAGAATATACTAAAAGTCACCAAATCGTAATTTTAAATGGAAGTTTGGGTATAGGTGAATTATATATCAATACATCTGTTGTTTAAACAGTGCGTATTGTCAACAGGACTTATCACTGATGATGTTCACCCATCAGCTAGCCTGTGTCTCCTCTGTAAATTACATTTTCACTCCTGTGCATGCTCTACCCTTGGGAAGCAATTCCCCAAGCAAGGGGTAGAGAGTTAAGCTCCACTTCCTTGAGAGAAGAGCAATGGTGTAAGTTACTTGGAATCCTGTATGGGGTATTTCTCTCTCATTATTTTCTTCATTCAATAATTTTGTATGAGCATGAACTCATGGATATTTATTTTTTATTCTTAGATATAATCCAACACTAGATTATTCTTTGTCACTCAAATTATTCCAGCTTTGGTTATTGGGAATTCTTTCAGGTTGGGGCTTATGTAATTATAAATAAATTATTTCTTTACAATAACAGTTAAAACTGACCTGAACAGATTTGAAAACAATCACAGCCAATTTCAAATGTTTTGATTCAACTGAAGAGAAGAGACCTTTCATGTGTGCACCAGAAAGTGGCCTTTGAGGATTTTCTCAGTGGTGAGATCAGTGCCTGGCAAGAGTAAGGCCATCTTGAAGTGAGTGTTTGACCCCTGCACACCAATTAGTTCCTCAGAAACAATACCTGTGGCATAGACAACCCCTGTAAAGACGCTTATTTAACCTCCCCACTGGTCAGCAGTTTCGCAAAAGGGTCTGGTGCGCCAGTCTTCGGAAAGCTTGCTCTATAGAAGCAGTGCTTTCTGGAGGACAGCTGCGGAAATCCACCGTCTCCACCATCAGACATCACATCTGTTTGGGAGTCCCTGTTCAGTGCTCCTTTCTGAGCGTCTGGATTGGCAGCCTCTTCCCTTGGCCTCTCTGCTGGATTGGCAGCCTCTTCCCTTGGCCTCTGCGCATCCCCAGGCTTTGGGGGGTGAGCTTGCCTGGGTCTGCCCGCCGGAACGCAGGGCGTTTCCTGGCATGGGTGAGGCGTGCTGGCAGTGAACCTGAACATCAGTTAGGAGTCTCATCTCAGTTTTGTTCCTCATAAGACTAAGTCTAATGTGCAGATAAAAGATATCAATGCCCCCAAATGCAGCTGTCTGATTTCTGCAGTCACCTTGTTAATGCCCAGGCGGAGGCCTCTATGCCTCCAGACACCCCTGCCTGCACCCTATCCTCTCCCCACTCTACAGGTCATGAAAACCGGCACTTTCGGGCCTAGATGTCAGTTGTAATGATGACTGTTGGATAAATTGGATAATGGGCAGGACAGTGAATTTCACTGGCTTGTCTCTGAGTTTCGAGTGCTTTTGATATTTGCATCTTTTAATTCTGCGCTGTGTAGCGACCGGTATGCTTAGGGTGACTTTAAAAGGGAGCTCCTGGACACAACTTGGTTCCAAAATAACACTTCTGTGTGAATGTTGGCTCCGTTCTGCTCGTGGGAGCACGGCACCCTCTGGGGAGCGCGGGCTGGCTCCTCCTGTTCAGCCTTCTTCTTGCAAGCCGCTGGCCAGCTGGCCGACTGATGAGACACTGCGCCCCTGTCAGGGCGGGTTCGAACCTCAGCTGTCCTTCTGTGCCCAGGAAGGGGACGGCCCAATGCCGACCGAAGCTTGTCCCTGGGACGCTTCCAGTGTCGCAGTCACAAAATGGTGCAAGCTTCGCTGCACAGAACCTGCAGGTGCCCCGTGGGGCCCAGGGGAGCTGGGGTCTGGGAGTGAGCGTGTCCATCTCCACTTCCCGGTGTGTGCGCGCGTGTGCTTCCTGTGTGTGTGTGTTTCATGTGTCTTTCATGTGTGTTTTATGTGTGTTTATGTTTTTTGTGTGTATTTAATGTGTGTGTTGTGTTTTGTGTGCATGTTTCACATGTGTGTTGTTTTCTGTGTGTTTCATGTGTGTGTGTATGTGTGTGTGTTTCATATCTTTCATGTGTGTTTTATGCCTGTTTATGTATTTCATGTGTGTTGTGTTTTGTGTGCATGTTTCACTTGTGATTTTGTGTGTGTGTTGTGTTTTCTGTGTGTTTCATGTGTGTATGTGTGCGTTGTGTTTTGTGTGTTTCGTGTGTGTGCTGTTTTCTGTTTCGTTTGTGTGTTTTTTGTTTCATGTATGTGTGTTGTGTTTTGTGTTTCATGTGTGTGTATGTGTTGTGTTTTCTGTTTCATGTGTGTATATGTGTTGTGTGTGTTTCATGTGTGTGTGTTTTGTGTGCGTTTCATGAGTGTGTTTTGTGTGTGTGTTTCGTGTGTGTGTTGTTTTGTGTTCATGTTTCATGTGTGTATGTGTATGTTGTGTTCTGTGTGTTTCATGTGTGTGAATGCATGTTTTATGTGTGCTTGTGTTGTGTGTGTGTTGTAATGTGTGGGGGGGTAGTGGGTAGATTTATTTATTTTTATTATCACTAAGCCTTCAGTTTTCAAATGTTTATGTTTGTTTGCTTTAAAAATACAACACAGCCTTAACAAGGCATTGTGGGCTCAAGAGTGGAGATGCTGTCCCCAGTTCATGAGGGAAGAGGTGAAGGAGCTGAGTGAGCAGGGGTGGGGCTGCGGGGAAGGCAGCAGCAGTGCAGAGGAAGCCGCAGAGGGCACAAGCAGCCAGGAGCCCCACAGAACGCCGTGCCGCACAGAACGCCGTGCCCCTGGACCTGGCCCTGGGGCTCAAGCTGAGCGGTCAGTGCAGGAGCAAGGGCCCAGAGATGGGCCCAGAGCATCTGGTGGAAGGGCGAACCTGCCGTCCAGGGACCAGATATTTACAACAGTTATATTTGAAAAGGAAAGCGTAATTGAATGGAAGCAGTTTATTTGATTTAATGTTCCCAGATATTGTATATACATAGGATTTGTTTAAACATAGTATAAATTAAGTGGTTCTGCCCATCTGCTGTGATTCAGAAATGGAACAAAGAGAGGTAAAAAGTGCCACCTAGTGGGGAAACAGAGACTTGGGTTGAAAATATTGCTAGCAGATTTGTCTTGTCTTTTCCACCTGTGAAACAAAGTCACGTGGACTGCTGTAAAGGGAATAATAGTAATATCTTACTTTCACAGTGCTGGTGAGAAGGACAGCCCACCGCATGGTGCACAGCGCACAGCAGGATCCCGGGAGGCCTGAGTATGCTGATAGTCTCATCTGTATTCTAGTTCTTATTCTTGTTAATCAAGATGATATTATTAACTATAGCAATCACTGCTGGTTGGACCCGTTGCATTTTATGTCAATGTGATTCATTTAACAGGCTGTTCACTTAACTGTAGAATGTCCATTTTAACTCTTTTTGAATGGAATTAAATGATAGTGACAGAAGTGACGTTCTTATGATCATGCCTTCTGTGGGTTTGGTCATTAGGCTTCACATTCACATAATTGTTAATATGTCCACATTCACTATTCCTAGATACCGTGCTGGAAGCTGCTGGGGGTCAGAGGAAGCAGGAAGGAGAACCACAGGACCTGGCTCTGAGGATGGCAGCCTCCCTTCGCTGTCAGCGGTGAGGGCAGACTGACAGCCACACAACAAAAAGTGCCTTTCAGTGATAAGCGTGGTGTCTCAGAAACATGATTCTTTCTCATACATAAGTAGCAGCAGAGAGACAGAGGCCTGACAGAAGAACTGCTATTCCACGAACTCTACTACCCAACCTCCCTTCACATTTAAACCGGCCCCTAAAGAACTGAGGCTCAGAAGACCCACATATTCTGGGCTCAGCGTCCGCCCTAACTGGCCGTGTGAGCTGGGAGAGGACACATCCCCACCCAGAGCTTCATTTCTGTGGAATGATGGCCAAAGTCTCTTTCAGGTCTAACAGCTTATGGTCTCCAACAATTAACGTACCAAATAGCATCTTCCACTGGTCCCGTTACCTCCTACTATGAGGACTTTGGTCAAAGCCAAAAATCGAAGCAGTAGATTTGACCGGAGCAACTTTGAACTTGTCATGTTACTCTGATCTGCAGGGGTAGCAACTCTCTTTACAAGACATTTTTATTTTTATTTTTTTGGTGGTTGTTTTGAGATGAAGGCTCACTATGATAAAATATTAATTTGCTCAATTACATAAACGTTTCTGAGGAAATCACTTTTTGTCTTGATTTTTTCTTTACTACTTTCCAGTTCTAATAGTGCAGATAATTATTTCAAATGGTGGCAGCAGAAACTTACCAAAAAACCCCCAAAACCCATACTTCTGTGCTGTGTTTGATGGTGTTTTCCATGGAATGACAAAGTTTTTCTGGTCTGTATTGTTTAAGGTGCCTTCCCATCCAAGCTCATGGGAGCCATTCTGACTGCTGTTTTGACAGTGTCTGAGCATTGAAGGGATCCACACAGTCATCACAGGGTGTAAAAATTTCCACCTGTGCACAGCATTGTCCTTTGAAAGTTACTGGTGGTTACACAGCGCGCCCATGTTTCCTGGGGAGTGCTGGGTGCAGCAGAAAAGCTGCATCCATACATATAAGATAAATTTTGACACCTCTCTGGGTAGATGAGGTAAGTCAAACACGCGAACAGTTCTCTCCATCAGTGAGTCTAGCGTACCCTGTTAACATTTGTAAGACAATTGCCTGGTAGCAAGGGCAACAGAGAGGAAACTCGTTTGTTAAATACTATCTTGTGCCAGTTACTGTGGGAGGCGTTTAGAATAGAGTCTCTTCTCTGCAAGCTAGACTTGAATGGGAAATGCCAGTAAGCTGTATGCCATGTGCATATAGAACACGCTGCATACAGAAGTTCGGGCTCTTAACCAATATTACTCGTTTCCTTATGAGAAAGGAGAAGGAATGTGGGAGAGGGCCAAGTGGAGAAGGAGGCAGCTGAGGATCGAGGAAGAGGTGAGGCAGGGCCCCCTGCCGACACCGCGGTTCCAGTGTTACAGCCTCCAGGGCCATGGGGACACATCTGTGCTAGTCAGCCACCCTGGTGGGCTGTGGTAATATGTACAGAATCCACAGGAAAGTAACACAGCATCTGAAGATGAGGAAACCCAGGGGCCCTAGAGGCAGTGAAGCTGGAGGGTGCAAGTGTTATAGGCATCAGAAGTGGTCATTTTCATTTTCATTCTGTCACACACACACACACACACGGACATTCCTAATTGAAGAATTGCTCTAAATGGTTATTTTTGGTTCATGAGATTGCCTTGGAAAAGGAAGGAATATTCTCCTAAAGGAAGCCTGGCCTGCCGTGATGAATGATCACGCGTGTATACAACACGTGAGAAGCAGGTCGGAGAGTCTGGGTGGGCTCACAACGCGCGCTGGGAAGCGGTGATGCTGTGGTCACCACCTCTACCTGGACAAAGGGAAGCCGTCCTGGGTGACAGTTTGTCTCACAGACATCTTGTGGAACGGACGTTCAAAGAGAAGATTGCCCTGACCCCACGTTAACTGCTGCGGGAGCCTCCGTGCCGTCGGGAAATTCTCTACATGTGAGCTCTGGGACACTGCCGGCCAGAATATTGAAAATCCTGTCGCACGAGCAAAGGGAAAGACCCATTCTGATGGAGGCTGGTGACGGAAGCAGAAAATCACAGAACAAAGGGTGACAAAGGGAGAAGGAGACCTGAGCAGGCGAGATGCAGACATGCCCCTGAGCCAAATGGGGGACGCTCTCATGAGGCAGGACAACAGCTAAGGCCCTAAGTGGGCCAGGCATAGTGTCAGTTTATGATTTCAGAAGCCTTTATTAAATGTATGGTTCTCATTCCAAAGTTGAGTTTCCCTCTTTAGAGTGATGGCCACCTCCTGGTGCCCCGGGTACCGCCGGTGAGAACCACAGCGTTCATCACAAGCGTGGCGTCATTGCCGGCTGGCCACGAGCACCGCTCATGTCAGAAAGTGAGGCAGGCCTGGAGGGACTCCCAGACACCCTTTCTCTGAGGGTTTAGGATCAAAACTACTCCAGAAAACTTCCAACTTTCAAAATTGGAAAAAAACCAAAACTGTGTCCCATAGAATAGCATGGCAATGCATGCCTAGTGAATGTCAATTGCATTTCGTTGGATAGGGGTTGTGATCAGTAGCCCGAGTCCTGGTGCACAGGATGCTTCCACTGAAGGTCATAAAAACCCACTGCGTGCCAGCTTGCACGTGAAAGGGGCCGTTGCCAGGGAAGAGGAAAGCCCAGAGCTGGCGCGAACCTCAGACACTATCCGGGCATCAGTGGCCTTGGCTGGCTTCTCATCATTAGTGCCACCACCCCCAAGGCCAGCACTTCCTCGTTCATGTGGAGGGGAAGGAGAAAGCATTTACTCTGACAGGACGTCCAAATTCTTAACCTTTGCCCAGGTTGCTGACTTAGCCTGTCACTGTGGGGGTGAAGGCAGGTGCCCACTGCCTTGGCCTGTACCACCAGGAGCCGATTCCCAGGGCAACAAGGGTGGGATTCCATCAGGGGAATGTGTGTGAATCAGGATCCACCCCTGGAACCGGAGATAAGGCCACTTGCACCCCAGATTTATGTCCATAACACACAGGGAGAAGGCTGGGCAGCCGGTGTGTCCATGACACTGGGCCACTCCGAGGCTGAACAACATAAGCTCTGGAACGTTTGTTTTGTTCCTGTGGCAAGAATTCTTACCGTGTTTACCTGAATGCAAGGAGCATACTCTATTTTTGTCTATGTGATATCTACCAAATTCGTATTTAAGTAAAAACTGAAGCGGTGAATAATTTGGTGATCATATGCACCAAGTTAAAATAATGACATTTATATTAATTTGTCATAGTAAGAGAACTGCGAAATAAACTACAGTGAGAGACTTTTTTCACCTCTCAGATGGTGAAAAGCTCCTAAGTGTGGTGTTAGGTAGCTGGATCATGGCACTCTCTTACATTGCTAGCAGGAGAGGCAATTGCTACCAATTTTCGAAGAGGAATTTGGCAATAGTCAACATTACAGACGCATCTGCTGTTTTCATCTTGTTTTGCCTTCAGCAATTCTACATCTGGACTTTATCCTACAAATTTTCCTGCGTATGTGTGAAAGAGGGAAAGATTGAAAACAACCCGAGTGTCCTTCCACGGGGACTGGTTAAATGAAGTGTGGAATTCTCGCTGCAAACACCAGGCTTCCCTCGTGGACAGAGGCCTTCTGTATGCATCAGAAATACCCCCAGATAGAGGAAGCTCTCTCTGTACCCATCAGAAACATCCATAGACAGTCAACCAGAAATGAGCCCAGGCAGAATGGGAGTGAGAAGGTGCTACACCATGTGTAGAATGTGTATTCTTCCTGTACAGAAGAGGAGATCTTCTCTTGTGCATTTTATATATCATAGTATTTCCATTAATGAATCGTAGGAATATACTAGCTCTTCAAAAATTAAGACATTATACAAAGTAAAACACTAAAATCAAAAATACATGTTTTTCTCAATTAATAAGCTTCCCAGGAAAGACTTTACAGACTTTATCAAAAATTACATCCAAACCCTTTTTTGCATCCAGCGTTGCTTCCAGTCTACTAAGGTAATAAGCTAATATTAATAAGAGAGTATTGTCTTGAAGGCACTCTGATTTTCAATTCGAGTTTCGTTCGAAGCAATCAGCATTTTGGATCTGATACGCCCCGTTATGCCCAACCGTCATTTTGCTCTTTCGGGTTTTTCATTTGTTTGTGGTTGCTTTTATTTTCTCTTCCTCATGCCAAAGTCTCTTGTATCCCAGTCTTTGAACTTGGTGAAGAATGTCCTTCTTCCTTTCTCATCTCATGGAATCTGGTGCAGCCGCTAATTTCAGCTTGAACGTGTAGATTTTGTGTGACGATTTTATTTTGTTGCTCATGTTAACTAGGGTATACGCTTCATGAAGCCAGGACATATCTGTTTGCGCTCCACGATGCTATTGCATACCTGTGTTCAATAAATATTTTTCACGGCCAGCGCAGTGGTTCACGCCTGTAATCCTAGTACTTTGGGAGGCCGAAGGTGAGCAGATCACAAGGTCAGGAGTTCAAGACCAGCCTGGCCAACACAGTGAAACCCTGTCTCTACTAAAAACACAAAAATTAGCCAGGCATGGTGGTGGGTGCCTGTGGTCTCAGCTACTTGGAAGGCTGAGGCAGGAGAATTGCTTGAACCCGGGAGGTGGAGGTTGCAGTGAGCTGAGATTGTGCCACTGCACTCCACCTTAAGCAACGGAGTGAGACTTCAACTCAAAAACAAAAAAAGTTTTTTTTTACACTGGATGAATTGTTGGCACAGGTTGAAAGCTATGTGGTGACAGTTCAAATTCTAGGTTATTGGATAGCTCACAACAATAATCAGATAAATAGTTGCACTAAACAGAAAAATCTCAGTACTTAGAATACAGGGAGCCGCTTGCTGAAGACTTGACCGTAACCATCCATTTGTTCCCAAATTGCTTTTTCTCTGTAGTATGGATGCAGTCTGTCGGGGTTTGTGAAATAAACATATGGTCTGGCCTTTGGGAGCCCACAGTCACCGTAGCAGCTTGTCTTAGGGAGGCTTGACCGTGCTTCCCCATCCGCATCAGCCTCCCCCTCCCAAAATATTTGAAATAAATATACAGTCCATCACAAATCATTTTTCAGGAAAGGGTATCTTCAGAATTGGTCCTAAGGCACCACTTCCAAGTAAATTGCTGCTCATAATCCTCTTCCATGCAGAAATTCTGGTGTCTTCACATTCACTCTTGTGTCTACCCAAACTGATTTTAAAAAATATATATATTTTAAAACGGAAATGATAAGAATTCCTGACTATTCTGAAAATCTTCCATTAAATGCAATCAAATTCTTTCTTTACAAAAGACATGTGTTCACACAGGCAGCGTGGAGATTCTGCAAAATGATGACGACTTCCCCTGTTCTCCTTTCTTCCCATGTTCATTTCCCATTGACCAAATCTATTTATGGTGGCTTCTTTGATCAGTTCTTCTATCGGGTCCCTGCTGCCACTACTTGGCTATTTCCTGGTATACCTCTCTATATATTAATCTTCGGAAATAGTGCCTTATGGTAATTCCTGGTCTCCATAGAAGTGCGATCAAAAACAAGGAGGCCGCATGCTGAAACAAGCTACGTGAGTGCGGAGCGGCAGTTCAGTTGGTTTCCTTTTGGCATTTCCCTGCAAACACCAAGCCCCTTCCGGGTGTTACTGTGGAGGAAGCAGGCTGGCACAGCCTTCCTCAGTGACATCAGCACCCTCTCCCAGCAAATCCTCGTGCTCCATGGACCCAAATGGCCCCTGGGAACGCGTTCATGCTGCTTGAGTTTTCTCCAGAATCCAGTCCACGTACTCGACCACGTTGGTGTAAATGCCTGGCCGCTCCCTCTGAGCGCAGCCTTCGCCCCAGCTCGTGATGCCTACCAGGTGCCACACCTCGTCATGTTTGCAGGACAGGGGGCCGCCCGAATCTCCCTAGAACAAGGAGAGGCAAGAAAAGGCACAAGATCAACTCAGACGCTTCCTGTCTTCCATACATCTTACTCAGGCCGATTTTGCCTAAAATGTTGTCTTGGCCCTTTAATATACTGCAAAGAGCCTGGGTGCTTGCGTTCATCCAGTCTCCTCGTTTCAGATTTCAGTCTAAGTCAAACGAACACACTGTGTTCCCTGCTCACTGGCAGAAGGCTTCTTTTTAAAATACATTAAGCATTTCAATTTCAAGTATTCCATTGGCTAAGAACACTGTTACCTTGCAAGCGTCCTTCCCTCCTTCCCGGTAGCCCGCGCAGATCATCTTATGGGTTATTTTATGTCCTCTGTATCTCCTTTGGCACTCTTCATTGGCCACTAAGGGTATCTTGGCTTTCTGGAGAGTATTTTGTATTTTGTCTGAAAAAAAAATTTTGGTTTGTTTGAGAAATAGCCATATCATAATACATATATGCATGTGTGTGTGTGTGTGTGTGTGTGTGTGTGTGTGTGAATACATATGTGTTCACACATATATATATGTGAGAGAGAGAGAGAGAGATGGAGTCTCACTCTGTCGCTTAGGCTGGAGTGCAATGGTGCAATCTTGGCTCACTGCAACCTCTGTCTCCCAGGTTCAAGCAATTCTCCCAACTCAGCCTCCCGAGTAGCTGGGATTACAGGCACCTGCCATCATGCCCGGCTAATTTTTGTATTTCTGAAGAGACAGGGTTTCAGCATGTTAGCCAGGCTGGTCTTGAACTCCTGACACAGGTGATCTACCCGCCTCGGCCTCCCAAAGTGCTGAGATTACAGGCATGAGCCACCACGCCCAGCCGCATATATTTAAAATAAAAATCATGGCCGGTGTGTTGGCGCAAGCCTGTAGTCACAGCTACTTGGGAGGCTGAGGCAGGAGAATTGCTTGAACCCGGGAGGTGGAGGTTGCAGTGAGCTCAGATCGTGCCACTGCACTCCAGCCTGGGTGACAGAGTGAGACGATGTCTCAAAAAAAAAAAAAAAAATGGCTATATAAAAATCTAGAAAGAAAAAAATGTTAGGTTTATTTCACAGATCTTTTATAATTACAAGTATGAAGAAGATGTTATTCCCACTATTGCATGTACCATTTTGTTAATGTTAATTAAGTCCAAAAATTAATTACGCCTCTAACTGAAATGACTTCCCAGAGAAAGTAATTGGATAGCAGGCTAGAACATTTACTGAAAAGTGCTAGGCTTCACATTAAACTTCATTAAATACAATTAGTCTTTAAAGAGGCTTAGTCATATTTAAAATTTCCAATCAAACAGATGAGGCATCAGCCTCGCTTGGGTGATTTCTGCCTCTCCATCTCTATTAATCCTCTTCCTGCAATTGAATAATGTGACTTGAGCTGCACTTTAGCTACATGACTTGATAGGGCAGAAAAGACTACATTCTTAATTTTTAGGACTGAGCACATATAAAAACATCATTTTTACCTCTTAATTTTCTGTACCCCCATCCAGTCACCCAGCAATCAGTGTATATTACATGTCTATCTCCTTTTGAAGGCAGGCATATGGGTCGTTGAGAATCTAAATTTAAAAAATCACGGTTTAAATATCAGAAGCCAAATATATCCTCTTTTCCAGAAGAGACTCTCTTCTTTCACTGTCCATCATTTGCGTTTTATGTATTTATTATACTCGGTTTTTTTGCCTTGTTGTCATATACTCTTCTCCCTGAGGTTCAGCATGATATCTCACCCATGCCAGGGTGAGAGGACAAGAGAAAGACAAGCCTCACCCTCCCCAGTGACGCCTCCATCCAACTCAGCTCCTGATCCTGCACAAGTTGCTTAATTGTTCTGACCTTCATCCTTCAGCCATAAACTATCTTTCGAGTACCTTATCTTTACTCTTCCAATGTATTATGAAATGATGTCATTCTACGCACCTGGAGAAGCCTGAGGAAAACACATCTTTTCACCCACAGTCCCCAGGTAAGTTCCAATAACCAGGAAAGCGTGTCAGCCTTAGCAGAATGAATGGCTAGTGTCCCAGGCCTCTCCCTTCCATGATGATAATGCACGGAGAGATTGGCAGGGCCAGGCTGTAAGTCTAGGAGTGTTATACATTTTATCCAGTTCACCACTGGAGACAACGTTCCAAATAAAATTCTCCGTACCTGTGTAATTCACTGTTGTTTCCAGTTTCAACAAGGCAATATCATACCCACTTTCTGCCATTTTATATTGATCGTGTATTATTATTTCTTGAACTCCAAAGAAAGATGTATCCTCTTTTATTTCAGATTGATTTAAAATGCCACTGTAGACACGCAAAATCTTAGGTGACTCCACCCTAAGGAGCAAACAGCAGAGGGAAAGAAATTTCCTTTACTAAAACCAATCCCAAACATTTTTAAGTGTGTGATTATTTAACGATTACTAGTATGTTCTGCCAGTGATGGGCATTCAGGTGGATAACAGTGGTTTTATCCTAAGATTTTTCGGGATTAAAAAAATTCACCCTATAAAGAAAATACATTCTACACAAAAAATGAATGAGTACTCATTCCACACTCCATCACACACACACACACACACACACACACACACACACACACACGTGCACACACATGCACGCGCGCACACACACACACACATGTATTAGAAATTCGATTCAGAGAATGGTAAATTCTCTGTGAGTTTAATTCCAGGCACACTTGAGCACAAATGTTACTAATATTTTCTGCCAATATATATGCAGTGTGCAGAAAGAGGTATGCTCTTGCAGGGAAAGGCATGAAGACCCCTCATGATGCGGATACGCTAAAATGGGAAGTGGAATCACATGCAGTGAAGCAGCCATGTACCTGCTCCTGTTCTGATGCTGGTAGACCATGACAGGCTCTTCCTTTCTGCCTTTTTTCCACTGAAGGAATTAATTAATTTTGTGAATAAGACAATTTAATTGGTTAAAGTGTTTATTTCCTAAAATGCTAGTAATAGTTTTTATAAATATATGAAGATGCTGAACTAGTAAAAACAGGCATGGTACTGACCCATAGAAACAGTGAGCAGCTGTTAATACCCATTGGTCTCCAATGATGGAGCCTCCACACAGGTGTCTCTGAGTGGGTAAGGTGATGTGCAGAGTCACCTGCCATGGCCACTCGCCACGAACAGACGCAGTTCCTCCAACGATCCTCGGCTTGATTTTGGTGGTACACTCTGCAACAGAAGCATTGCGATGAGCAGCTTCCTACGTCTTCCTTTCCACCAGTCATTCTGCTCCTTCAGGAACAAGAAGAAGAAAACCTTCCCTCAAGTCAATAGCTTACCATGACCTTGAGTTGCAGGGACTTTATGATCAAGTTGCCAAAGCAGACCATGCACATGAGAAACGGAATTGACTAAGCCATCTTGTAATTACACACCACAAAGGATGCGACCCTCCCTGTGTGGTCCTACAAGTCTTATCCTTTTTCAAATGATAACATGAATGGTTCTTTTAAGCCAGTGGTTGTCAAATGCAGTCCCCAGACCAACAGCATTACCTGGGAACTTGTTAAAAATGCATATTCTTGGCCGGGCATGGTGGCTCATGCCTGTAATCCCAGCACTTTGGGAGGCTGAGGTGGGTGGATTATGAGGTCAGGAGTTCAAGACCAGCCTGGCCAAGATGGTAAAACCCTGTCTCTACTAAAAATACAAAAATTGGCTGGCCTTGGTGGCAGGGACCTGTAGTCCCAGCTACTTGGGAGGCCGAGGCAGGGAATTGCTTGAACCTGGGAGGCGGAGGTTGCAGTGAGCCGAGATCGCACTACTGCACTCCAGCCTGAGCCACAGAGTGAGACTCCATATCGAAAAAAAAAAGAATGCATATTCTTCAGCCCCACCTCGTATCCGGTGAATGAGAAACTCCAGCCTAAGTTCAGCCATCTGTGTTTGAAGCAGTCCTACTGAAGTTTGGGAACTACCGTTAGAAAGAAAAGGCGAGCACCTTGCACTCAGGTGTGGACTGGATCCAGCGTGGTCCAGTTCTCCCCTGTCCCTGTGATTCTGCTGACCATGACTCCCAGTCACTCCTGCTCCATCCATGTCCAAACTAAGGCTGATCTGCTGTGAACTTCCTCTGACCTTTGGCTTTGTTGACCGTTTGGGATTCTCTGGGGTCCTTGGTACTTTTCAGGGACTTTGACACAGACTCATCTGTGTGTTTCTTTTCTTTTGTGGTTCCCTAGACAGGACAGTTCCCTCTATTTCTACTTACCGGAGTGCCTGGCAAAAGCCCACCCTCCCGGTTGGAGCCTTGGAACCCAGTCTTTCATGGAACACAGATGGCATGGGAGTGGGGTGCTCGTAGACAGCAGTCTTCTAGGGCAACGAGACTCAAACTTTCATGCACCTGGGTAGCTTTTAAAATGCAGACTCTGACTCAGTCATGTCTGTGTGCGTCCTGAAATTCTTTCTAAGAAGCTCCCGGGTGATGCCAATGTGCTGTGCCCGGATCACACTTAGAATAACGGGGCTCAGATGCTCATAGAGGCTCCCTGCCCTGAGCTAAGGAAGGAGTCTAAGTTAGCAGAGGAATCGCTGATGAGAATTCGGATCCTAGAAGGCGCAATCACTAGTTTTGTGGGTGTAAAACAACCTTTCTAGGCCTTTTTTTGACTTGGTAGGAAAAAGAGTGTATAATTCTGGGCTGATTTCAAATAGAACGAGAGGATGGGAAAAGGAGTTTGGAAGGAAGCAGTGGCTAACAGCAACCGAGGTGAGAACAAGCACAATGTGTCCTCGGAAGCCTGAGCAGAGGCTCTCACTTCAGGGCTAGCAGGGCCAACATTCGTTTTAGAGGGCCCTATTCTGGAATTTCTGGGAAGCGTTTATAGTTTGCAAGGTGGGAAGTGTCATAAATGTAAATTTTTGGAAAATTAATAGGTAAGTAGTAACTAATATATGTTAGAAATAACTCAGTAAAGACCCTATTAGGTGCAGGTGAGAGGCCTTGATGTTCATCCTATTTTGTTACTCAGTTTAAAAGAAATGCTGAAAATATGTGTTTAGAATCATATTTTGTGTTAAGAAGTGCTTCTTTCAGTGCTGCTGCTATCTATCTTCAGAAAGTTAAGTTAGATTGCAGACCAACGACAGTGCAAGACACCACAAACCTCTCAGGTGGACATTCCCCTTCACATCAGGGGTTATTTCATCTAACACAGTGCAGTAAAAACCGAGTTATCTAATTCACTTCCTCCGAAGGTGCACTGAAAGACAGATGAGTTTATTTTCCTTTATCTTACATTTTCTCCTGTAACTATCAATCTATACCTGGTATATACCGTAACCTCTACAGGCCAGAGTCTGTAAATCCAACAGAGAAAAACGTAATGAAGAAGGAAGCAGGAAAATGTAATCTGCAATTTATGGAGGTATAAGTGCTCATCCCCATTTTTTAAACCACGTCAGTATCACTTAACAACAACATTTGTTAAGGGTTCCTTCCAATGCTTAGAAGTAGAAGGAAGACAACAGAATGATTCTGGATGCTCCTCCTTGACTTAGGGAAATTTACTGTGAGACAAACAGAATGTAAGAGATACGACTTAATTGACGGGCTTTCTAAGGAGGCTTGAGCCATCCAAAGGTTTTCATCAGAGCACCTCTTAGCTCCAGGAAGGCATCATTTGCTAGTTAGGATATTAGTGTTGGAGGCAGTTTAACATCTTTATGTTCTACAAAACAGGTTCTCAGAAATTAAGGATTGATTTGCCTTTTCAGTACAGCAGATAATCTGACACAAAAGATTTGTATGTTTCTAAAACACTGCAAAGCACGATTAGCACTTTCATTTTATTCATGAAATCTCAGTTGCATCTTATAGTGTATTGTACTATTGAACACTTAGCAATAAATAGTCTAAGAACATGCAGCTTTATGTAAATCAGCGTATACCGAAGCCAACCTCCGTTACTATGGGGACTTAGGCAGGAGTGTTTGTGGTGTGTTCTTTCCCGTTGGGGATTTGTCCCTTAGGACAATTCTGTTTGCCTACAAACCGCCTCTGATGACTATGCTCAGATATTGGCCACTGGGATGGAAACACTGCTGGTGTGATTTTTATTTAACTTTTATGTTATTACAGGTCTTGTATAATCTAAACACCCCCATTTCCACCCTACCACAGTCATTGTTATTAGTAAAGTTTTACCTTAACCTTTTCCAGTTCATAAGTCTGCAGTAATCCTGCAGGGAATCTGAATAAAGACCCCTAAAAAGGAGGTGCCCCCGTGTTTCTTGAATAGATACACAGTTTTAGAAGAAAATGAATAATTTGACTAACCAAGGTGCTGATTGATGTTTCAATTATAAAGGATAATGGGAAAGGTTCTGGCCTTGATAACAGGAGTGTTGGCTGAGTCTGGGTCCCACTATGAAATGTCAGTTGTAGCTGGGTGCAGTGACGCAAGTCTGTAATCCCAGAACTTTGGGAGGGCAAAGCAGGGGGATCGCTTGAGCCCATAAGTTCAAGACCAGCCTGGGCAACATGGCAAGACCCCATCTCTACAAAAAATTAGCTGGGTGTTGGGGTGCATGCCTGTAGTCCCAGCTACTCAGGGAGTAAGGTGGGAGGTTTGCTGGAGTCCAGGAGCTCAAGGCAGAGGCTGCAGTGAACACTGATTGCATTGCTGCACTCCAGCCTGAGCAACAGAGTGAGAGTCTGAGAAAGAAAAAAAGGAAGGAAGGAAGGAAGGAAGGAAGGAAGGAAGGAAGGAAGGCCGGCTAGAAAGAAGGGAGGGAGGGAGGGAAAGGGAAGAGAAAGGAAGAGGGAAGGAAAAAAGAGAAAGAAAGAAGAAAGAAAGAAAGAAAGAAAGAAAGAAAGAAAGAAAGAAAGAAAGAAGGAAGGAAAGAAAGAAACAAGAAGAAGAAAGAAAGAAAATGAAAGAAAGAGAGGGAGAGAGATGCATGCCAGCTGTATAAAGGTGTCGAATTGAAACTCATACTTAGTTAATACCAGGCAGTGTACAGTTTCGTCAATCCCCAATATTTACCTTTAAAACATGATCAGCTTGGGTGACAGGAGTGAAAATAACAGAAAACTGCAAAATTTGTCATTTCATGAACGTTCTCCCCTCTGTGGCCACACGTGACAGGCTTGGTTGTGATATACTCAGTATGGAGTAATTCCTTCAGCTATATTTTTTCAAGTGACGTTATACTCACCATTATCCATTTTACACAACCTTAATGTGTAGCCAGAGATGCCTCCTCTCCTGTGCAGTATTTTAGTCGGAGATCCGTCTGAAGAAAGCTTTAAGTAACATTTGCCCCTACAGTTGGAAACAAAGTGGTGTAAACATAATGCATCTCACCGGCAGATGGGAGAAGGGGACCCGCAAAACCCTTCATACGGCTTACTTCCCTTCGTTGCAGGATGCCCGAGCTGGGGTGTAGGTAAAAAACTGGCAGCGGACGGCATCGGTGCACAGTTTCTGGCAGGCCTCGTGACCGTTCACAGCGACAATATCCAGTTCCTCTCCCAAGAAGTTAGTGTCATGGTAAAATGAAGAATGGCAGAACACTAGACAGCAGACCACATGTCAGAGCGAGACACACGCTCAGCATTCATCAGCCTCCGGGGCTGGTCAGTCTCAGCCAGAACGCAGAACGCTCACTGTTTACCTGGGATGCTGTGCCGGCAGGTCTGTAGACTGAAACCGGAAAGAGCTTTGCTCTTTTTAATGCGTGTACTGGGCAATCCACTCTCAGATGTTTTAAGGAGGCAAAGATTTCTAAGGAAAACAAAAGGGAAGTAGAAATAGATCATATCAAACACATAAAAGCATTTTTACAGCACATAGAGAAGGTAAAGTTGGTTCATGGTGGCACTGAATTGCAAAGATTTTCTTATTTTGAAAGTACTCTTCATAAACCCCAGAGTCACACTCATAAACCACGGAGTCACACTCATAAACCACGGAGTCACACTCATAAACCACGGAGTCACACCCATAAACCACGGAGTCACACTCATAAACCATGGAGTCACACTCATAAACCATGGAGTCACACCCATAAACCACGGAGTCACACTCCATGACCCTTAGGTTGCAGAAAAATTTTCTAACTAGATCACCTGGCTTGTACAAACTTTTCTGAGCTTGCTCTATTGCCAGCCTTCCTAGCTTCCCCTTTCATTTCCTTCCTTTCCACACTCCCGGCCTATCTTAAAGATTCAAGAGTTTTCATGCTGCCTAGAAATCCCCTATCCAGGGCCGTGACAGTTTTATAAGGAGGTGAGTGAAGTCCATCATCAACTCCACACCCTGGGAGCATCTTCCTAGAAAAGAGTGACTTTTCCTAAGTAGACAAGGTCACAGCCTGGAGCAAGGCTTCCCACAGAACTTCCTGCAGTGATGGAAATATTCTGTGTCTCTGCCATCCAATACAGTAACCACAAACCACATGTGGCTACGGGGCACTTGACATGTGGCTAATACAGCTGGGGAGATGAATTGTTAGTTTTATTTAATTTTAATCAATTTCCATTTAAATTGCCAAGTTTTGGCTGATAGAAGCCATGTCTCTATCACATTCTGTATTAAAGATCAAATGTGTTATTCCTGTTATAGGAATTGCTCAGTAAGGGAATAAGACAAAGAAAAGAGCAGGGACTAACACAGATTACAAGTGACAATGGCATCTTCCTTACTTCTGAACTTTCTCATGCCCCAAGGCTCAACCTTTGGACCTACTTTCTTCTCTGTCTGCATTTAATTCTTTGATAATTTCACTAGATTTTCAAAAAGTAGGCCGGGCATGGTGGCTCACACCTGTAATCCCAGCACTTTGGGAGGCAGAGGAGGGCAGATCACAAGGTCAGGAGATCGAGGCCATCCTGGCTAACACAGCGAAACCCAGTCTCTACTAAAAATATAAAAGTTAGCTGGGCTTAGTGGCATGTGCCTGTAGTCCCAGCTACTCAGGAGGCTGAGGCAGGAGAATCACTTGAACCTGGGAGGCAGAGGTTGCAGTAAGCTGAGATTACGCCAATGAACTCCAGCATGGGTGACAGAGCAAGACTCCGTCTCAAAAAAAAAAAAAAAAAAAAAAAAAAAGGTATCAGCTGTATATTGGCAACACCTAAACGCAGACCCACAGCATAAAACTCTCTCCTGAATTCGACTTCTATTTCCGATCGCCGATTCAACCTTTTCCCCTAGATGTCTCATGGCCATTGCTTCTCCTACACCCTGATTCTTATTAAAGCTTCCACGGCTGTGTCGTCAGCATTTCCGTCTTTCCAGTTCTTTGAGCCAAAAGTCGGGGTGCTATCACTGACTCCTTCACAATCCATGGTCCAATCCACCAGCAAATCTTACTGGCTCTCTATTGATAATACACATCAATCTGATCACTTCTCTTTCATCTCCACTCTGGTCCAAGTAAGCAAGGTTTTTATCTATTTAGTTCACTAAACGGTATAACCAGTGTTCAGAACAATGCCTGATGTATAATAGGCACCAAATAAATTCTACTAAATGTGTTTAGTAAATGCAGGTAGCAGATTCATTTTCACGTGACAGACCTGGCCCTTCTGAAATAGCCTCACTCAGTGGAAAGTGAGGCTCGTGTGAAGGGCAAGGCACACAACGTGGTCCCTTGGCTGAATTTTCAGGAGGACACCTGTTCATCAGCAGGAGGCCCATCACACAAGTGCCGAGGGCTCTGAGAGCTCCAATTCAGATGAATTTTATGGATTTTTGTTTGTCTGTGTGTTTGTTTAAGTGAACGTTGTCAATGAGGAACAGCAAGCTGTGCACGGTGGATCAAGCTTATAATCCCAGCACTGTGGGAGGCCAAGGTAAGTGGATTGCTTGAGTCCAGGAGTTCTAGACCAGCCTGGACAACATGGCAAAACCCTGTCTCTACAAAAATACAAACATCAGCTGGGCGTGGTGGCACACACCTGTGGTCACAGCAACTTGGGAGAATGAGATGGGCGGATTGCTTGAGCCCAGGAAGTGTAGGCTGCAGTGAGCCAAGACTGCACCCAGTGCACCCAAGTTTGAGTGACAGAGCAAGACCCTATTTCAAAGAAAAAAAAACAGAGGGACACCAACCTTAGCTAGCGTCCTTTTGATGATCAAAGAAATTGTCCATGCTGTTTCTGATGGCCTGCGTAACTTCCATTGGCAGGAAAACAGGGACTCAATTCTCAAATCCCCCTCTGCCATCACCCCACTTGGTGGAGACATTCATTTCCACCTCTCTCTCTCCACTTTGGGTTTGACATTTTACTGACATTTTCAGCTCTTTCTGCTCCTGATTCAATTAAACAAAGGATTGGACTGTGTTGCCTTTTAGTGGTCATGAGATGGAAATGGAATCTCTTCATTCCATTTAGAACTAGGCAGCTCTCCCTTTACCAAAGGTGGAGACCCCCAGCAATCTCACTACTGGGTATATATCCAAAGGAAAAGAAAGAAAGAAAAAAGCATTATATCAAAAAGATACCTACACTCACATGTTTATTGCAGCAATATTTACAGTAGCAAAGACATGGAATCAACCTAAAAGTCTACCAACAAATGAACAGATGAAGAAAATGTGGTGCGTAGAATATACTATAGAATGTTACTTAGTCATAAAAAGAATAAAACCACGTCTTCTGCAGCAACACGGAGAGAACTGGAGGCCATTATCTCAAGTGAAGCAACTCAGAAACAGAAAGTCAAGTACTACATGTTCTCACTTGTAAGTGGGAGCTGAATAAACTATACCCAGGCACAAAAAGAGTGGAATGAAAGATATTGGAGACTCAGAATTGGGAGGATAGAGGAGGGCGCGGCATGAGAAATGACCTAATAGGTACAATGTGTGCTACCTGGCTACACTGAAAGCCCAGACTTTCCTCTACACGCTATATCCATGTAACAAAACTGTACCTGTGCCTACAATTTATTTAGGTAAAATAATATTTATTTTAAAATTTATTTTAAAAAATGAGTCCTCGGTAATGTTGGATTTGTGGTAAGTAGGTAGGGAATAGAAAGGGAGAGAAGTTAGAAATTCTTTACATCTTTTATCCTGTAATGACATTTAGAGTAAATGTTTAGTAACTTGGAATTTTTAATGATGGATTTTGATCAGCTATTTTTTAAAGATAACAACTTATCCTTCCTTGTTAATTCCTTACCTTTGAGATTCTCTGGGCCATTCCTGGGAAAAGAAGGTAAAAAACAAGCAACCGGGATGATGAGTGCAGATTCGGCGACAGACAAAGGCATCCGGAGTCATGACGCTGGCGATGTTGCTGTCGGCAAACGCTGTGTCAGGGAAAACGTCCCTAATGCAAGCTGCACAAGAGAAGAACTATGTTAGGAAATCAGTTCGCCAGCTGTCTGGAAAATTCCAGTCATGGTATTTGCATATTCCATATTTAAAAATTTAAATGTATCCCAAGATCTTTTAATTTTTTATTTCGAAGAAAATGACACGATTATTTTAAACTTGAAATTTAAATATAGGATCTAACTGTATAGGACAAGATGAAATGTGTCACATGAAGGTAAAGATCTTTGGGTCCGTTTCATCAGTGGGCATAAGCTGGTATCCTGACTTAGGTCTGTTGTACCGATCATCAACATGTTTCATGGTTAAACTATGTCCTCTAGGAGTCAATAGTTACCCAGATTAGAAAGGGCACAGGACTTCAGTGAAAATCCAGACACCACTTTGTGGAGCTTCGTTATTCTGGTTGGTGTCCCTGTTTGGGAGTGCTTCAGTAGACACCTGTTACTGAATAAAAAGAAAAAGGGAAAGAGTCTTATTCTTCCAACTGCAAGGAGGAAAAAACATGAGATGGTAAGAAATTCCCCTTTGGAGAGAGGACTTGGAAGACCCTGAAGCATCCATCTGGGAGGCTGTGACGGACTGGACATGGCCCCAGCAGTGCTGCTAAGCACCTGTGAACTGTGACCTTTACTTCTTCCTTGGTACAGTGACAGCTTGAGAGAGCGACCGCATGAAGAAAAAGAGTGTGTGAATGCATGACTTCTCAAGCCTTACTTCTAATGACTTCACTTTTTAAAAAATCTTGCTTTGGTTTGCAGTTCACATTGTGTTAAGTTTTAGACATAAAAGCTGTCGTCTGAGCTGAGCTAAAGACAAGCCTTGAAAGTCAAATGGCTAATTAGGGGGTTTGGGGTGTGTGTGTGTGTGTGTATGTATACCACTGTTATTTTGTTTGTTTTGAGATGAATTCTCACTCTGTCGCCAGGCTGGAGTGCAGTGGCACAATCTTGGCTCACTGAAACCTCCGCCTCCTGGATTTAAGCGATTCTCCTGCCTCAGCCTCCAGAGCAGCTTGGATTACAGGTGTGCGGCACCACGCCTGGCTAATTTTTGTATTTTTAGTAGAGATGGGGTTTAACCATGTTGGCCAGGCTGGTCTTGAACTCCTGACCTCAAGTGATCCACCCGCCTCCACCTCTCAAAGTGCGGGGATTACAGGCGTGATTATTGTTTCTGAAACAGCTTGTTGATGCTTTGTTTGCTTTCTATTTAGTCCTCTTTGTGAATGTGGAGGACAGAATGTTTAAATCCAATGTTGAAACACAAATATTAGAAGTTTGAATGCCTTTCACTTTTCTATTGATTCCAGATAAATGCAGTTTACTATGAAAATCTAAATCATCTCAAATATTTCTGAATATACTAATTAATAATATATTTCCATAAAAATTTTTAAAGATGAGAACACCGATTTGGTCATTAGATACGAGATCATTCTTAAATACTTACATAATTGATTTATCCTTGAAATATTTCAAAATCTCGTATGAAGCAGGATAAAACATGTGTATTTTGTCTTAGGTAGGGAACTGTTATTTAGCAAGAGGAACAGAGAGAGAGAGAGAGAGAGAGAGGAGTAGGTTTTTATTTTTATTCTTTTAGGCTGTAACATTTTTTGAGACTGGGAAGGGCACGGCCAATCAGACCAATTGTAGTGTTTTAAAATTGCCAATTTAATGGTGTAGCGCTTTTGAAATTAGCTAGGATATGGTTTAGGTGTATATATTTTTCTGACAGTGTTATTAAAAGGCAGACTTCTTATCATAAATGAAATGCATCCCAATTAGGCTTTAAGTGTATTTTTCATGAAGAAAACTAAGAGTACTTTTGTAGAAATGTCTTTTAGGGGTTTAAAATAAATTCTGGCATCAAGTTGATGAAAATTTTTTTTTAGCACATCACCATTCTGGTTTTCACCAGCTACTCTGATGTCCTGGCGACTCACCGATGCTCCAGGCTGGGAAACCGCCTTGTGGCATACGTGAAAAAGTGGCAGTGGATGTCATCTGTGCATCTTTCTTGGCATTCTTGAACACTCCTGGCAACTGAGCTGTTATAGTTCACACCCTTCATGTCCAGGTCCACATAAATGTCTTTGTTACAGGCTGGAAATAAAAGCAGAAAACATGAGTCCCTTCCAGATTCCAATGACCTAAGCAACTGTCTGTCTCTCCTGACTCACTTTTTTTTTTTTTTTTTTTTGAGACAGAGTCTTGCTCTGTTGCCCAGGCTGGAGTTCATTGGCGTGATCTCGGCTCACTACAACCTCTGCCTCCCGGGTTCAAGTGATTCTTCTGACTCAGCCTCCTGAATAGCTGGGATTACAGGCATGTGCCACCATGCCCAGCTAATTTTCGTATTTTTAGTAGAGACGGGGTTTCACCGTGTTGGCCAGGATGGTCTCGATCTCCTGATCTCATGATCCACCTGCTTCGGCCTCCCAAAGTATTGGGATTACAAGTGTGAGCCACTGTGCCCAGCCCTGGCTCACTCTTTTAACTTTTCACCCACCTTTCCTCAGGAGTCTTTTGTTATATTAATCTGCAAAATTCTTGTTCTTGAATGGAGGCAGTAAAACAATGCCAGTGTCCTTATATTGCAACAATTTTAGACTTGTAAACTCACATGTTGATTTTCTGACCTAGCCTCTATTCTCCCTAACTGCACTGATTATTTCACGAATTAATTGATTCAAGTATCTATTCACTATTAAGACAAGTGTCACTTCAACCTTTGTATTTGCTCCTTTTGATTTGGATTAATATGTTTCATAAGGAATTCCTCCTGGGTGCCATGTGATCCCGACACTTTGGAAGGCCAAGGCAGGCAGATCACTTGAAGCCAGGAGTTTGACACGAGCCTGGACAATACAGTGAGATCCTGTCTCTAGGAAAAATTAACAAATTAGCTGGGAATGGTGGTGCATGCCTTTGGTCCCAGCTACTCCAGAAGCTAAGGTGAGAGGATCACTTGAACGCAAGTGGTCAAGGCTGCAGTGAGCTGTGATTGCACCACTGCACTCCACAGTGAGACCCAGTCTCAGAAAAGGGGATTCCATTTAAGATTTTTAGGCTGGGAAGTAGGAAGAATATAAATAATGAATGATGAGAAGTGAGGTAGTAAGTCATGTTTTTTTTGTTTTTTTTTTTTTTTTTTGATCTTGGCTCACTGCGACCTCCTCCCAGGTTCAAGCCATCATCCTGCCTTGCCTTCTGGGGTAGCTGAGACCAGGGGCATGCACCACCATTCCCAGGTGATTTGTTAATTTTTCCTAGAGATGGGGTTTCACCACATTGGTCAGGCTGGTCTCGAACTCCTGACCTTGCAATCTGCCTGCCTAGGCCTCCCAAAGTGCTGGGATTACAGGCGTGAGCCACTGCGCCCAGCCTGTAAGATACATCTTTCCATGATGTAAAGAAATGTTTATAGTGTGTTGGACGGGCAGACACACATGTATGCTAGTTCATACTCTACATTGAAAGAACTTCCTTAATGGGGGTTATTTCCACATAGCAGTGTTTTATTTCATAGTCACAAAGCCATATCTGATGTGACTTTATGTATACGTCACACCTAGTGTTTCTTAATTCTAACGACATATCTTACCACTTATTTGGTGTGGGCATTGCTTGAAAGAATACCCAGAAATTGCTCCTGTCCTGTTCACTCTTGGCAGTGTTTCTGTAACACTGTCTTTCAGGACACAAGTAAACCTGTTTTTTAAAAAATATGTATTACTGAATAGGAATTTATGTTTTAAAATAATGGATCTTAAAAGTCATCACACAGAAAGACAAAGAGAGTAAAACAAACTACCTTGTCTCATGCCAAAACAAATATTTTCTTAGCAAGATTATGAGTTTGTTTTTTTACTTCAGTATCCCTACCCTTAAGAGACTACGTGTAAATACTCCTTCCTACTAGGAGCCAACGGTAACGGGTAAGCTATGGGCTGCTGGTAAAATGCAACCAGAGCTCTGTGTGTTTCTGTACAGCCCGTTAGCGATATAAAATGATTTTTATGTTTTCAAATGGTTACATTTGAAGTGGTGACATACATTAAGTACTTATATAATGTGCTTGGCTTCACTGTGCGTTTTGTCCACAAAGCCTAACATATTTACTCTGCTTTATTAAGAAGATACTTGCAGATCCCTGTTCTACATTCTGGAACAGTAAATTTTATAAGTTCAAGGTGCTATATAAATGCCCGTGAATGTAGCAATAATATGCAAAGATGTGGAAACCTTAATTCTACAGAAAGGATTATTATCACATTTTCAAGCTCAGCATGGGAACACAAGGGGTTGGCGGGGTGTTTAAAATATTTTAAATCTAAGAAACGACCCAATGCAGTGTGTGAAACTTGGTACGATTCTGGTTAATTACTATAAATTACATTTGAGGGAAAACTGAAATAATATAACGACATATTTATTCTTTTTTAAAGCCCCTAAACACCATCTCTTCTTTCTGTAATAATATTTCAACTGAAAGACAATTTACCTTCCAGTTGTTAGTGTTAAATCGTATAAAATGATAGATGGAAATGTGTAATGAATAGCAATCTCCCTGTAAAATCTGTCTTCTCAATGTAGAAACATAAGCATTTACCATTGGGTAGGATCCTCAGACGGTGATTCCTCCGTGAAAGTGAAGAGTAAGCATCTTGGGTGATAGGTGCAGATTACCTGGCAGTACTTGGCACTTGGTGTGAAAACTGTCGCAATGTCCCCTCCTTCAAAGTAGGTGTCATTAAACAATTTAGTCACACATTCTGTGAGGCAATGCATAGCACATGTTATTTTGGATTTTAGTGGGCATATATCTAATTAGGTAATAATCTCATAAAGGCAAGACATGTAGTTTATTGAATGAATGGCCTCAGATGGAAATGAAAATCACAAAATGGTACATTGGCTCCTATGGGACTGTGCTTATGAGTGATTGTCTTGGAGACAAGGAGCACTTTGAGGGTAACTGAATAAGTTCAAGGAAATTTACTGGCAAACTGCTGCTTTTCAGGATCTCATCCAGGTTTGGAATGAGCCTTCTGCTTTTTCCTGTCCTAATTGGGTCTCTTTGTCCAAACCCTGAACTATTTGAAACAAAGGCTCCAGAGTGATCACTTTCTGATAGCATCTGGTGGTCTGTGGTGTGATAACATCCTCACCCCATTGAGAATAATTTGGAAACTCCACCTTTTGGTGCAAAGCCATCTTACTATATTAAAATATTACTTTTAAGAAGACTAAAGAAGAATTTTTTAAATTTATTATTATTTTTTAATTTTTTTTTTAAAAGGTGGGGTTTCACCATGATGGCCGGGCTGGTCTTGAACTCCCGACCTCAGGTGATCCACCAACTTTGGCCTCCCAAAGTGCTAGGATTACAGGCATGAGCCACAGTGCCCGGCCAAAGAAGAAGTTATTTGGTGAATCAAATAGATTTTCTATTTTTAATAATGCAAACTGGTTACAGTAGCTCATGCTTGTAATCCCAGCACTTTGGGAGGCTGAGGCAGGCAGATCGCTTGAGCTCAGGAGTTCAAAACCAGCCTGGGCAACATGGCAAGACCCTGTCTCTACAAACAATAGCTGGGCATGTCTGCCTGTAATCCCAGCTACTTGGAATTACAGTGGGAGGATCTCCTAAGCCTGGGAGTTTGAGGCTGCAGTGAGAGATGACTGCACTACTGCACTCCAGCCTGGGCAACAGAGCAAGATCCAGTTTCTCTCTCTCTCTCTCTCTCTCTCTCTCTTGCTCTGTGTGTGTGTGTGTGTGCACCGTGTGCTAATTTTCTTGGAATATATCCCCCTCCTAATTGGATCATTTAATTTTACAAGACAATTTGATTTTCAATATGCCAGTCTGTGGGGGGATGGGAGTGGGGTGGGAGTTGAAAGATCCCTGGTTGGAGGCAGCGTTCACTACCTGGGTGATGGGGACACAAAGCCAACACTTCACCACGGCATAATGTATGTGCGTAAGAAATCTGCACTCACCCCTAAACATATAAACGTTTAAACATTTTCAGAAAATCCACATGCAGCTTCTAGCGTCAGTAAAAACCTAGTTTTTTTCATCTGTTTTTGCGAACTAGCAAGTCTTGCTATTGTATATTGACATAGTATCCAGACATGTTACCAATTTAATTGACTCCAATAATTAACAGGATGGTGAATTTTGGATTTTTCTAGGTACACAAGCATGTCATCCATGAAAAACGAGAGCTTATGTTCCTCCGAATAATTTTCCTTTCACTTCCTTTTCTCACTGCACCAACTAGTACCTCCATAATACTAAATGGAAATAATGGGAGGGGTTCTTGTCTTAGTCTCAATGCCTTGGGAAAGCTTTCAATCTTCCTCTATTATGACTTATGTTTCTTGAAGAATTTTGGTTTGGAGGTTTGTTTGTTTTTGTTTAAAATACCCTTTCATGGCTGATGAAAGTTCTCTTCTATTTCCAGTTTACTAAGAGTTCTGATCATTCACAGAATTTTGTCAAGCATTTTTCTGCACGTATTAATTTTTAAATTTTTTTATTGTGATATGTAACATACCATGTGCCATTTAGCCATTCTGAGGGGACGGTTCTGTGGCGGTAAGTGCATTTACATTGCTGTGCAACCATCAGCACCACCCGCTCCAGAACTTTTTACTTTCCCCAGCTGACACTCTGTGCCCCTTAAACACCAACTCTCACCCCTTCCCCTCACCCCTCAGCCGCTGGCAACCTCTGTTCTAATTACCATCTTTATGAAATTGACTACCCTAGGTACCTCCTATAAGTGGGATCCCACAGCATTTGTTCTTTTGTGACGCT
Organism: Cebus imitator; assembly: GCF_001604975.1. Taxonomy (NCBI): domain Eukaryota; kingdom Metazoa; phylum Chordata; class Mammalia; order Primates; family Cebidae; genus Cebus; species Cebus imitator. Next base: position 2,214,428 of record NW_016107680.1, on the reverse strand, counting down.
CATTTCTCTAAGCACAATGTCCTCTAGGTTCATTAATGTTTAGCATGTGTCAGAATTTCCTTTCTTTTTAAGGCTAAGATTCCATTGTATGTATGTGCCACCCTTTGTTTACCCAGTCACCTGGATAAACACACGGGCTGCTTCTGCCTTTTGGCCAGTGTGAATAGTGCTGCTATAAAGATGGGTGTACTAGTTTATCTGTTTTAGTTCCTGCTTTCCCTTCTCTTTTCTTTTCTATGGTATGTACCCCAAAGTCACGCATCTATTAATTTTTGAATGTTAAATCAACTTTTCATTCCTGGAATAAACCTGACTTTGTCACAATATCACAATTTAATCATCCTTTAATTTCTTTTACCATTCTACTGGATTCAGTTGGATAATGTTTTGTTAGGATATTTGTACATATATTCATGAGATTAGAGACCTGTAAGTTTTTTCCCTCAGAATTTTCCTATCAGATTCTGATGTCAGGATTACACTGACCTTATCAAATGGGTTGGAAACAATTATCCTGACCTCTCAAACATGTCTGTCTTCCATTTAATTAATTTCTGCAATTTATTTTTTCTGCCTTTCTTTGCACTAAATTTGCTATTCTCTTTCTATCTTCTTGTCATCTTATATTATTAAATTTTACCTTTTCTTTATTCTAATGTATACAAGCAAATCTATACATTTGATTTCAGCACTGATTCAGTTACATCTCAAAGTTTTGACATACTGTATTTTCATTATTGTAGATTTAATTTTCTATACCATTGTGATTTCATCTTTGACTCATATTAATTTAAAAAGGTATACTCAATTTTAAAATATTTGGGGATTTTCAGTTCCCTTTTTATTATTTTTTTAGTTCCCATTCACTATGATTGAATAACATGTTCAGCATAATTTTAACCCTTTAAAATGTGTTGAGACTTGTTTCAGAGGCTTGTGTGTGGTGAAGTTTTGTAAATGTTCCATCTGCGTGTATGAAGGACCCACATATGTACACTGACATTCCTTGATACCTGTGGGGGATTGGTGGCAAGGCCTCCTGCAGATGCCAAAATCCATGAATCCTCAAGTCCCAATATAAAATGGCATCGTATGTATATATAACCTATTCCCATCCTCCTGTGTACTTTAAATCATCTCGAGATGACTTATCATACCCAATACAACGTTAATGCTATGTAAATAGTTGTTGTGCTGTGTTGTTTAGGGAATAATGACAAGAAAAATGTCCACACATGTTTAGTACAGATGCAATTTTAAAAAAAATATTTTCACTTTAAGGTTGGTTGAATCCATGGATGTAGAATCCATGAATCAGGGGGTCAATTGTTTATGCCATTATTGGGTCCAGTGTTCAAAATACATCAAATTATCTAGCACTGACATATTTATCAATGAAATAACAATACAATTTATAAATAATTATAACAAAGGAATATCATAACCTGAGCAGTAATCTTGTCACAGGAAAAATTGAAATTATGAACTGTGTAATTTGGCATATTAAATGGAATTTATTTTTAATATCTTCACCTAGATTTGCCTTTTTTCACATATGCCAGAAAAAAAGAATTTACTGTGCTTAAAATGCTAGCAATAGTTATCAGAAATTAAATATAATATGTATTTTCAGCTTTAATTTTAAATAAAGAATGTTTGTGGAGCCAAACAATACATGTACTGATATATCTTACTTAATATTGGCTAAGTAATCTATAAACAAATGTAGCAGACGTGATGTGGAGTGGAGAATTAACAGGGTAGTTAAATTATTGGAATGTATAAACTATGCATGAATATCTGCATATTATTTCAGTCCAAAATTCCTATTTTATGTGTGTATGTATTTTCCATTGAGCTGACTGCTTTATGGAAAACTAATTAGTGAAGCAAATCAAGGTTTCTTCTTTTTAATATTGCTTTTAAATATGATTTAAATGAGTTATGTAGTTAGGCATGGATGTAGATATGGTATACATATAGACACAGATTCCTACCAGTACGAACAATTTTTCACCTCAGTTCCCACCCTGCTTTGAAAACCTCTGGAACCTCAAGCAAGAAATAAATAAAACCATGTTATTTCCTTCCCTGGCATAGATGGTGTGGGATTCTCCCCCATGGGTGGAGACTGTAGTGTCATTTCCCTCTCCCAGTTCATAGTTAAGAAAATGCTCTACTTACCACCAGAAACTGAAGTAACTAAAATGAAATGTACCATTTGATATAAGAAAGTCATCCTACAATGAGAAAAAGGTACACGTTTTTAGAACATGAAATGTACATTTATAATTAGTTTACTGACACTAAGATTTACGAGAAATAGGGAGAGAGGGACGTTAGTTAACTCAATAGCGTTCACAGAGTTTTCATTATAAGGTTGAATTTTATCTTTCCAAACCCTGGCGCACGCCTTAGCGTGGCTGCGTGTGTAGTGTTTCACACTTACAGCTCTGCAGTGCTGGAGCCACAGGGAAGCAGCCCACTCCCCGCGCCATCCCCGCCGCCCACTGCTCACCGTAAATCAGATCCTTCTCATGCACCATCTGACCGCTCTCCCCACCCCGGTTTTTCATCTCGGTTTCCTTTCACAATTTATTTCCTTTCTGTCTTTCCTTGAGGTCTCTCCCTATGTCTATCAAAGAGCTATGAATGATTTCCTACTTAGAAAATTTTCTGTTTAAAAAAATCTGTGGCTAATACATTAATAGATTATTTTGGTCACCTAGAAATCTATTTATTCCCACTAAGCATTAAACAGACTGCTCTAGGAAAAACGGAGTCATCAGTGAGGCAAATCAAGACCTCTGACTTTTCAGTGTTGCATTTGGATGTCTTTTTAAATCGCAAAATACTTGTTATTGCTCAGACACTGCTACTGTTCTTCTGTCCCACACCTCCTCTCAAATTCATTATGGATAGCAGGGGAACATCTCTACAATGCTAAATCAGACACACTTTAAAAATTAATCATTCTCTATAGTGTTTTTAAATTCCTATGATTTAAAAAAAAAAGCATTTCAAGGCATATTTGCTTGAGAGGAATGTTAAATAGTAAGTTCTGAAGCTGTACCTGAAGGACCTTGTTGGCTTATTTGCTGCAATTCTTAATAAGGGGGTTTTTCTTCTTCCAAAACGAGCTTCATCCTCCTCTGAATGAGCTTGTGTAGGAAATGGCCACTTACCTGTAATATTTACTTGTACTGGTTCTCAGTGTTATGTAACATTTTTTCTCAGTACAGCATATTTGGGAAAGTCCTAAAATCTTAGTATATCAGAAATGTACCTTGAGAGAATTGCTTGCTTTCTCAATACATTGAATTTATTTTTTGAAATTTTATTTCATATTTAAACAGGTGACATACACAGAGACAGCTGTAGCACTTGAATTTGCTTGCTTGTCTTAGATAGTTGTAGAACTTGATTTTGCGTGTGCAATATGTCTGCTAGCCAAAGCCGCACTTAACCAGACTTTCACCTGTCCGCTGTTAACCATTAATTCTAGCTTACCTTGAATCCCAAAGTCTAAAAAGAAAACATGGAAAGTCTAATGGACTCATGGATTTGCAATATAGTGGAGGGAGGAGACTTTGGCTGCTGGGGGAGGTGAGGTGGGTGGGAAGCAAAGGAACTGCCCCTGTGTGCCTGGCTCTTGTGAGGTCAGTTTCCTGCCAGGTAACACTGACTCTCAGAGGTTATGCAGATAGGATTTCTTCTAAGGCCAAGCTTTTTTTTTAAAAAAATTTATTTTCCACTTGTGAACAGTAAAAGTCTATTTTTAAAAAACAGAAAAATAAGAAGCTTTTTTTAACTCTTTTTTATTGAGACCAAGTCTCTCTCTTGTGCAGACTGGAGTTCAGTGGTGCGGCCTGAGCTCACTGCAACCTCCTCCACCCAGTTCAAGCGATTCTCCTGCCTCATCCTCCCGTGTAGCTGGGACTACAGGCACGTGCCACCATGCCTGGCTATTTTTTGTTGTTGTTTGTTTGCTTTTTGTATTTTTAGTAGAGACGGGGTGTCACCATGTTGATCAGGCTGGTCTCGAACTCCTGACCTCAAATGATCTGCCAGCCTTGGGGTCCCAAAATGCTGGGATGTCTTAATCCCCCCACCTACCAAGTTGTCCATAAAAACTCTGCTCCCCAGGTGTTAGGGGAGACTGATCTGAGTAAAGATAAAACTCCAATCTCTGGCACAGATCCGAATGGAGATCCCAGGATGCAAATCTGAATGGGGAGCTAGGAAGCAACAAGTCTAGAGGCCACATGACGGTCAACAAAAGCAAAGCCGGTCTCATCTCTGAAGGAAAGGGTGGTTTTGTCTGGGAGGGAGCCTTCCAGTGGTAGGGCCTGTCCTTTATAGGCAGGAAAGTTGGTGAAATAATTTTTGGGGAGTTCACATAATTATATTTCCATGAAGGCCTTCCCTTTGGCCTTGAAGAAGGTCTGAAAGTGTACGGAGGGCATATTGATCCACGTCTGCTGCCATCCAGACCTACTCCCAGGTTGACGCATCATGTGACTTGAGCAGAACCAGTCTGTGCACTGCCACCAGCCATCTGCAGGTCTTTGGTCAAGCTGCTGCATCTCTCTGGGCTTCAGTTTCCTCATTTAGAACATAAGACACATACTAGTGCTGAGGATTTCTGTGCGGTCCCCTAAAAAAACTTAACAATGGTTTTCAGTACGCCTGATTTGAATACATTTTGGAGAAAGATAATTTTATGGTTCAGAGGAGGCTCTCAATCTTTCATAGAAAAGCAAAATAAGCTCTTGTGTTTATAAATGGAATCATAGTTTTTTAAAAAAATTGGAAGATCAGGGGACAGGGAAATAAGGGAATGTGAACTGAGAACAGGTCTCTTTGTAAAGTGCTGAAGAACTGTGCTGATTTCAATCTGGAAGGCATTTATCGAGATATATTTATTTGATCTATTGCCATTTGACCTATCTTGGCATAAAGAGTTCTTAGCTGTTCTTTTGAGTTTCCCATTTAAAGTTAAGTACACTCCAGCTACCCAAAAAGTGCATATTTATGATGCATTGTTTTTATGAGGCTCAAACATAAAATGGCAAATTATTGCCAAGAACGGCTTTCACGGAAAATGAATGTGTGAGATTATATGAGGTCCTTGTAGCTTGCGTTGTTTACTCCATGAAACCTCATCTCTCTTCTTCAGCCTCAATAAAAAGAAGATAAGAATAACTCTCCAGCCCTATTGAGAGAAACAAAAAGGCTCTAAATAAGAGAAATGCTTCATTGCAAAACCAAATAATATTTTCCTAAATTTGATTTGGCTAGTTACTGAAATCTTTAAAGTCTTTGAAATAGTATCGTGATTCAAAAAAATTTTGTCTTTTCAAATAACAGAAGAATTTTTTTTTTTGAGACAAAGTCTCACTTTTGTTGTCCAGATGGGAGGGAGTACAGTGGTGTGATCTCAACTCACTGCAGTCACCGGGTGACCCTCCCACCTCAGCCTCCTGAGTAGCTAGGACTACCGCTGCACGTCACTCTGCATGGCTAGTATTTGTATTTTTTGTAGAGACAGGTTTTCACCATGTTGCCCAAGCTGGTCTGGAACTCCTGGGAACAAGCGATCCACCTGCCTCGGCCTCCCAAGTTCTGGGATTACAAGCATAAGCCACCGTGCCAGGTATAGAATAAACGTCTTAACTACATAGACACTCTTCGAGATTAAATAGACTTTTCTTTTAAACTGACGATACTTATTCTTTTCTTTTCTTTTCTTTTTTGAAATGGAGTTTCACTCTTGTTGCCCAGGCTGGAGTGCAATGGCGTGATCTTGGCTTACCACAACCTCTGCCTCCCAGGTTCATCCGATTCTCCTGCCTCAGTCTCCCGAGTAGCTGAGATTACAGGCACGCACCACCACACCTGGCTAATTTTTTGTATTTTTAGTAGAGACTGGGTTTCTCCACGTTGGTCAGGCTGGTCTGAAACTCCTGACCTCAGTTGATCAGCCTGCCTCAGCCTGCCGAAGTGCTGGGATTACAGATGTGAACGAACTGCGCCCAGCTCAACCATAGATATTCTTAAAAATATATTTTCAACTAATGCATTGCAGTTTAAAATTCTGATGTCGACTACTTTTATCTTAATTTTTTCCAATGAAATAAAATGTTTTTGAACATTTGAAGCCTGATGAAAATCAAGAATAACTAGACAAAGTCTTAGGAAGAATCTAGAAGTTAGTCTGCAGAGACCCAAGGACAAGTCAGAAGTTGGGATTGTAAACCAAAAAATGCGTGAAATAAGTCTCAGTCAATTTAGAAGGTTTATCTTGCCAAGAATAAGGATGTGCCTAGGACCTAGTCTCATAAGGTCCTAAGGACATGTGTCCAAGGTGGTCAGGGCCCAGCCTGATTTTATACGGTTTAGGGAAACATGAGACATCAATTAATCTGTGCAAGATGTACATTGGTTTGGTCTGAAAAGGTAGGACAACTTGAAGAAGGAAAGGGGACTTCTAGGTCGTAGGTAGATAAGAGACAAATGGGTGCATTCTTTTGAGTTTCCCATTAGCCTTTCACCAAATATGCAATTTTCAAGAATAGTCACTTAGTCTGGCTCAGTGAAACAATACAGCAAAGCAGGCACTTGTCTCATGTGAGCAGGGAATGACTTTGACTTCTGCCCATCCTTTTTCCACAGGGAATTTCCTTGTGGGCAGATTGTGAGGGACGTAGGTTTTTAAAATCTTCGTCGGTATCTTATTTGGGAATAGAATGGGAGGGAGGTTTGCCGAATGCAGTTCGCGTCTTGACTTTTCCATGTGACTTGTGATTTGGGGGGCCCCGAGGTTTATTTTCTGTTCAGTGGATCATGAGTGAGAGATGTATTGGACTTTTTGTGACCGAAAGCCTTCTGCGTGGGACAGGGGCGGCCACGGCAGCATCAGTTCACTGAGACTCCTTCTCAGGCATGGCCAACCAACTCTAGGAGCTCCTTCTCTCTCCCATCAAAACTTGCTTTGAAAGCAGACATAATAAAAAAGAAGGAAATGATTCCATTTGCAGCAGCGTGGATGGAACTGGAGGTCGTTATGTTAAGTAAAATAAGCCAAGCACAGAAAGACAAATATTGCATAATCCCACAAAAGTTGATTTCATGGCAGTAGAGAGTAGAATGGTGGTTGCTGGAGGCTGGGAAGGGTGTGCAGGTCGCGGGTGGGGACCCAGAGAGGTTGGTGAATGGGTACCAACATAGAGTTAAATAGAAGAAATACGCTCTAACGTTTGATAGAAGAGTAGGGTGAGTATAGTTAACAACAATGTATTTTAGTTTTCTAAATAGCTAGAAAAGGACTTGAAATGTACTCAGCACATAAAACGGTTGGGTGATGGATATCCTAAATACCCTGACTGCATCATTACACATTCCATGCATATAACAAAATTTCACATGTGCCCCATAAATATGTACAAATATAATTATCAAATAGTAAAAAATAAAGGAAAAGACAGGGCACAGCTTGCCGTGTCCTACAACCCTTTTCTTGCTGTTCCTGAAATGTCGTCTTTTCACTACAAGGTTTTAATGCTGACGTGAGATTGGGGTTTCTCAACTCTAGCATTACTGATATTGAGGGGAGATAGTAACTGTTTTGTGAGGGGCTGCCCAACACATTGTAGGATGTTTAGCAGCACCCCTGGCCTCTGCCCACTACAGCCAGTTGCATCCCCTCTCCCGTCAGGGACACCAAAATCGTCTCTAGGCATTGCCAAATGTTTCCTGAGGTGGAGGGAGGGCACATGCTCCCAGCGAAGAACCACCAGTGTCAGGTGACAACCAAAGTGACAAATGACAGTTATAAATGGTCTGTCATCTTGCATCCTTCTCCTACTGAGAGGCAATGGGATATTGACAAGAAGACACCATCCAGAATAGGAATGACGAGCTTCGTTCCAGCTCGGTCCTTGCCAGTAACCCTTGAGATCATCATGTTACCGCTTCAAGTCTCCATTACCATATTTTTATAATAAAGACGTATTGCCATTAGCCATTTACTAAATGCCCATTACATGCAACGTGAAAGAGAAAGCCTTCCTAGGAGCGGCTCACAGTCAAGTAAAGCAGACAGACGTGAACAATAATTGAAAGGAAAAGTTCCAAGTTGGCATGAGGGGTTCCCATGCTGTGGCAGGGACTGTGGCAGATGTGGGAGCCCATGGCTGGCCTTGGACCCAGGTGGCTCATGCACGTGCTTGCATTCCACGTGTACACTGCTGCTGCAGGAGGGCAGGGCCAGCTTTCAGGATTGGCACTGCCACCAGCCTTTGTGGGGCAGAGCTGCCAGTAACCCAGGCCTCCTCCCTGCACCCTTCCCCAGTAGAGAAGTCATCCCAGCCTCTCATCTTCTTAGTCCATTTCACACCGTTTAGTCCCACGAGGCTACAACTGCGTGAGGGCGCCTCAGTTACTCCGTGTATCAACACATGGCGAGTCATCAAGACACCATCCCAGGCCTACTGGGCTTTGACTGACGACTTTAAAATGATAATTTATGCCTGGGGAAAGTTCCATATTTCAAAACTCTCTGTTTTGCCAAACTAGGTCATTCCCTGACCAACACGGGCCAAAGGTTCACCCTGCAAGCATTCCAAAGTCCTGTTCCAACACCATCTAGAACTATCAATGCTCCAAGACTGAGATAAAAGAGTTTCATTGCAAAGCATTTTTTCCCTTTTGAACATTAGAAACATCCACACGAAACAAAGACTCATGTCTTCACTGCGGGCAAAGGCAAAAGTTGAAAAAGTGCGTTTTTAAAATCATTTCATGGAGTCCAGCCAGATTTTACAAGAGCCATGCAATTCTCAAGTAAATTCCTAACCCTTCAGTTTCAGGTCCCCCCTATGCTCTAGCCCAGACCTGCTTTCCTTCAGCCTCTCCACCTGTCTTTGAGCAGGGGTTCCCAACGCCTGGGGCACAGACTGTTAGGAAGCAGGCGGCAAAGCTGCAGGTGAGGGGCAGGAGGCACAGGAGCAGGTGAGGGGCAGGCGGCACAGGGGCAGGTGAGGGGCAGGTGAGGGGCAGGCGGCACAGGGGCAGGTGAGGGGCAGGCGGCACAGGAGCAGGTGAGGGGCAGGCCAGCACGCGTTACCACCTGAGCTCCGCCTCCTGTCTGTCAGCGGATGGATGAGACGTTCGCAGGAGCTGGAACCCTGCTGTGAACTGCGCATGCGCGGGATCCAGGCTCCTCATGAGAATCTAATGCCTGATGATCTGTCACCCTCAGACGGAAACGTCTAGGTGCAGGGCTCCCACTGATTCTACATGATAGCGAGTTGCATGATTATTTCATTACATATTACAATACAGTAATAATAGAAATAAACTGCACAATACATTTCATGCACTTGAATCATCCCCAGTCTGTGGGAAATTGTCTCCACAAAACTGGTCCTGGTGCCAAAAAGCCTGGGGACCTCCGTTTTTGAGCATTGAAGGAAAAACTCAAACTCTTTCAGAAAACCTCACTTTTCTATTTTTCTACTTAACTTACATAAAATTTTGTAAACGGCCAATTCTGTGTACATGTTATCCAGTTTAACTGAGCTGAATCAAGCAAGCTGTTATCAGTTATGGTAAGCCTTAGATGAGGAATTTGTGTATTTGTGTTGCATAAGGATTTTTATCATCCATTCCAAAGGCTACTATAAATTTACAAGTCTGAATTTTATATTTTATGAAATAATTTATACCTAATAATTCTTCCATTTTTCTTTCTTTCTTTCTTTCTTTCTTTTTTTTTTTTTTGAGACAGAGTCTCAGAGTCTCACTCTGTCTGGAATGCAGTGGTGCGATCTCAGCTCACTGCAGCCTTGACCCCCCTGGGCTCCAGTGATCCTTCTTGGGGAGCTGGAATTGCAGGTGTGCACCACCAAGCCCAGCCAATTTTTGTATATTTTTGTAGAGATAGGGTTTCATCACATTTCCGAGGCTGGTCTCAAACTCGTAGACTCGAGTCTCCCAAACTGCTGGAATTACAGGCTTGAGCCACTGTGCCAGGCCTAAAAATGCTCCTTGAATTACTATTGTAATAGCCCAGATCCACTGAGCCTCCAGGGTTAATGCCCTTTGCAAAGCAGATTCCTTGCCTACCACGAAGGCTGTGCAATGCTGCAGCGCCTCGAGCTCCTCGGCATGCCGCAGTAGCCAAGTTAGGAGGCCCAGAGGCAAAGATGCCCGATTCTCCCATGTTCAGGTAACTGGTTTTTTTCTTATAAGAGTGGGCGTGACACAGGTGTCCTCCCTTCCACCCAGCAGAACAAAACCCAAGCCTGCTAGCTGTTTGCTAGCTCTTTGCCCCAGTGGGGTTCAGTGGCCAAGCAGGTGCAGCACGGCACGGAAATGACATCTCTGAGATCTACTGAGTTCCAGAGGAAGCAGTGCAATTAGAGTGATCCCAGGCGCTGTGCTAGAATCTGCAACCACTTACTTTCAGTTCTGTTTCGCAAACAGAAGAAAACACTTTCTAATCATGATCTTTTACCATTTATTTCACAACACGCAATCATGGAGACGTTCAGTTGCAGCCTTGCAGTACCAGCTCCCAGTTACTGAATGCTGAGAGCTGGCCTCAGCAAGACGCTGTCCTTTGTCCTTATGACAGGATGCAAAGTAGATGCCACTCTCCATGCTTTGCAGATGACCCCCAGGCTCAGAGTTTGACTTGAACCCAGGTTGTAAAAATCGCCTCTACTCTGGGCTGTTCCTCAAGCTGGTGACCGCATCCGAGCTTTTCCATCACTGCCCTGCGTTTTCTCTAAAATCCAGCCCAGGTACTCAGCGACTTTGGTGTAGACACCAGGTTGCTCCCTGCGGGCACAGCCTTCGCCCCAGCTGGTGATGCCCACCAAATGCCACATTCCGTTGTGTTTGCAAACTAAGGGACCACCTGAATCTCCCTGAGTCACAGTGGAAGAATAAAATGTTACAACAGAACGGATTCAAATAAGTGACCACCTCTAAAATTCTGTAGCCCACTACACAACCCCCCCCACACACGCACACAACCCCTCACACATGCACACAAACCCCCCCACACACACACAAATCCCCTCCACACACGCACACAAACCCCCTCACACACGCACACAAACCCCCTCCACACATGCACACAAACCCCACACACACACACACACACAAACCCCCCCACATGCACACAAACCCCCCCACACACACTTTCTTAAAGTATCTCATGTGCCTGCATTTTTTGTATCCCCTCTTCTATTCTGAAAAAAATCTAACAAAGACATTTGTATATCCTCCGACAAAGAAGTTTTTATATTTTAGTACAATTATTGTATGTATATTTGTCCCTCTTAAATCAGTGCATGCATAGACTGTGACACCTATAATAATATAAATATGAAATGTATTATATATATTCCATTTGTTAAAAGTTGCTTATAATTTATCCAATCATTTGTCTCTGAATTTTTTTAAAACTATAATAAATTATGCTATTGGAAAATATATTTTGAAATGAATTTTCTCAGGCAGCCTACTGTGTTTTTACAATCTCATGCATTACCTTACAAGCGTCTTTTCCGCCTTCTTTATAGCCAGCGCAGACCATCTGTTTGGTTATTTTATAATCTTGATATCTTTTCTGACATTCTTCATTTGTCACCAAAGGAATAGTTACCTTTTGTAGAATATTTTGGATTTCACCTGTGAAGTAACCAATATACAACTTCAGAGGGAGGAAGCACAATAAATAGTAGATACGGAAATAAGTTTTAAAGTGAATCAGAGCGGTGCACTTTTGATAAGGGCTATATCTTTTAAAACAATTAGTAAAAATTCGGAAGGTAGTGTTACACACACACACACACACACACACACACACACACACAGAGGAAAAGAGAGAGAGAGAGGGCACCCTGTGCTGTTCTCTTACTGCCTATGTGATACCGGGACACGCCCGGCACCCTGGGCTACCAGAGACCCTCCTTCCATGTTTTTGGCTCCCCCCTCGTCTCAGTAGCAGTCCCCCAGAAATCCCATTTTATATTTATCACCTACAACAATCCAAAAGTCTAGAAGTTCTTACTTTTCATTTTTTTGTTTTATATATTCAAAATTATAATTTAAGACTATATCATTTCTGAAAACACCCTGAAGCCTTTGGCAACTGAGGGGTATTTTGTTTTTGAGTAAATGCACGTGAGCCTTTCCCTTGGAGAACCATTAATTTACAGATCATTTAAATGCTACTCATGTTCAGGTTTCCCTCGGATATATGTTGGGAGCTTTCATTGCTTGGTTAAGATTACTTTTAATTTCTTCTTGTCTCAAATTACCCATAAAAAATCTAAAATGTGAATTACTTGAAAAAGGACTGAATCGGGAAAGATGGAAAGTTTGGCAAGCTACTCTCTTTTGTAAAGAATGACTCTCTTTACAAATAGTACTCTCCATAGTGTCTATTATGAACATAATTTTGGAAAGAGAGACTGGTCTGCTTCCTAAAAAGTTCAAGGGCCATTGGAACACTCCAAACACCCATAAACAGGAATTGTAAACCTAAGGTTTACAGAAGGAATTCACATGGTTTATACATTTGAGTAGAGAAAAAGTATTCAATTGCAGTAACCACCAAAGGAAGCCTGCCTCTCCCTTCAGTTATAATGGAGACAACAAACAGAGCAGTATTAGTGGTACCTATGACTCTGCCATCAACAGACGACAAATCAACAAATTACAGATCGTTTCATATCACATTTCAGTTGTGGCAGATAAGTGAAAATGCCAGTTATGCTCACCACTATTTCAGAAATACGACTGGTATTAGACTAACTTGCTATGCAGTAGATTAATAAAGAAGCGTATGTATTACTATATCACCTTTAAAAGTATTTTGATAACTATCTTGCACTTCACTTGGTTTCCTCTGAGATCCTGCATATTTTATTTAAACGTTTAAAACTATTACTCGGGAAGTGGATCACAGGCTTCCTCCGATGGCAGGAAGGGCGCATGGAAAAAAAAGACGAAGAACTGGCCACAAAGAGAGATGGCACAGCTGCCTGTGCTCCTGGCTGTTAGTGTCAAGGGAGAACGTGGTTTTGGGAGATGGGAATGCTATTAATACTGAGGACCGAATGTGCTTGCCCAGGCTTGTCAGCCCTAGATGGACAAACCCTTCATGCAAAGTCAAGCACATGATCTTTATAATGAAGTAAGATGCTTAAAAGTCTCTCTAAAAAATGTTTCTCAAGCCAAAGCAAAAATACATTTAAAAAAATAACTGAATAAATATTTGGGAATAAATAGGTAGGAAAGATTAAGAGTCTAGATGTAATTTGAGACAGAGCTGATTAAAACGACCTACTCCACGTATTTCAACATGTATGATCTGCTATACCTTTTTCCTTCGAGAAGCCCCATCCGGTTATCCAGCAGTTACTATAAACTGTACTTGTGTCACCTTTGGAAGGTAGGCATACTGGTTTTTGGAATTCTGAAACATAATTTTTAAATTAGAGTTTGGTCAAGTAAACTTATGGATATAGACGTAAAAAAATGCATCTTTTTCTTTTTCCGTCTTCTCCTTCTACAGAGTAGCACCAAGAAGAACTCTTTTGCTTTCTGTTTAACTTCTAAGGCTAATGACTCAAGAAAATTTGTCACCACCATTTTTCACATGACATTTTTGGTGTTATAACTTCCTGAATTCAATTTTTAAAACCTAAATCTACAGTCAAAAGCATGCAGAAGTTCCTGCATCTTACCCTGTGTATGCTATCCTTACTAGTCACAGCAGAGTGTCTTCACTGCTTCAGGCATTAAGTGCTTTAATATATTAATTATTATAACAAATCCAGGAAGAAATTATCATCCTCATTTTACAGACGAGGAAATTCGAGGTGTGAAGAGGTAAAGCACCTTGCCCAAGTTGTCACATAATTGTCTGTGTGTAGTGGCGCAATCTTGGCTCACTACGGTCTTGACCTCCGGACTCAAGTGATCCTCTTGCCTCAGCCTCTTGACTAGCTGGGACTACAGGTGCACATGACCATATCGAGTTAATTGTTTTTTTTCTAATTTTATGTAGAGACGGGTCTCACTGTGTTGCCCAGGCTGGTCTCAAACTCCTGGCCTCAAGCATTCCTCCCACGTGGGCATCCCAAAGTGTTGGGATTACAGGTGTGGGCCACCATGCCCGGCCATTAATGTTATTAGATGCGGTGGGTATTCAGCTCCTGGGAGCAATGAACCTCCAAAGGCAGCACCTCTGATTACGATTCTCTAGCCTTTCCTGGGCTTCTCTCTTTTCTACCCAGGTTACACCTGGAAGTTGATATCTGGTCCCACCTGCCCTCACACATTTCTAATATCCCTAAGCCCAAAGCAGTGGCAGTTATGCTGCTCTTATCAAAGGAAGCCCAGTGTCTCTTCAGGTGGCAAAGATGTTTCCTACACCCATTATTTCAATAACCTGCATGCAGTTGTATTCTTCCCTGAAAGAACGAATTCACATTTCTTGCTCTTTAAGTAGAAGAGATTTCATGGCCAGCCGCAGGGCCTTTGCTGCCTGTGCAACCCTCACCTTTCCCTCCACTCCACCAGTCAGAAAGTAACGACAGTCTCTCTAGATCTGTCCCCTCGTTCAAACTGATATGAAAGGGTCAACCAGTACCATTCTGCCATCCACCGTCTTCTTCCATATGCTACATACCAGTGTAATTCAAAGGAGCCTGGAGTTTTATTAAGGCAATATCATGATGCTCTTCTGAGATTTTATAGTTTTGGTGAACAATAATCTCTTTTATTTGTGAAAAAGGTGTTTCTTTTGTAATGTCTGACAGATTTAAAATGCCACTATAAATGCGCCAAACATCCGGTAAGGGCAGCCTAGGAGAGAAGCATAAATACCCATTTGACACTGGGAAGTCCTTCCTGCTACAGCTAGTGCTCGACTTACAACCATGATTGGTTCTGACAGACCGGTCGTAACACGATTTGGTCGTAAGTTGAGTAGGCTATATGCACGCGGAGATGGTAGTGCTCTGGAAGCTGGCCCGCACTGTCGTCCGCCCAGCTGGGCAACGTTTGCGCTGCCAGACGCGGAGCGGTCGTGGCTAGCGATTGTGGTTGTAAAGTTGAATGGTCGTACGTTGCATAGGTCGTAAGTCGATCAATGCCTGTATATTGTTCTCCTATCACTCTCTTTCAAAGAGAACTGGGAAGGAAATACTACACAGGACATATTTTTTCCTACCTAATCTCCCCTTCCAGTAATTTGCCGTCACCAATAGCAGCAGCAGAGAATCTCTGAAGATTCTATTAAAAAACTGAAAAGTGTACGTTTATGTAATTATATCATGCTTCGTGCAAGCGACAACACAAGAACGTTGTTGCCTCATTTTTGAGAGACACTGTAGCGAGAAGAGACCAGCAATTTATCACAGGAAAATTAAGCTTAGCTCAACAAAACTGCACCTAATGGCTTCATTAAAATTCAGAGCTATCCTTGGTGAAACCCCGTCTCCTAAAAACTGCTAAAATTAGCTGGGTGTGGCGGTGCGTGCCTGAAGTCCCAGCTACTTGGGAGGCTGAGGCAGGAGAATTGCTTGAACCTGGGAGGCAGAGTTTGCAGTGAGCTGGGATTGTGCCACCACACTCCAGCCTGGTGCCTGGTGACAGAGTGAGACT
>NW_016107680.1:2190777-2198684 GCF_001604975.1 Cebus imitator | reverse complement strand
AAAAAATTCAGAACTATCAAGAAGTCAGACTGATCTTCTAATGCTCTTCTAATTGGGTAGAGTAGAAGGACTTTAGTGTTGTTTAAAATATTTCTGTATGGCTGGGTGTGGTGGCTTACACCTGTAATCCCAGCACTTTGGGAGGCAGAGGTGGGTGGATCACTTGAGGTCAGGAGTTCGAAACCAGCCTGACCAACACGGTGGTGAAATCCTGTCTCTACTAAAAATACAAAAATTAGCCAGGTGTGGTAGTGCATATCTATAATCCCAGCTACTCAGGAGGCTGAGGCAGGAGAATCGCTTGAACCTGGGAGGCAGAGGCTGCAGTGAGCCGAGATCGCACCACTGCACTCCAGCCTGGGCGACTGAGTGAGAAATTTAAATAAATTCATTTACTTAAAATAAATAAATAAATAAAATAAATCTATATTTTGGAAAGTATGAAAATTTAAATTGATTGTTTAAAAGATGAATGTATACTAAGTATATCCAAAATTATGACCTAAAGCAAAGCCTCGCTCCGTACAAAGATCTGGAAATCTTTATCATCACCAAGTGATGCAAGACAGGTGGGCACAAAATTTAGAAACAAATAATCGTGATATCAGGTGCAAAGGGGCCTTTTTGTTTTCAGTGAAATCTCTAATAAACTCACAATGCTGAGCCTTCAGGAATGAAAATTATTGGTACCAAATCGTAGTGCACTTAGTAAAAAAGAGACCTACTATTTCCCATCTTGGGCCTTTTCTTCCAGGTCAACCACCATAAAACCACATGCCAGCTCCTGTACGGCAGGGCCCCTTCCTGCGATGACAAGGTGGCGGGGTCTGGCTCCACCATGTGTACCACTGACTGCTAGATCTGGGTGGCAATATATACAATCCTAGTACATAGCACCTACGCATGAATTTCACTAAAACAAAGATACTTGTGTTGATGTTTTGGCAGCAGTGTGTTCAATCCTAGTACACAGAATCTAAGCATGAATTTCACTAAAACAAAGATAGTTTGTGTTTATTTTTGAGAAAGATCAAGCGTCTTCTAGTATTTCTTTTGCTTTTTCATATGTTTTGTCCATTTCCACATTTCTTATTGAATATAGTAATCATAGTTTATATTTTTTGAGTAGTGTTCATGTTCTACATACAGTACTAAGCATTTTAAATGTGTCACTTAATCCTTCCAATAACCTTAAATCCTTCCAATAACCGTACCAATTAGGTACTCTCATTATCACATTTGAGATAAAATAAACCTCAGAGAGATTTGAAAATCTCGTAGGGTCGCACCTCTAATAAGCAGCAAAGCTGTCACTCAAGCCGAGCTCTGTCTAACTCCAAAGCCTTGGTGTTCTAAGACATAAAAACCCTAACATATCTCTTTGACCAATAAAATAGAAATATATCAAATTATATACATTGAAATATACAGAGTACAAAACTCTCACTTTTAAAAATTATTATTACTTAGTATATTCATGAATCAAAGAGCAAAAAGTAAAATTTCTATGGGCCTGACAAATAAGCCTTTGAAGAACACATCAGGGATTGGTGGTGGGAGATGGGATGAAGCTGGGTATTGACTTTGCTGCTTTTTCTGTGGGAGAATACCCACCCAGGGGCATCAGTCCTGTTACAGAGACCACATGCTTTCCTGATGGGTCAGATGGTCAGTGCTTGGACCCTACTAATTAAATGGTGTGAATACCATCCCTGCTTTAACACGTCTCTATTTGCAAAGTCACAGGACGATGGAGCAGCTGATCATAGATCCTTGAAAATGAAAAGTCAAGGTAAGACTCCGGCTGAGTTGCAGCCAACACTTACCCATCAAAGCAGTGGGCAGCGGTGAGGACCCACTGGTGCCCTATGAGTGATCCTCCACACAGGTGCCTCTGAGCTGCCAGCTTCACCTGCAGGCTCACCTGCCAGGGCCACTCTCCCAAAGAAGAGTTGGTTCCTCCAACAATGCGTGCATTTGTTCTTGTTGTGCAGACTGAAAAGAGAGTGTTGATGAAAATGGTTGGAATTAAAAGTGAATCACAGTCCCTTCCAACCCAAAAAGAACAAGACACATAATTCCATAAGGCTAAGCAAGCTATCAACATGACAGACATCCTTACAATTCCACGAAAAAGCGACGTTACTCACCAGAGCTGTCCCCAGTTTTACACAATCTCAAAGAGTAACCAGAGCTCCCTTGTGTCCCATACGTAATCCTAGTTGGAGAACCATCTGAAGATAATCTTAAGAAACACTTACACCTAGATGAAATGAACAGTAGAAAGAGTAAGCCTTCACAGAGGGAGAAATAATACAAAGTGATCATCTCAACTGTCTTTGAAAAATAAAATTTCCCTCACTTCTCTTCCTTACAGTCTTCTGGGAGTAAAGAGTAAGTGAAAAACTGACAGCGAATCATCTTTGTACAAGTCTCTTGGCAAACATTCACTCCTTTAACGAAAGTCACATTCAGTTCTTCTCCTCCAAAGTCAACTCCTGGGTAAATTTTAGAATGGCAGGGCTCTGTGGTCAATTATAAACATAAAAACATATCAAATGAGAAAAGCAATGAACAACATTTACACAAGTTTCTGTTACCTTGAGGATTCTTTCATCATTGTTCCTGTTAAAAGTCATGAAATATGTTACATTTTATGTTATATTATTATCAAATCACATTACCAGGTAGAGTTCTTCTGCAGGTTAAAAGGCTATATCCAGATATGGTGTTTTCTTGAGGAGTAGAGGAACTTGGTGTGCCGTTTTCAGATGTTTTAAGAAAACAAACATTTCTATTAAAAAAAAAAAAAAAGCAAGAGAGAAAGAAAGAAATTTGCATTAGAGGCATTAGACAAACACAAAAGCAGCTCACACTCAAAAAACAACTCAGCAAATTTTATTCTTCTGGAAAACTCTCTTCAAAATAAATCAGACTACAGGAATCTAATAAGTTGCAGAGATTAAATGTAAATCAAGGCTCATCTCCCTCTGGATAAAACTAATAGGCACAGACAACCTGAAAAGAGGACTGTAATGAAGTTCCACCTTCTAACTGGTAACAACAACAAAAAGCATCAAAGAACAAATTCAGGGAGTTTATGCTGCCGATGATATTACATAACTGGATACCCTTCTCTTAGCTCCAGGCTGTGTGTAGAAGAGGGTGGATTATCTGAGTTAAGGACAGTGGGCCAGAGCCTTGATCAGACTAACCAGAGCTCTGGTTTCTGAAACAGAGAGAAGAGCCAACAAGCCTAAGGGATACACTACCAGTGAGTGGCTTGTACTCCAAGCTAATACAAAACATCAAGATCATGTTCTGAATCTTCATTCAAAGGCATCAGATCCTTCTTTTTTCTCATGGCTATGCTTCACTGCTTCAATGGTAACATTTGTTTTAAAGTAAGAGAAGGTAGGCAGAGAAGTCTGCTAATCTCTTAACTAATCTGCACCTGGCAGAAAGGTACCTACTTAAACTGCAGGTTCAAGTGTTTTGAGGGAAACGAATGAAACTTTTTAAAACTCAGACGATACAATAAAAGTGAGGAAGGTACAAGTGCTCCCCATGCCCACTTGCCTTTGTGACTCTGGTTTCCATGCGTTCGTATAGAATGTAAAGAAGAAGCAGTTGGGATGATAGGTGCAGATGGTCCTACACACAAAAGCATCTGGGGTGAGAACCCTGGCAACATCCACGTCTGAGAACGCAAGATGTTGGAAGATGTCCATGCGGCAGCCTGTGAACTCAGACAGAAGACGTTCCTTAGGAAATGACACGATGCTAAATTTCCTTATATTTTGTCATCATAATTAAGGAAATTGTGACTATTTATTATTCATAGTACTAAACATCTTAAGTAAAAAAATGTCTGTTAAAGTATCTTCAAACTTGTTTGCCATTTAGAGGAAGGCAAAGTTGGTCTAATTCTAAGGGGCAAATTCCTGTGTCAGAGAAATAAAAGCCATACCCCTAGCTCCATTATCCACCAGGGCCAAATGTTTACGTTACTCAGTATTGACTTATGTTTCCTTTATATTACTCTGACTCTGAGGCCTTAGGAATGTAAGGTGTTTTTGTTGTATTTTCCTGAACATTATAAAAAGTTATTTAATAAGAAGAGACTAACAAAACGCCTTGTGCCCATTAAAATTAGAACGACAATCCACTTTTATTGTCATTAAATTCATATGATCTCATATCCTGTTTTGTTTTATTTGTGTTCACATCATTTATGCGGTTCACTAAATTTGATAACAGATAATTCTGTTGATACTCATTGGTTTACAGATTCAATGCACTCTATCAAAATCCTGCTCCCTTTTGTTGCAGAAACTGACAACCTTTATAAAATTCATATGGAAATGCAAAAGATCCAGAATAACCAAATTAATCTTTAAAAAGAACAAAATTAAAGCACTCAGACTGTCTGAGTTCAAAACTTATGACAGAGTTATGGTGATCAAGACTGTGTGTAACTGGCATTAGGGTAGACATATAGATCAATGGGTTAGACCTGATGGTCCAAAAATAAACTCACATTATAGATGATTGATTTTTGAAAAGGATTTCAAGACAATTCAATGGATGATTGATTTTTGAAAAGGATTTCAAGACAATTCAATGGAGAAAGAACTGTCTTTTCAACAAATAGTGCTGGAATAGCTGAATATCCACATGCGAGAATTAAGTTAGATTCCTACTTTAAACCATACACAAAATTTAATTCAAAATGCATCAAATGCCTAATGTAAGAGCTAAAACTATAAACCTCTAAGAACAAATTATAAACAAGAGTCTTCATAACCATGAATTAGGTTTTGGCGTTTTAGGTAAAGCACATG
This sequence comes from Cebus imitator, assembly GCF_001604975.1. Lineage (NCBI taxonomy): Eukaryota > Metazoa > Chordata > Mammalia > Primates > Cebidae > Cebus > Cebus imitator. The sequence continues at coordinate 2,193,840 of NW_016107680.1, read as the reverse complement.
CAAGAATAAAGCCAGACTGGATTTCATCAAGTTTAAAAGCTTCTGTGCTTCAAAGAACTCCATGAATAAAGTGAAAAGATGACCTGAAGGTACACAGAAAATTTTTGCAGATAATATACGGTCTAAGAGTGCAGTATCCAGAGTATATAAAGACCTCATACAGCTCAACGACGAAAACAAATAACCCAATTAATTTTAATGGCTAAAGGATTTAAACAGAGATTTCCCCAAAGAATTCATTCAAATTGCCAATAAGCACATGAGAAAATACTCCACATTACTAGTCATTAGGGAAATGCATATCAAAACCACCGTGAGAAATCACTTCACACTACCCAGAAAGGCAATAATAAAAAAGGCAATAACAAGTGTTGTTAAGTTTGTACAGAGATTGAAGCCCTCGGTGGAAGAGACGAGCTCAGACCACGGCTCTGGGCTGTCATTTCTGCTGTCCACACCCAGGAGAGCACCGTGGATGTCTAATCTCTGTACTTGCTTTCTTGTTAAACTGCAGTGAGTTCCCATATGATTTAATCTGATCAAATGTCCTTTACAGAATGATAAAAATCCTGGCTGTAGCCAGGCACAGTGGCTCACACCTGTAATGCCAGCACTTTCGGAAGCCCAGGTGGCCAGATCACAAGGTCAGGAGTTCAAAACCAGACTAACCAGCATGGTGAAACCCTATCTCTACTAAAAATTCAAAAATTAGCTGGGCACAGAGTCCTGCCTCCTGGCATCCTTCGAAATCTCTTCCAGAAAAAAATAAAATGAATGTTAAAGTTAAATCACCAGTTCACATGTGAACCATCAACCTGGCACACACTATGGAGAAGGTGTGCTGTGGCGAAGAGAAGACAGGCAAATAGATGCCTTGTAACCAATCTTCCCAGTCTTATACAGGGAAATCCTAGCCCAGCACCAGGCACAGAGCCAGCACCCAGTACTGCAGAGAACTGACTAGAAGGGATTTGGTTTCAGTAGCATCTTGTCATTAACATCCTGATATGCTAAATCAGGTGGAATGTCATCGCAGATTTCCGGGTAATTCCATTGAAATTACCTTTATGTGCGAAACGACAGTTTTATTCCCTCCCCATGGTAAAGTCATTTCACTAGATATGGACACAACCAAGGAATGACCTTACAGTTTCGCTACAAAATCACTGTACTAGTTTCCTATAACTGCTGTCACAGGGGCATAACCACAGACTTAGTGGTTACAAACAACACAGATGTATCATCTTACCACGGTAGAGATTAGAAGTATGAAATGGATCTTACGGGGCTAAAATCAAGGCATCGGCAGGGCTTTGTTCCTCCAGGATGCTCCATAAGGAAACTGTTCCCTTGCCCTTTTCAGATTCTAGAGGCCACCTGCGTTCCTTGGCTCACGGACCTTCGTCTTGTTAGATATAGTGAACTCCAAGTTTCTCTTCAAAGAATCAGTATGTCAGCAAGTTCAGCTCTCTTTTTCTTTAATTCTCCATTTTAAAGTTTAACTTCCTGGTTCTCTGTGCCCCCTTACCTCTAGTTTCGGTAAACAACTTTCCCGCCAGCTCTGATCAGTCGTTCACATCTGTTCTCCCAGTCCCCTGCTCCGTCCTGACTCATCCCGATCACCTGCTCTGATCTCCTGCTTAACCCAAAACGGGGTAAGCCTTATCCCAAAAATGGGGAATACCCCAAGTAAGGTAAGGGATAAAGCTAGCAACAATAATATTCCCGCTAATAATTCCCTTGCCCTAATGTTAAAATACCAGAAGAATAATGAAAAGACCAAAAACAAGAAAAAGCAGCTGCTGCCCCAAACCCTTTTCCTATCCCTGTCGTCCCTCCTCCCTATAACTCTGCCTCTTGGGAATCGTGCCAAGAGCCCACTCGTTACCAGCCTGAGTACCCTTCCCTAAAAGGACTTCAACGTGAAATAGAGCAATGTAAAATGGATATTCAGACCTTCCCTTTCCCCTCTTCTCAGGGGAAGAAAAAGGCATGATCCATAGAGCCGCTATGGGAGCCAAGGAACAGGAACACCCACCAATTGGGGGCCCCAAGCCAGTGTGACACTGTCCTCAGAGTTTATGCGTGCCTAGGAATTTATACCCTGGCCAAATGGGTTACAGGCAGTTGTTTAGTATGTAAGAAAAGTAATAAACAAGCTGTAAAAAATTAACCCTTGGGGGAAGTAATTCAGGCTTAAGGTCATTCCAAAATATCCAGATTGATTACACAGAGATGCCTCCTATTGGTCATGTTTATTAGTAATAAGAGATCACCTTACTCATTGGGTAGAAGCTATTTCCTTTTCAAGTACAACTGCTAATAATGCTGTTAAGGCATTAGTTGAAAATATTATACCCAAGTTTAGATCAACAGAGAACATTGATTCAGATAATAGGACTCATTTCACTGCACATGTCATTAAGAAATTAGCCCAGGTACTGGATATGACATGGAAATATCATCCTCCCTGGCACCCACCTTCATCAGGGAAAGTAGAAAGGCCTATTACCCTGTTAAGAATCCAAACTGCTCCCCAAAAAGACATAGGCCCATCCCCTTATGAGATGCTTCATGGATTGCCTTATCTGCATACTACTACTGATGTTCCTACACTTGAAATAAAAAAAAATCAGTTTCTCAGAAATTATATACTTGGTTTATCTTCCACGTTCCCTTCCCTCAGAACTAGAGGTCTTTTAGCACAGGTGCCACCCCTTGAGTTTCCCGCACACCAACATCAGCCTGGGGACCACGTCCTTGTCAAAAGTTGGAGAGAAAGAAAAGCTGGAATCAGCCTGGGAAGGACATTACCTAGTGCTCCTAACTGCTGAAACTGCAGTCCAGGCAGCAGAAAAAGGATGGACCCATCACACCCGAGTCAAGAAAGCACCGCCCCCTCCAGAGTCATGAGCCACAGTCCCAGGGGAAAACCCTACCAAACTAAAGCTAAGGGAAATCTCTCTTTCATCCGTTCTATTAGTCCTTCTTCTTCGCTGGCTCTATTGCTGACCACCTGGTTATTAATGTAACCAAGTCAATTTCACCTCAAACTATTACATT
>NW_016107680.1:2156928-2190567 GCF_001604975.1 Cebus imitator | reverse complement strand
TCCTGGGTTCAGGCAATTCTCCTGCCTCAGCCTCCTGAGTAGCTGGGATTACAGGCACGCACCACCATGCCCAGCTAATTTTTTGTATTTTTAGTAGAGAGAAGAGTTTGACAAAGATTCCAGTGTAAACTGAAAATCTTGTCTTTTTTAGAACAGAGCTTCTCTGCCAAAGTTGGTCCAACGCTCTATAAAATGTTAAGGAGCAAGGATGGACCACCCCAACCAGCACTTGCCGTTTCCTAAAGCCATCTATTCATTCTGCTGAAGGAGTCACCCCTCCCCATTGCCAGCTAAACCAACATATTCCAGTACAGATCACCATCGCTGCTCACTAGAGTTCTTCCTCTTCATTGAGCCATTTCTTTGATACAGGAGCAGAAGTCTCAGGGAGTAACCCCATAGGACCCTTTGAAATGCGGTTCATTGCCTCCTCACATCCTGCACCCCCTTCTCTGTCTCCTAAGTTCTCCGCTAACCAAAGCATCTCTAGTTATCTACCCAATGATAAAACCTAAGTAGTCGTTGTAGAGATTAAAGATTTAAAACAAGCTATAGCAGTTGAAACAGGGAATCAGGATACAAACGGCTGGCTGGAATGGATTCGATATTCTGTTCATGTGCTAAACAAGAGTGACTGTTACGCTTGTGTGACAGGCAGGCCAGAGACCCAGACTGTCCTTTCCACTTGGGTGGCTCTCTCGCGACAGGGCATGAGCTCTATGGTAGCTCTTTTTCAGAACCCCACAGCCTGAGGCGCAGGCTCATGCAAGACTCTTTCTGCTGTTCCCTAAGGTTAAGAGCCCTGTGGGTCAGCCCCGAGGGCCATCTGGCCTCCAGCCTCCAATGTTAATTCACCTTGTGCCTTTCACGATGTGGGTGGGGGGGAAGTTGACATTCAAGGAATGCCAACTTAACAGGGTGCCGTGAAACCGAGCCTTTTCAAGAGCTTACCAATCTGCCCGTATTCATCCCCGAGCAGATGTATGGTGGTGCTGCAGGGGACTATTGCTGTGTACTCTGCCAGGTACTTAGAGCAGTACTTGTGCCCTAGTCCAGTTGGCCATCCCTTTCACCCTAGCGTTCCATCAACATGGTTTTAAAAAAAGAGGGAGAAAAATAGAAAAAAAACAAAAGAAGTGCAGAAGTGCGTCACATGGGTCCTTTAACCCCCATGTTTATATAAACACTATTGGAGTTACCAGATAAACTTAAAGCCAGAGATCAAATAGCTGCAGGGTTTGAGTCAATATTTTTGTAGGTGACAATTAATAAAAATGTAAATTAAATAAATTTCATGTGATTAGCAGCTGTTTATTAATTACGCCAGGGATGCTGTCAAAGAGATAGAAGAACAACTAAGCCAAGACATGTGAAGGAAGTTTGAAGAGAAAATAAAAACCGTAAACATTCAAGATGGGGGATTGTTAGATACAGTGAACTCCAAGTTTCTCTTCAAAGAATCAGTGTGTCAGTATGCTCAGCTCTCTTTTTCTCTAATTCTCCATTTTGAAGTTCAACTTCCTGGTTCTCTGTGCCCCCTTGCCTCCAGTTTTGGTAAACAACTTTCCCGCCAGTTCTGATCAGTCGTTCGCATCTGTTCCCCCGGCCCCCTGCTCCGTCCTTACTCGTTCTGGTCAACTGCTCCAGTCACCTGCTTGGACCTGAATCACCCCTGGTCACCTGCTCTGCCATAACCGTTTTTCCCACCAAACCACTCACCCCCCCAATCTGGCTCATCCCCCTGCTCTCTTTAAAATAGCCAATCAGAATTAGCTTTGACTGTGTGGTCTAACTCTAGCCAATAAGGGAATGACACAGCAGTAGGGGCTGCACCAAGGATAAGAACCTCTTCCCCTCCCCTGTTCAGATGTGTGCTTACCATTGCTCCGTTTGTGAGATGCACCCTTCTATAGAAGTAAATTGCCTTGCTGAGAAAATTAATATTTGAGTTGTACTTCTTTTGTAGCACTGAAAATTTACATATAACAATCTTCAAAGCCAGCAGTGTAACACCTTCAAACCTCTCTCTCTGGCTCTGAGCCTTCCGCCTTTCTCTTTTTCTTATAAGCCTTGTGAGTAATCCACCCTTGTGAGTACATGGGGCCCATCCAGAAATCCAGAGTAATCTCCCCATCTCACAGTCCTTAACTGAATCACATTGACAGAAGCCCTTTTGCTAACTGTAGGGACACAGGTGCAGGTTCCAAGGCTTAGAGCAGGGACATCTCTGGGAGCTTTTATTCTGCCTGCTACAACCACAAAGTGAAGTCGTCCTACAATTACCAATCTCTGAAAGTGCACAAGGCTTCAGTGAGAATCCAGATTCCACGTTATCCAGCACCTTTATACTGGTAGGTGTTCCTCCGGGACTGTGCTTTAAGAGGCAGTTGTTCCTGAATGTGAAGAAAAGAGGTTACTTTGCTTCCTGCACTTTGGGGTGCAGGCAGCAGTCCAGGTAACATAGTATTCAGATGGACATTGGGAAAAGCAATGACCCTGATAATGAGTGAATTAGGGATTTGCATTATTAATCAAATGGACATCCTTCCCCTTGAAAAGGAAAGTAGGGTGAGAATGAGGCCAGAGACCCTATGATACTAACCCTCATTCTATAAGCAAGGCCTATGTGTGGGGCAAATGGGACTAATTCACTTCAGGAAAAATCACACCAAAATTGAGTAGAGTGTGGAGTGATAGACAGTAGAGACTAGGAAGGTGACAGAGAGGTGGGAAGGGGGTGGGTGACGAAAAATTGTTTGGTGGGTCCAATGTACATTGCTCCAGTGATGGACATACTAAAAACCTAGACTTGACCACTATACAGCACATCAAGGTAACAAAATTACACTTGTACCCATAAATTCATGCAAATAAAAATGAGGTTTAAAAATAAGGAAAAAAAATCACAAGTTAATATCAAATTGTGATTAGCTCTATGAATGAAATAAACAGAGCTGGGTGTGACTTAAAAGAGAATGCTCAGAAATGGCCTTTTGGAGGGGGTGATATTTGAGGAAAGACCTGATTTGTTAAGAATCAGAAGAATCAGCCTTGGAGAAGTGGGGGAAGAGGATGCCAGCAGTACAATTACATACTCAGGGAAAAGAGGAGAGAAACACATGAAATTAAAATGAAGTATTTAATTAAAAAATGAAGATAAAGAATAAAATAGAGTAAATAAGGAAAGTGGTTAGGAGTAAAAGCCCTGTTTGGTTTTCAGTTGGGGAAACAAAAAGAGGTTATGAAAAATAGAGGGAATCCTGGAGTCACCAATATAAACAACAAACACCGTGAGCTGTACTCACCGGTACTCTGCATTGTGAAATGTTTGCGTGGCATATGAAAAAAACTGGCAGCGAATATTATTGGTGCACCGTTTTTGACATTCTTCAACACTGCTAACCTTAGACACATTAAAATTGACTCCTCTCATATCAATTCCTTTATAAATGTCTCTGTGGCAAGCTGTACAAGAAAAATGCATAGAGCAAATACGGTCAATTTTTTTCTAGAGGTAGATTTGATACCCACTACTATTTGAGCTGGTACTTTAGAAGGATAATAGCCTGTTTTTGGCAACTGCTGTATTAAGGGATTTAAAATTTTTATTATGCCCATAAATTACCGAACTCTGCTTGAAGTAAACACAATCTAATATTTTCCCTAAAACAATAGGATTGAAAAAGGGTTACTTCACTTCTTAAACTGCAAGATCCATGCAACAATACAGGTAAATTTCACATCGAAGTTATCAATGAGCAGTGGGAAATAAGGCAATAATAATGAGGACACAGATAATATGTGCTGAGGTTTGCATTACTAAAGACACTGATGTGCCTTTGACCTTCTGCATTGAGTAAAGGAAATTCCTTATCTCCTAGTGTATTTTTCTGCTTTCAACTTCTCCTGTCTGATTACAAGTTGCACCTGGGTCAATTATTTCAAAATGTGGCAAGTTGTTGTATATGCATGATGAAACCACTTGTATTCTTGTTTTAAAACTTTGTCAATGTCTATTTAAGTACCCTTTCTTTTTTGAGACAGAGTCTCACTCTGTTTCCCAGGCTGGAGTGCAGTGGCATGATCTCGGCTCACCACAACCTCCGCCTCCCAGGCTCGTTATTCTCCTGCCTCAGCCTGCTGAGTAGCTGGAACTACACCCAGCTACTGGTGCCACCACACCCAGCTAATATTTTGTATTTTTAGCAGAGATGGGGTTTCATTACATTAGCCAGAATGGTCTCGATCTTCTGACCTCATGATCTTCCCAATGTACTGGGATTACAGGTGTGAGCCACCATACCCAGCCTTACGCACCCTTTTCATGGAGATTTGTCTTACATGCAAAAGATATAGGTAATTCTTTTCACAGACAGTGAGCCAAAATTAGGCTCTTTTTTTTAAAGACTCAATTTTCTTAGTTACACTTTTGGTTAAGGAAGTAATGTAACCAGAAGTATAAACCATATACTTTTTTAAAGTTTTATTCCTGAAGATGATGTGAAATAAGCCATAATCTATTGTAGGCAACTTTCCACTCCTAAGAAGTATGGTTAAAGTCATAAAACTAAATGTAAGGGTAGGAAAGACAGAAAATATACAAATTGTCAGGAAAACAATATGCTAAGTTGGGCAGGAAGGTGGATTATTCACAGTGGTTCTTAAACACAAATTTGTAGATTGTAGAAATAAAACCACTTTCCAATTTTTCTGCATGTAAGAAAAGAGTAGGCTAAGAGTTGCGATGGGACTCTTACAAATAAAAACTTTTTAAGTGTTCACATGAAAGCTCTAAATGCTTTTGACTAGAATTGTTCCGAGTATAGAGATTTTATGCACTCAGGAACAATTTTTCACTTTAAGATGTTTGCAAGTTAGGGAAAAAAAAAGCATTGGAAGCAAGCTAAATGAGTAACACTAAGTTTTAGAATACATTAACAAATAACATGAATATTGAGAAAGGCACAAGGCGACTTTCTCTTTAAATTTTGCTATAGCGTACAACAATCAGAAATAACACTTACCTGAATACAACAATCGGAAATAACAACACTTACTTGAATAATTTATACCAAATTTATTAACATACAAATTTGATCTTATAAAATAGGAAATGTACGCCACCTCAGGTACACTACACCTTTCTTTTTCTTTTTCTTTTTCTTTTTGGTAGAGCTTCACTCCTGTTGCCCGGACTGGAGAGTAACGGCGTGATCTCGGCTCACCACAACCTCCGCCTCCCAGGTTCAAGTGATTCTCTTACCTCAGCCTCCCCAGTAGCTGGGATTACAGACATGCACCACCATGCTAACTTTGTATTTTTAGTAGAGATAGGGTTTCACTTTGCTGGTCAGGCTGGTCTTCAACTCCCAATCTCAAGGGATTCACCCGCCTTGGCCTCCCAAAGTGCTAGGATTACAGGCGTGAGCCACCGCACCCGACCAACTACACCTGGCTAAGTCAGGCCCATATTTGTAACTAAGACATTCCCATCCTTTGACAGCTGATTAAAATGCAAACAGCAGGCTCAAAGTGTGTGCATACTGAAGGGGTGATATCAGTGAGGAGGAAAGGATGACAAATTTTAAAAATCTGAAATTTGAACCTACAAAAATAACTGTGCATAAGAAAAATAAAAACAAAATAGTAATGATGTATAGTCATACATAGAACAGCACGTTATTTTAAGATTCTGCCAGCCCATCAGTTGAATCTCTTCAGCACTGTTCACTTTCTGATCAGTCCCAGTCATGTTTGAGAAATAGTTCGTTTGTCTTAAATTTATTAGGATAGCCTTGGAAACTGTTTCCCAAGACATCAGTAGCTTCAGATGTCAGAATCAAAGTTCTCTACCATCGTAGTCCTCACGTTTCCTTTAAGTATCATTCTTAGCACGATTTGCAGAACTCAGTTCCTCAGTTTGGGCTTAATGGTATATCACAGAGTTTCTTGATGTCAGCGCTGGGGTTGACATTTTGGGCCAGAAAATCATTTGTTGTAGAGGACTGCCCTGTGCCTTGTAGAATGCTTGTAGAATGTTTCAAACATTCTGGCCTCTACTTAGTAAATGAGAGAGGCATTCCGGCCTCTACGTAGTAAATGCTAATTGCATCCTCCCTAGCTGTGACAACCAAAAGGTCTCCAGACATTTTCAAACGTTCCCTAAGGGAAGAGACAAAATCACTGCTGGTTGAGAATCACTGATGTACAAATTACCCTCAAGTGAACCTGTGAGAGAGATGTTCCCTAATGTTTTCTTAAAAATTCTTATCTGGAAACAAGGAGACACGATTATTTGGATTTATTTTCTGCAAATCTTAAACTTTAGTGATAACCTCATACAAAATAGAGGCTCATTAAGTATGTGTTGATTGATAAAGACAATAGAGGTATCCAGATGAATATGGGTCCCTCTTTTGTGACCAGAATACTGCCCCATCTCCTATCTTTATGAGTGATTTTTCCCAAAAGGCTGTAGCAGTACAGACTTGGAGCAAAAGCCGTTGTAAGGTAGATCCAATATTAACTCAAATGTAGCTGAGAAATTCGCATCTTACCACTTATTTGATGACCACAGTGCTTTAAGGAATGTCCAGAAATTGCACTTGTTTGATGTACTTTTGGCAGGGTTCCTGTAACACTGTCTTTCAAGAAGCAACCAAACCTGTTTTAAAAGTAGATTTACTTAGGAAGTAGAATAATAAACATACATTGAGGAAATGTCTAGCATTTTCTATACACTAACAAATAAAACCAAGAATAAAGAAAGTAATATAGCTTCCCCAATACCTGCTGGAAGGAATACTCTTAGAGGTAATTTTATAACATCCCCTTAATATCTAACTTCAGCATGGCATTTTCTTTACACTCACATTTTTTAAGTACAGAAAGACAACCACATTAAAGAGTTAACGATTTTTCCTGTGTTCTTAAACTTTCAGGCAACTGTGTCCCCAATTGGTGATTATTTTTGCAAATACTTTCATTTACTTAAAAAATTACATTAGTGATAAGAGCTGTATATAGTGTTCGTCTTGCTTATTAAATCCTTGTAGTCTGCACATAATGGGATACTTCCTTCTGTCTTAATTGTCAACTTCCATGTTAATTTCATTATTTATAAGAATTCCAGAACCTACCTCAATTTTAATACGATGATCCTCACATACAATCTGGGTTTTCTCTACAAATTTAACATGTAGGATCGGAGAATGACTATCCGATTTCTAGCTCGTAAACTCACATAGAGTGAAGATGAGAAAAGGGTTATGGATATGGACGTGGGAATAACAAAGAAAAGCTTATTCTGGATATTAATCAAAATGAAAAAAACATTAAGATGAAACTGTGGCTCGTGATTAACAAGCATCTCCCTGACCTAATAAGAATTGTAATTACTATTTCTCCAAAACGTTTACAAATCCCCAGTTAATACATACTCACACAAGTATAAGCACACGTGCACACATACATGCCATATATGGTGTCATGCCATAGATGCCCAAACTGGCCCACTACAGACACCATTCAGATCTGCCCTGTCCCAAAACCACAAGTCCTAGATCTTTCTCAACTATATTCTCAGCAAAACGCTTGTTTTATTTTCTTTGGACTGTGCTATCCACTAATGTGATCGTGGGTCACACACTTCAGTATATTTCTTTATTCAGATGAAATGTTCACCTGTTACATTCTTTCTTGAGACAATCTCTTACCCAATGATGTTCAAGCATTTTGAGGCATTGAATAGAAAATGACCAGCATCATTTACTTTAAATAAATGTGATCATTGTTTAAAATGCAGATTTCTAGTCCCAAGAAACTTTGATTCAGCAAGTCTGATCTGTGGCCTGGGCATCTGCATTTGTAAGAACTACATGAAGGATTTTGCTGAAGCTGGTCCTTGAACCACATTTGGGAAAGAACTCTCAGTTATACTATACCTTTTTGCACGCAACTAATTCCATTTTGAAAAATGGCTTCTCTAATAACGAAATATCATAAAAATATTTTACCTTTTATGCATGTCATTGACTGAACTTGCTGGAAGAAAGCTGAATAGCAAACACCTTGGGTGGAACGTACACATCATCTGGCAGTGTTGGGCATTTGGGGTGTACATAGAAGCTACATCCCCACCTCTGAAGAAGATGTTTTCATATAGCTGAGTCAGACACCCTGTGATAGAACCATAAGAATTAATTTGGGATAAATTCAAATAACACTTTTAATAAAAAGATATCTGCTTTCTTCTCTCACTGACTACTCAAAGGTCTGTATAATATAACTCTAATTATGCTGAGAAAATAAAATACATTAAACCAACTATTTGAACAATCTATATTGTTATTTAATTTTCTGGGTACTTCTGTATAAAAAAAAATGTGGCTTATTTTTATTAAATTGCACAATAATTTACATATAAACTACCCACAGTAAAATAAAATCCTAACTTAGTTTTTCCCTGTTGCCTGACATGCTATGAAAATATCATGCCTTAAAAAGAACAATATTTGGTCTATTTTCAAAATACTTTTGTAAGAAACATCTTCACCAGCTTGTCACAATTCTGTAAAGGAAGACAGAGGCAGGTTTCGTTATCTGTTTCTGGCTTATGCTATTTAAAAGAAAGAAGTTAAATAACTGAGTTTCAGGGCACATGGACTTGCCCAAGATCCACAAAGTACATGAAGGTGGTTGGACAGCCACCCAGCCCTGACTCCCAGCCCGGTGTCCTTTTCCAGCATGCAATGCTAAATGCTGTTCCTCATTTCAGTGTGATTCAAGCAAACTGACAATTACTGAGCGTTTATTTTTTACTCATTTTTAAGACAGTTTAAGCAAATGCATGCACATGCTAAATTGAAAATACATTTTGAACTACTTAATGTTTGGAATTATTCCCAAAATATAATGCACCCCACATATTGTTAGAGAATTAGGTGTCTTTACTGGCTTTAATTTTTACGTTTGGATTTACCTGGAAAGACCCTCTTGGAAGTCTGCTTAACAAGCTTTCCTGTTCAGGTAGCACATTCATCTCAGTCAGTCAGCTGACCATTAACCATGGCTATGCCAACGGCAACCTTGTCCATTCCCTGGGGCGTTAGTTGCTTTTCAATTTAAATAGTAGGTATTTTGTATTGCCTTTGGGGGAATGAGCAGCTTAGGCAACATCCATTTTACTAGGCACTGAAGAGGGCCATCTTCTCTGCACTATCTTACACCCCTGGGGATTCTGGCCCTGAGCCCCATTATGACTACCCAACACAGCGAGATTTCTTCTCCCACTCTCAGAGGTGTGGCCAAGATGACTGCCTCTTGGGTAAGCTTTATATTTGGAGAGAACACAGATCTCTTCAAGTGGAAGCTTTTGGAATGCAAGTGTATTGCCTAGATTTCATGAATGCACAAAACATGGAGGAGTTGGTTTAGTTACAACACTAGGTATAAAGCTATTTTTTCAGACAGTTGGTGGTTCAGACTGACTCATAATTATCAAGTAGTCACTCCTCTTCCGGCCCCCAGTTCACATGCAAGGATACACACAAAGGCTGGTGTTGGCCCAGAGCTTCCCGTTCTGCAAGTGATTCTCTGAACAGCCATGTGACTCAGTCAGGGAAAGGGGTGACTAGAAAGACACCAAGTTTGTTGTTGAATGGAAAGAAACTTCTAGTAGGTGTTCTTGTTCTTGCTTATCCTCAGAAGTCGGTGATCTTGATGAAAATGATGACCATGACAATGAGAGCCATGCCTCATTGTCACTATATTTTGGAGCGTTTGTAAAGTACTGTTATATAATTTCTCTCACAATGATGGTGACTTTCAAAGCTTTTACATGGGCCCCATGTCCATAGACTTTGGGCTGTTATTCAGTCTTGCTTAAAAATTACATAAACAATAAGGAGCAGTAAAGTACTCTAATTTTAAAGAATTAGGTGAAAAACATAAAAAGATAACTTACAAAAGAAATAGAAGTGATTAGGAAGCATGTAAAAAATGGGAACAATCACAAATATAGGCAAGTTAAAACAACTAGAAGCCATTTCATCCATGAGATTAGCAAAAATGAAAAATTAAATAACTAGTATTTGTATACTGATTTTGATTGCACATGATGGAAAACCTAGTTCAAAGTGGCTTGAATACAAATGAAATCTGTTAGTTCAGAATCCAAAAAGCCCATGGTGAATCAGGCTGAAAGGGTAACTGGCCACTGAGCTCAACCGATAGCATCAGACAGTATGTCTCCTTCCGTTTGCTGCAGTCTGCGGTGTTACCATTACTCCCAGGCTCACATAATAGCAAAATAGTACCAGCAGCTCAGGCCTCTGTATTCTCTTATGTTTCAAGTCAAATTGGAAAAAAAAAAAGAGTAAGAGTTCTATTTCGAGACATCTAAACAGAAGATTTGTTGCAAGACGTTGGCTCTGATTGGGTCACTGTGGCCTGCAGGATGCGTGCATTTCCTGGTTCAGGCCTGGGTGGGTCACGAGCTCCAGCTCCGGTGTCAGTAGCAGATTCAGGGTCATCAGAACCATATGGACCAAAACTGAGAGGCAGTAGCTCTGCAGAAGTAGATTAGGATACTCTTTCCAGAAAGATAAATATGTCAGGATGCAAAGCAGCAAGCCTGTTAGAGTCGGCCTAAGCGGGCCACAAAAGATAATTTCATGAAATTATCTTTCAGAAAGGTTACTCCCTAATTGACGTTTTCTACCAGCTAATAAGGGTGCTCATTTAGCTGGTAGAAAAAGTCAATTAGGGAGTAACCTTTCTGAAAGATAATTTCATGATGCTACACCATAAAACCTTCAAAAATATTCATAACTTTGAATCCAGTACTTTTATTTCAAAAAATATATTCTACAGAAATAACTGAGTAAGTACATAAGAACATGCACACAGAAATACCATAAAAAGAGAATACCAAGCTCTAAAAATATTATATAATTTATTTGTATCAAAATATAGCTGTAACTGGGAAATGCAAGTTAAAAGGTATCCATAGTTAATTACTCTTTCTTGTAAAATGTGCAAATAGGTAAAGGTAGAAAAATACCTGAAACACTAAACAAAATATGTTTACAATGACTGTTTCTGAATTTTGGGACTACATGCAATATGTAGTTTCTAATTTTTTGCTTATTTATACCCCTAATTTTCCTAGCCGTAATCATGATTTATTTTGATGGAAAAAAGCACCTGGATTTGGCCGTGGTCCACAGTATCTCTGGCTATGCTCCTTCTCAGCTTTCAGTGAGTTTGCACATGGGTTTGTAAGTTACGGTTTAGAAGAGCAATCAGGATTGAGGGACAGAAGCAGGGGAGGTATGATTTAGGGAAAAAAAGCTTTGTTCTTGGAAAAAGCCTCTTTATGAATGTAAACCTTACCCATAGATGTTTATTGTAGCCATATATCTGAGAGGAAAGTTAAATACTCATTGTTTTGTGGCCCTCTTAAGTCACCATAGACTCAAAATCGTGCCTTGCGGGGACACAGAGAAAAATTCCCTCTATACTGATTAATGAAAGACGGTGTCCAGAATCATTTTTATTCTCCAAAAATTCATGAAATGAATAAAGAAATAAGATTGAAATCTGGTGTCCAAAGCTATTCACCTAGAACTACCCAAATGGATGGTTTATTAAGTTAAATTTAAACCAGATACTTTCATTTTTGAAATGGCTCCCCAGTGATCCAGAATAAAACCACACATCATGTACCTAACAGAAACTTGGATTGGACCCAGACACTATAAAATGCCTAGCACTCTTGAATTTTCAGATAAAGTTGAATTTTTAATGTTGATAATAATAATAGAGGACTAATTATTTTGTTAAGCAGACGAACTTTTTTGTTAAGGAGAAGTTTTTGCCAACACATGTCCCAAGACATTTCCACTTCCAGGCTGCTTCCCCTGGTCTGAAATGTATGTGTAGAGTAATATATCTGACAAGGGGTACTTGCTCCGGAACATTAAGTGGACGCATGTCCTGAATCATCAGGGACTAACTTTTCCTCTGAAGCTGTATGTTCAATAGCTTTCTCCAGGGGTGGTATGATTTGCTTAACTGCTCCTGTCTTAGCCTGAATTTCATGTTTTATAGATAATTCACTTACCACAGGAAACTGTAGCAAACAAGGAAATGAGGTAAGTTGATTGCTTGAATAAAAACATTCTAAAAAAGAAAACAATACATAACTCTGTTGATTTCAGGCTACATTTAATATAAATCTTAATTTAAAGTGATATAGATTTTCTTGTAAATGTCTGAATTGCAAGACAAAGCACACAATTACCAGTATAGAAAACAAGGGTATTTTTTTGTACATTTGTGTCTAGGGAGTTGGAAAATTTATAATGCTTCCCAAGATACAAATTGAGACCTCCAGACTAGTTGTGTTTATTGCTGTTTTGCCACCTCTGTGGCTAGTAATGTTGGAAAGCCAATTGGTAGAGAAAGAGTAAACAGTTTTGAAACCTCTTGATCTGGGTAAAAAGAAAATTAATAAATAATGACAATAATGTCAGTTCAAAAATCCCTACGTAAAGGAAACCTCTGAAAATATTAAAGCCCATTAAAAAATTTTAAATCAGTCAAATATTCTCTTAGATTTAAAATCATCTTACATTTAAATACTTCTACATAAAAGAGTATTAGCTCCCTCTATACTCTCTAAATACTCAGGAAATTAGAATATAAATGAATACTTTTCTCATTAAGTAAAAAACTATACTTTAAAATTTATAGTTTATTTGGAAACAATCAGAATAATAGAAATTTGCTACCTGAGAACACAATTGCTTCTGTGGAGGTGAGGGTCTCTTGTCACTTAAAAATGAACAGTCTTCGAGCTGTTCTAATGTGGCACTGCGGGCACGATTTTGCTTGGCTTCAATATTGACTTTGGGTTTCTGCCAACAGTTTCAACTTTTTGTCCTGTCAACATATTCGATGAACATCCTATCTGTGTTCAGCTGTTAAGTATATTAACTATTTCAGGGAGTGATGTCAGCAAGAATAGGAATAGGAGGTTGTCAGAACAGGAGTTTCTAGTGCTCATTACTTGCAGAAACATCAATTTGAATAAGCATCCACACACAAAAACTACTTCACTAGAGCTAACAAATCAAGTGAGAGGTTACAGCACCTGGTTGCAGCACAGAAATAAAAAAAGACACATTGAAGAGTATAAGAAGGACAATTTCACATTATCAGTGTCACCCCACCTTCAAGCCTGGGCAGCACACTATGGTGAGCAATACCCTTTTGCATGGAGGAAGGACAGTTAAGATAGCACCCAACTTCACCGCAGATCCCAAGCACCAAGCCCACTCCAGTAAACCCCAACACCAGAATTCAAGCCTGCCACAGGCCAGACCAGCCTCTGTGGCCTCAGCCCCATGTTCAGCCCTGACCAGGTCAGTTCCTGGAGCTTGAGGCTCCACGATGGCCACAGAAGATCTAGACTTCAGGCCTGCTCCAACTCTAGCCTGGCCCCCAAGACTCTAACTTCCACATCAACCCCAGCAGCCCAAGGATTCAAGTTGGTAACCATGGGCTTAGAATCCAGGCCAGTCCCTGCAAATCGAGCACGAGTTCAGTCTCCAGAGATCTCAGCTCCATGCTGGGCCATGTGGACTCAGATGCTGGGCTCAGCCCAGGGGACTGTGGTGCCAGGACAGCCTAAATAAACTCAGAAACAAGGCTATCCTCATGAACTCAGGTGCCAGATGATCCCCATGTTAGGCTGGCCTCTGCAGACTCAGGCTTAATGCTCATTTCAGTGCCAAGTCAGCCCCCAAGGACCCATGCTTCAAGCCAGTTCTTGCGCACAGAATACAGACCACAACACTGAACCCAGAATCCAGCCCTGCCCAGCTTAGAACTCCAGCAGAAATCCTGTGCACAGACTCCAACAGGCAGCCACCCACAATCTCTGGTCAATATGACTAGTGAATGGCTTTCTCTGCTTAAGCTAGTATGTAAAGACTGAAATAGGTGCCTACTTCAATGCAAGGCCACACTGATCACAAATAATCAGGGAAACAAGAAACCATCAAAGGAAGAAAATAAAGCAGCAGGAGGTAACCCTAAAGAAATGGAGATCTACACTGCATGACAAAGAGTTAAAAATAATTGTCTTGAGAAAGCTCAGTGAACTACAAAACAATATAGATAGGCAGGAAACAAAATCAGGAAAACAATACATGAGCAAAACTAGAAGCTCAACAAAAAAATAGGAACCATAAAAAAGAACCAAACAGAAATTCTGGAGCTGAAGAACACAATGACAGAACTGAAAAATTCTGCAAACAGCTTCAGCAGCAGACTTGACTAATCAGGGGAAAGAATCAGAAAGCTCAGATACAGGTCATTTGAAATTACCCAGTCAGAGTAATAAAAGGAATGAAAAAGATTGCAGAAAGCTGACAAAACTTACAGGACACCGTCAGGAAAACCAATATGCAATATAAAAGGCCCAGAAGAAGCAGAGATAAAGAAAGTTGCAGAAAACTTATTTAAAAAGCAAGAACATAAACCTCCCCAAATTTGGAGACATAAAAGAAATAAACATCCAGATTTATGAAGCCCAAAATACCTCCAAATAGATTAAATATAAAGAGATCCTCACCATGACAAGAAGAGAATTTTCAAAGCAGCAAGAGAAAAACAATTCTTCACATACAAGGGAAGCTTCATAAGTTTATCAGTGGATTTCTCAGCAGAAATCATGTAGGCCAGGAGAAAGTCAGATGATATATTAAAAGTATTGAAAGTATAAAACCTGGCAACAAAGAATATAATACCAGGCAGAGCTGTCCTTCAGAAAGGAAGGGGAGAAAAAGAATTTCCCAGATTATTAGTCCATTTTCACACTGCTGTAAAGATACTACCTGAGACTGGGTAATTTATAAACAAAAGAGATTTAGCTGACTCACAGTTACCCATGGCTGGGGAGGCCTCAGGAAACTTACAATCATGATGGGAGGCAATGGGGAAGCAGACACCTTCTTCACAAGGTGGTAGGAGAGAGACAGTGTGTGTGTATGTCCAGGGGAAACTACCACTTTCAAATCTCTCACTATCATGAGACCATAGCACATGATCTGTGTTAGGTTATGTGTTGTGATAGGTTAGGCTCTGTACTCCCACGCAAATCTTGTCTTGAATTGTAATCCCCACATGTTGAAGGAGGGGCCTGGTGGGAGGTGACTGGATCATGGGAGTGGTTTCCCAATCACCTCCCACCAATCACCTCCTTCAATCCAATCACCTCCCACCAGGCCCCTCCTTCAACATGTGGGAATTACAATTCAAGACAAGATTTGGGTGGGAGTACAGAGCCTAACCTATCATTCTGACTGCCCCTGGCCTCTCCCAAAACTCATGTACTTTTCACATTTCAAAAACCAATATGCCTTTCCAACAGTCCTTCAAAGTCTTAACTCATTTCACATTAACCCAAAAGTCCAAGTCCAAAGTCTCAATGGAGACAAGGCAAGTCCCTTCCCTCTATGAGCCTTTAAAAAAAAAAAAAGTTACTTCCAAAATACAATGGGGGTACAGAAATTGGGTAAAAGTTCCCATTCCAATTGGGAGAAATTGGACAAAATAAAGGGATCACAGGCCTCATTAAAGTGCAAAACCTAGCAGGGAAGTCATTAAATTTTAAAGCTCCAAAATAATCTCCTTTGAGTCCCTGTCTCACATCCAGGGCATGCCAATGCAAGGGGTGAGTTGTCAAGGCCTTGGGCAGCTTTGTCCTTGTGGCTCTGCAGAGTACAGCCCTTACAGCTGCTTTCATGGACTGGCACTGAGTGCCTGCACCTTTTCCAGGCATATGGTGAAAGTGGTCAGTGAATCTGCCATTCTGGAGTCTGGCAGATGGGGGCAGTTTTTCACAGTTCCACTGGGTAGTACCCCAGTGGGGACTCTGTGTGTGGGCTCTAACCCCACATTTCCCAGGGACACAGCCCCTGTAGCAGACTTCTGCCTGGACAACCAGGTGTTTCTGTATATCCAGTGAAATCAACATGGAGGGTCTCAAAGCTCAACTCTTGTTTACTGTGTACTTGCAGGCCCAAGAGCACGTGGAAGCCACCAAGTCTTGGTACTTGCACCCTTGAAGCAACAGCCAGAGCTATGGCCCCTGTTAGCCACAGCTGGAGCTGGAGTGGCTGGAGAACAGGGCACCTAGTCCCAAGGCTGCACAGAGCAGTGGGACCCTGGGCTCAACCTATGAAACCATTTTTTCTCCTAGGCCTCTGGGCTTGTAATGGGAAGGGCTGCCTTGAAGATCTCTTAAATGCCCTGGAGACATTTTACCCCATTGTTTGGCAATTAACATTCGGCTCCTGGGTTTTTCTTTTCTACCACATGATCAGGCTGCAAATTTTCCAAACTTTTATGCACTGTTTCCCTTTTAAATATAAGTTCCAATTTCATATCATCTCTTTGTGAATGCATATGACTGTATGCTTTCAGAAAAAGACAGGTTATAGCTTGAATGCTTTTCTGCTTAGAAATTTCTTCTGCCAGATACCCTAAATCATCTCTCTCAAGTTCAAAGTTCTATAGCTCTTTAGGGCAGGGAAAAAATGCTGCCAGTCTCTGCTAAAGCATAGCAAGAATGACCTTTGCTCCAGTTCCCAATTGTTTCTCATCTCCATTTGAGACCACCTCAGTCTGGACTTCATTGTCAATATGACTATCAGCATTTTGGTCAAAACCATTCAACAAGTCTCTAGGAAGTTTCAAACTTTCCCACATTTTCTTATCTTCTTCTGAGCCCTCCAAACCATTCCAACCTCTGCCTGTTACCCAGTTCCAAGGTTTCTTTCACATTTTCAGGTTATCTTTATAGCAGTACCTCACTCTGCCAGTACCAATTATCTGTATTGTTCATCTTTACACTGCTAAAAGATATTACTTGAGACTGGGTAATTTATAAACAAAAGAGGTCTAATTGACTCACAGTTCCCCACGGCTGGGGAGACCTCAGAAAACGTACAATTATGGTGGAAGGTGAAAGGAAAGCAGTTACCTTCCTCACAAGGCAGTAGAAGAGAGAGAGAGACCATGTGCACAGGGTTAACTGCCACTTTTAAACCATCAGATCTCATGAGAACATCCTCACTATCATAAGAACATAATGGGGAAAACATCCCCGTGATCCAATCATCTACCCTTCTTTGGCACATGGGGATTGCAATTCAAGATGATATTTGGGTGGGGGCACAGAGCCAAATTATATCACCAGACAAATAAAAGCTGTGGGACTTCATCACCATTAAATCTGCCTTACCAAAAAATGCTAAAGGGAACACTCAAGTTTAAACAAAAAGGCACGAACTAACATAAAAACTTATGAAAGAATAAAACTCCATTAAATGTACTCTTATACAGTCAAATTCAGAATACTCTAATACTGTAATTGTGAAACAGTCACTATTAACTCTAGTATAAAAGTTAAAAAACAAAAGTATTAAAAAATACTATAACCACAACAATTTGCTAATGAATACACAACATACAAAAGATGCAAACTATGGCACAAATAATAAAACGTGGAGGGAGGAAAAGTTAAAATACAGTATTTTTTAATGTAGTTGAAGTTATCGGCTTAAAATAGATGGCTATAGCTTTGAAATATTTTATGTAAACCTCATGATAACCACAAAGAAGAAGTTTGTAGTAGATACACTAAACATAAAGAGAAAGGAATCAAAGCAAATTGCTCCAAAAAAGTCATTAAATCACAAAGGAATACAGTGAGACAAAAAGAAGCAACAAACGAGCTACAAAACAATCAGAAAGCAATTAACAACATGATAGTAGTAATCCTTTACCTACCAAGAATTACTTTAGATGTAAATGTATTAAATTATCCAATCAAAAGACAGTGGATAAGTGAATTAAAAACAAGATCTAACTATATGCTGTCTGTTAAGAGACTAGCTTTAGCTTTAAGGACAGACATAAGCTGGAAGTGAAGGGTTGGAAAAAGAAATTCCATTCAAATGATAACCACAAGAAAGCAGAGTTGGCTATCCTTATAACAGATGAGATAGAGTTTAAGTTAAATGCTGTCACATGAGACAGAGAAGGTCATTACATAATGATAAAAGGGTCAATTCATCAAGAGGATATAACAATTGTAAATACATGTGTACCCAATATCAATGCATCTAAATCTATAAAGCAAATATTAACATAACTAAAGAAGAAATAAATAGCAATGACTTTCATCAATGAATAGATCACCTAGACAGAAAATCAATAAGAAAACTGTGGATTTCAAAACACTATAAGCCAATAGGCCTAACAGACATGTGCAGAACATCCTTCCAAAAGCAGCAAAATACACATTCTTTTTAAGTGCACACAGGACATTCTCCAGGATACGTCATATATTAGGCCATGAAACATATCTTAATAAATTTAAAAAGACTGAAATCATAAGTATCTTTTCCAACCATAATGACATGAAAGTGAACTCGATAACAGAAGGAAAACTGGAAAATTCACAAATACATGAAAATTAACACACTCCTGAACAACCAATGAGTCAAAGAGGAAATCAAAAGGAAAATCAAAAAATATCTTGAGAAAAATAAAAATAGAAACAAAATTTATGGGACTGAAAATTCATGGGATGCAGCAAAAGCAGCTCTAAGAAGGAAGCCGATAGTGACAAACGCCTACCTTAAGAAAAGAGAAAGATCTGAAATATACTAACATTATACCTGAAGCAATAAGAAAGAAAAAATACTAAACCCCAAGTCAGAGGAAGAAAGAAAATAATAAAGGTCAGAGCAGAGATAAATGAAATAGGGAGTAGAAAAACAACAGAAAAGGTCAATGACACTGTTGTTGTTTTTAAAAAGGTAAATCAAGAAATCTTTAGACTAGGAGAAAAAGAAAAAAGCTCAAATAAATAAAATTATAAATGAAGGAGGAAACATTACAATGGATACCACAGAAATACAGAAAATCACGAGACTACTATGAAAAACAATACATCGACAAAGTAGATAACATAGAAGAAATAGATAAATTCCTAGGAACATACAACCTACCAGACTGAATCAGGAAGAAATAGAAAATCTGAACAGGCCAATGATGAGTAAGGAGATTAAATCAGAATAAAAACTCTCAGCTAAGAAAAGCTTAGGACCGGATGTCTCCACTGGTGAAGTCTATAAACATTTGAAGAAGAACTAATACCAATCTTTCTCAAACTATCAAATAATTGAAAAGGAGGAAACACTTCCAATCTCATTTAATGAGGCCAGCATTACTTTGATAGCAGAGCCAAACAAGAACATCACAAAAAAACAAAATTAAAATTATAAATCAATATTCCTGATGAACATAGATCCAAAAATCCTGAAGAAAATATTAGCCAGACTAAATTCAACAACACATTAAAAGGATCATGATCAACTGAGCCTGGGATGAAGAATGGTTCAACATCTGCAACTCAATACATGTGATTTACCACATTAACAAAATGAAGGATAAAAAATTGTATGAGCATCAGAAGAGATGCACTTGTACCTACATATGGAATCTAAAAAAGTCAAAGTCATAATAACAGAGAGTAGAATAGTGGTAGTCACAGTATGGGGAGTGCAGTCTATGGGGTGATTTTGGTCAAGGGGTCCAAAGTTTCGATTATGCAGTGTGAATAAGTTGGAGGATCTAACGTACAACATTGTTTCCCATCATCCTGAAGTAGCTATACTGCTAGAATGGTGGAATGGCATTTTGAAGTCACACTTACAATGTCAACTAGGTGACAATACTTTGCAGGACTGGGGCAAAATTCTCCAGAAGGCTGTATATGCTCTGAATTAGCATCCAATATATGGTACTGTTTCTCCCATAGCCAGGATGCACAGGTCCAGGAATCAAGGGGTGGAAATGAAAGTGGCACCATTCACCATCACCCATAGTGATCCACTAGCAAAATTTTTGCTTCCTGTTCCCAAGACATTATGTTCTGCTTGCCTAAAGGTCTTAGTTCCAGAGGGGAAAATGCTGCCACCAGAAGACACAAGGATCCTACTAAACTGGAAGTTAAGTTTGCCACCTGGCCACTTTGGGATCCTCCTACCTCTAAGTCAAGAGTCTAAGAAGGGAGTTGCAGTGTTGGCTGGGGCGACTGACCTGGACTATCAAGATGAAGTTCATCTATCACTCCACAGTGAAGGTGAGGAAGAGGATGTGAGAAATACAGGAGATCCCTACAGGCAACTCTTAGTATTACCATGCCCTGTGATTAAGGTCAATGGGAAACTACAACAGCCCAATCCAGGTGGTACTCCATACAGCCCAGACCCCTTAGGAATGAAGGTTTGGGTCGCTCCACGGGGCGAAAAACCACAACCTGCTGAGATGCTTGCTGAAGGCAAAAGGATTAAGAATGGGTAGTAGAAGAAGGTAGTCATCAGTACCAGCTACGTCCATGAGACCAGCTGCAGAAATGAGGACTGTAATCGTCATATCTCCTTATTTTGTTAAGAATATGTTTGTGCATATATACACTTGTACTAAGAAAATATCTTCATCTTATTGCCTTTTTCCTTTATTGTGTAACATAAGATTTATTTGCTTTGTATCAGCATTTAAATGTTAACTTTATGCAATAGCATTTGAATTGGGGATTGGTGCATTTCTGGTTATACAAAGGATAGCTGTATTACGTTCGGTGTGATTATCTTTAATTATACCTTATTATTGTCTTTATTTGAAGATCATATAGGATTTCAGGAGATGTGGATGGGTTCAAATAGACAAGGAGTGGACTCGTGATGGTTAATATTGAGTGTCAACTTGACTGGATTGAAGGATGCAAAGTATTGTTCCGGTATGTCTGTGAGGATGTTGCCAAAGGAGATTAATATTTGAGTCAGTTGACTGGGAAAGGCAGATCCCCCTCAGTCTGGGTGGGCAACATCTAATCAGCTGCCAGCAGGGCTAGGATAAAAGCAGGCAGAAGAACGTGGAAGCACTGGACTGGCAAAGTCTTCTGGCCTCCATCTTTCTCCTGTGCTGGATGCTTCCTGCCCTGGAACATCGGACTCCAAGTTCCTCAGCTTCTGGACTCTTGGACTTACACCAGTGGTTTGCCAGGGGCTTTTGTACCTTTGACTACAGGCTGAAGGCTGCACTGTCCCCTTTCCTACTTTTGAGGTTTTGGGACTTGGACTGGCTTCCTTGCTCCTCAGCCCGCAGACAAACTACTGTGGGATTTCACCTTGTGATCCTGTGAGTCAATACTCCTTAATAAACTCCCCTTTATACGTACATTATCCTATTAGTTGTGTCTTTCTAGAGAACCCTAATACAAACATGGTGACTATAGTTCATAATACTGTATCATATACATGAACTTCGCTAGAGAATAGATTTTATGGGTTCTCAGCACACGCACACACACACAGGCACAAACGATAACTATGTAAAATAATGGACATGTTAATTAGCTTGATTGTGGTAATCATTTCACAATCTACATGTATATGAAAACACTATGTGGTACACAGTAGATATATACATAATTTTTATTTGTAAATGATACATCAAAAAAGTTAGAGAAATGCTGTACTCAAAAAGACCCTATTTTCATTTTAGGGTCATGTAGTTTATGCACAGGCTTCCATTTTAAAAAATGCTCATAACATTCCCAGTTATTTGGTGGCATGCAGTCGAAACCTCATCTAAGTGAGCCTTATTAGAGTTGCTCGGAGGCGCAGTGAATAACGGATGGGTATGGCTAGCTCCTCCTAGAGGGATACTTTAGCAAATGATATCTATGCCTTCCTACACCCTACCAAAGAATCATGTCACACTGAAATCTTAGATTTGGAAGGACTGGGTTGATGTTTAGGTCCTATTCCCATTCAATTCAGGAAGTGCAATATATCAGGCTTGACAAACCACAGTTTACAGACCAACCACATTTGGCTTTGTACCTGTTTTGTGAATAAAGTTTTATTGAAACACAGCCATGGCCCTTCATTCACTTACTGTCTATGCCTGCTTTCACCTTACAACGGCAGAGTTAAGAAGTTACTACAGAAGCAGTACAGCCTCCAAAGGCAAGAAGATGTACTATCTGACTCTACAGATAAGGTTGGCGGAAACCTTCTGGATAGCACTTCTGACATAGACTTTAAACTTTCCTGTCAAAATACTTCGACTGAAGAGAAACCAGTTTTCCAAGCAGCCTGCTCCAACTCAGGGAGCTCTATTTTAATTTTATTTTTAAGAAAAAACTCCCTGTATACTGAAATATACCTCCTTGCAATTTCTACCCTTCAGTCCTAGATTTACGTACTAGACCCACACAAAATAATTTATTCTCCTTTTTCTGCTTTTAAAATATTTAAAGACCATAATGACTTGCCCACTACATCTTTGTTTTCTGTTCCTTGAAATTACAGTATATCATCTTGATCAGTAAATTAGAGCTTTGGGGAGTTTATTCTTAAGTAAATATTTTATGTATATTACTGGAATGCAAAACTGTATTTATTAGAAATGTAGGATAATGTTGCCAATAAAATATTTTCTGGCCAGAATGAAGTATAATGCATATTTTAAATATGCATGTTGTGCTGTCTTGTAGATTTAGGATATCAAATGGTGCGGCAGCAGGCAACAAAACTCTCTACCTTGTGCAGTATGAAAGAATTCAAATTTTAGATTTAATCTGCTACCAGGCTCAGCAGGAAAAAAGGCAAGTGGGACAAAAGTGCCCTGCCTTCAAATCACAGCAGAAACCCTCAGGGTTTGTTTCCCTAAAAGGTGAGATTACAGACTTTTAAGCTATTTAAATGTGCTTCTGTGTTTAGTTTGAAGTTTTCTCACAGTGAAACATGTTACATTCTAGTAATACAATAAAACTAAAAAACCAGCTGGGTGTGGTGGCTCACACCTGTAATCCCAGCACTTTGGGAGGCTGAGGCAGGTGGATAATCTGAGGTCGGGAGTTCAAGACCAGCTTGACCAACATGGAGAAACCCCTTCTCTACTGAAAATACAAAATTAGCTGGGCATGGTGGCGTGCACTTGAAATCCCAGCTACTCAGGAGGCTGAGACAGGAGAAGCGCTTGGACTTGGGAAGTGGAGGCTGTGGTGAGCCAGGATCATGCCATTGCACTCCAGCCTGGGCAACAAGAGCGAAACTCTGCCTAAAAAAATACTTAAAAACCTCTGTAGATCCAGGTGAACCAAATCAGAATTAAATTGAAAAGAGGCGTGGTAGGTAGGATTCTAAAATGTTCTCCCAAATCTCCCACTCAAATCCTGGGGATGGTGAACAAAATGAGATATCACATCTGCCCATGATTATGTTACATGAGAAAAGCAATTCTGCAGATGGGGTTGAGACTACTAAACAGTTGAGTTTGTGCTAATCGAAATGGAGACGATCAGGGTGGGCTGAATCCCATCCTATGAGCCCATTAGAAGCAGAGTTCTCCTCTGCTGTCAACATCAGGAGACGTCATAGAGATTCAGGGTGTGAGAGGGACTGGCAGCAGGGAAGTGCTCCAGTGATGGCTTTGAGATGGGCCATGGGGCAAAAGCCAAAAAGAACATGGCGACTTCACTTCCACAATCCCAAAGCACTGAATATTCCAACAAATCGCACGTGCTTCAAAGAGGACTTTTCTCCAGAGCCTCCCCTGAGACACTTTCCAGGATGAGGCCTCTCCACCTCCCCTTGTCCTAGATCCCCACGTGACCCACTTCAGTCAGATCACTGCTCAAACATCGTCTTTTCCGGATGCCATCCTCCAGCAAGCATCTCATCTGAAAAGGACCTTCCATCTCTTCCACCTCTTGTCTCCTTACTGTTCTTTGTCTTTCTGCATAGCGCTTCTCATTCCCCTGCCGTTCTGTTACCTCCTTGACCATTTCTCTATTGTTTTTCTGATGCCCCGCTGTCTGTAACACCTTGCTGGTAGGACTGGGGCTTGTTTGCTGTCTTTCCCCAGTTCCCTGAGTAGTACTTGGCAGATGTTTATGAATGAAAGAGCAAAATGATAAATAAGCACACGAATAAGGAATGAAATATTTATAAAAAACAAGAGATTGAGAACAGGAAGTTTCCTTTACCCACAGTTGTGGACCATCTCATTCTCACAGGAGAGTCGCAATCACACATGTAAACTATTAACTGCTGGTTTCAGATGACACTGACAGTGATTTTTGGATGCATTCTGATTGGTCCTTGTTCTGATGAATGCCCTTTGGTGGCAGCAAATGTCCTCTTGAGGTTCTGTCATATGACACACTGTAGTCCTTGCCTTTCCAAAACAGCATTGCTTTTGGAAACCACCACCCAGCACTGGCAACAACATCAAACATTAATGATGGTAGTCACGATTAAGGCACAGGCAGCTGAAAAGACAAGCACAATCCCACTCCTAGGAAGATGTGGCAATATGATAAAATGAGTTGTGCCTGAGTGATTTAAATGTCTTAATTTAGCCTGGGAAACATGGCAAAACCCCGTCTCTACAAAACACACACACACACAAATTAGCCAGGCGTGGCGGTGTGCACCTGTAGTTCTAGCTACTCAGGAGACTGAGGTGGGAGCATCCCTTGAGCCCAGGAGGTGGAGGCTGTTGTGAGCCGTAATAGCACCACTGCACTCTAGCCTGGGTGACAGAGTGAGACCCTGTCTCAAAAAATGAATGTCTTAATTTACAGTATTTCCATAGAATAAAACTTAAAACTTTGGCTTCATTTGAGCAAGCAAGGAGGCAAAGCTTAAAAGTAGAATACAGAAAGAAAAAGAAAGAAGGAAAGAAAAACAAAATAAAAAGGTTACTCTCCTTCCTGGGAGTGTCCAATACACTTCTGTGTCTACATATTTTTTTTTTTTTTTGCTATTCAGCTAAAACACATATTTTAAAACTATATATGGCAGTTTCAGTTTACTAAAAGTAAACTGAAAGCATCTAAAAAATAAGGCAGGCATGTCTAAGTAGTGTGATAATTTTTCTTCCTGGTAAGATCTACACTGTTTGTATGCCCCTTATTGAAGGAAAAATATTACAACTTTTTATATAGGAAT
Source organism: Cebus imitator (assembly GCF_001604975.1). Classification (NCBI taxonomy): domain Eukaryota; kingdom Metazoa; phylum Chordata; class Mammalia; order Primates; family Cebidae; genus Cebus; species Cebus imitator. The sequence goes on along the minus strand of NW_016107680.1, from coordinate 2,165,461 downwards.
CTGCATTTTAGTATAGGCTTTATTTCTGTGAAAAAAAATTGAATAGTATCAGGAAAGGCAGAGATCAATAAATGCAAACCCCAAGAGAAAGAAAATGATGGGTAAAGAGGAGAGAGAATCATGCAAGGAGAAAGAATGTGCCAAAAATTTATCTACTGGGATGAAGAGAAGCAGATAAACAGCTAAAGGCTGGAGTTGATTCCAAAATTGAATTCAGCCTGAGGAAATAACCATTTGGTGAACTTTTGGACAAGAAACGGAGGAAAGAATCCAGCCAGTTCATTTTAGTAATTAGGGGTGAGAGATGTACCCCTGAAATTTGGCATATAGCTAGCCAGCAGGAAAATGAACCTGGTTTAATTAGAGAAGGAGAAAAATGACTAATTAGCCCGGAGAGTCATCAAGGCAGAACCAAAAAACTAGACTGCTGTGTTAGGTGAAGCCTAGCTGCATTCTAAAATGATGCATGTAACTTTAGCTTTCCTACTATCTAGAAAAGAGAAAACTGCATTTTCTTAAATGGTATTGCATTTAAATGACTGGTGAACATATGTGCTGTTAATCCAATATGGAGAATTATTGAGCAGCACAAAGAAAATAGGGTGAAGACCTAAGATCATATCCAGAGAACGAGGGCCCTTTTTACATCCTGCAGCCGGCCTGACACACGCGAAGTCACTTCTGGTCATAAATGGAACACAATCCGTGTGAGCAAAGGGCAATATGCTGGCTCTTGGGTTCCCAAGGAGGGTGGACCCACAGAACAGTGGGCAGGGCAGACATGCCGTGAGCCTCGGCATCACCGGGCCTGTGGGACTCCGACTCCTCCAGGATTCTGTCATTTCTTCTGTCTGCTTCTTCTCTACTCATCACCCAGCAGCTGCTCCAGAGGTTCTACTGCTGATTGATCTTGGAGTTTCCACCACAAGAGAGGAACTGTATCTCTCCAATTGCAGCTGCAAAAACTCATGGGGAGAACTCAAATTTAACCTCTCTCAGGGCTGAGAAAGTGGGATCGCCTAAGAACATGGCAGCTCCAATTGAAGCTACGTATTTACATTGTGTCTATATTGGGGAAGGAAAAAGATGGGGAGAACAGAAGAGGGTAATTTATTGTAGGACAATTTCAAAAATAAGAGTGCTGCTCCTAGGAAAAGAGGGTGCCTTGGCAGACTAAAATTTTTTTGATGTATCACTCAGGGATTAGGTGCTGGAAGGAAAAACGTTTTGATCTTCTAGACACATTTCAGATAAAAGTGGATATTTTTATGACCGCCGTCTCTTATTGGGTCATTTGGTCCAGAAACTGACATTCCCCAGCTGTCTGTGACAATGCACAGGGCCCCAATCAGCAGTCCATCACCTTGAGAGGTTTCCGGACTAAATCCCTGGGGCCAGTGATGCCTGTGGTTTCTGTGGATTCTCAGTAACTGAGCTTACTTTGTGCCTTCAGCCGAACAAAACATTCTGGTGATTCTACTTCTTCTAGTTGATTTTTCAGTCAGAGAAATTCACAATCAGTGTGACAATAGTGCAGGAAGCTTTTGTTAGAAAATCCAAGACACTGATGACATCAACTCAACAGCGCTATTTCTTTTATTACCCATTAGGAATCAGCCACCCACTGGTTTATCTTTTAACAGTTTTCTATTTTTTGAATTGATATCATTTCTTAGAATAAAATGCTGCACCTGCATCTAAAATATAATGTATTTTTCTTCAGACATGTCTTTCAAACAGCAGACAGACAGGTAATGGGCACATGGACAGACACTTGATCCTCTCATAAAACAAGGCAGCACCCACATTTCAATACCGCAGCACATGAAATAATGTCAGCTCCTACTCTGTCATAGCTTAAATGACTTACTGATTAAAATAAGAGTAATAATTCTAGAGCTGAATGAGGTTCTCGGGCCAAAAGGTAACATTAAGCAAGGTTTCACTTTACATTGAATGTCATGTGTTACGTAGGGTCACTAAAAACAAAACGTAAGAGATAAAGTGCATAAAATGGAGAGAGAATACGGATTTAAGTGAATGCAACTTTTATCATCCAGAATCATCTTGGAAGGAAATTTTCTAATCCACCCATTTTTAGATAATGAGATCAACCATTTGATAAGAATATTTCCAATTGTATCCCCTCCTTCCTTGAGTTTTTCTCATCAGTTTAGGACCTGGGTTGTACGCACCATGGCTCTCTGGGGTAGTTAAGGGGTGCAGTGGCTGAGGCTTCCCCTGCCCTAAATGGCCCGGACTGAGGGCTTGCCAAATGGCTTTGGTTCTGTAACTTCTTCCTTTGCTACCCATTGAAAAATACATATCCTCCCTTCTTGATTGCACAGTTCTATCTGCTATTGCCTACTGGGAGCATAATCGCGTAAGTTCTAAGGTCCTTCCAGTTCCAAAGCCATTAATCAAACCTGTGAGACACTGAGAGACCTGGGATTACCGAGGAGTCCCTGCCAATAATATATGACATATAAAGGTAACTGTGATTCTGTGATGAATAAAAATGGAAAACAAAACTAAACCAATCTTGTTTAAATTATTAAATGAAGAAATCATGGAGTAGGCAGGTGTATTGTCTATCAAATTAAAATTCAGGGAATATGCGTCAGTTATCAGCTTGATAAGTATGAACCGTAGGGTGGAATTAACTAAAGGTCTAACCCTAAGCTAAGTAAGAGACTACTGGGTTACTAAATATAGACGAATGGCTTCCTTTTTCCTTTAAAGAAGGAAGAATCCCAGAACGATGCCTAAATCAGAAGCAGAAGACGCATGCTCTAATGACACATGTGATCATCACCCTGAGTTTCCCAAAGCTGCAGCATACTGTAGAGGCATATCGGTATGTGAGTGGGGGGATTTAGAGGATAGATCTCTTTGTATTTCCAGCTCTGTCACCAACTGGTAACATGACTTTGGGCAGAAACTTACTTTCTTATTAATTCCATCCCCTTACTATAATATAAAGGAGCATAAGTAGATAAGTTCTAAGGCCCTTATAACTCCAAAAGGCATGATTAACCCTGTGAGGCACTGTGAAAAATTGGAGATTCTGAAGATGAATCTCTTCCAATAATGTTACATAAAGGTGATTGTGATTCTATGAGGAATTAAAGACTATACGTGCACAATCAAACGAGAAACTGTATAGAACCTATGAATCAACTTGTAAATAATCTACTCTGTGTTATAAAATCTGAGAAGTACTATAATTATTCTTATCATAACTGATGCCACTAATATAATTTTACAACCTAAAAGCCTGAGTCAGAATACTTACTCACTCTTTTCAAATTATATTGTATGTGTGTGCGTGCATGTGTGTGTGTTCCCGAGTCAACCTAAATACCGTTAAAAAATTCTAAAGTTATTCTGGGCATGGTGCCTCATGCCTGTAATCTCAGAACTTTGGGAGGCTGAGGCGGGTGGATCACCTGAGGTCAGGAGTTTGAGACCAGTCTGGCCAACATGGTGAAACCTTGTTTCTACTAAAAATTCAAAAAAATTAGCTGGGTGTGCTGGTGGGCACCAGCTACTTGGGAAGCTGAGGCAGGAGAATCGCTTGAACCAGGGAGACAGAGGTTGCAATGAGCCAAGATGGCGCCACTGCACTCCAGCCTGGGCGACAGAGCAAGCCTCAGTCTCAAAAACAGGAAAATACAAAACTCAAAGTTCTTTGTTAGACTTGATGTCAAGATCACTGGAGACAAGGAAAAATTAGGTCTAGGGGATTCAAGCATATTGAACTCACGATCTGTAAATTGTAAATACCAAGGATCTCTTAAAAGAAAGACCTTTGTCATGATAAAGGCACAACCCAATGACATAGTTAGGCTTCGTCTGCATTCCTCCTCTTCAGCTTTATCCAGATGCCATTACTTGGACGAAGAATCAACTGTCCTTCTAGACCAAGTTCTTCTCTTTTCTGGTTGGATTCTATCCAAAAGTGCCTCAGGATGCATGAAAGAATGGTCTTTTCTTCCATCATTGCAAACTTTTGACCTTCAAATTAATGTAAATATCATCACTTTGCTTATAGACTTATCCCAAATACGAGAAACAAGGGGTTCTATCATAGGAAGCAAGCCATTGTATATTTTCACAGTAGGCAGAAGGTGAATCAGAATGACTTGGGACACTTGTTAAAAATGAAGAGTCGTGAGGGTCCCTCCCTGCTCCCACCTTGCACATCTCAATAGCTGGGGAGGGCCGGGGAATTTGTACTCCAACTGATCCATATAAATCCTGAGCTCATTCAAGCCTGAGCCTCACTACTCTAGGTTATGTCTTAGTGTCTTTAATCTACTATGGATCCACCAAAAAAGCTTCAGATTCACCCATTTCAATCTGACCTCACTTTACTAATGTCTGCATTTACATAAATAAAATGCTAGAGATGCTAAAACCAAAACGGTTGAAAGTGCAGGGCGACGACGGGCATTCATTTTGCTTAAATACTTCAGCTGGCCATATGGCAGCATTTTCTGTTTTGACTTGCAAAATGAAATTCTTAAAAGCAATAGACACAAAAATTAGGTGAGCCATAAGTCATCACATGAAGTTTTTACCACAATAAATTATATTCTACTGTAATTAAAAATCAACAGCATTTCAGAACTCTGCCATGAAACTGATTATGTTTTATGTTATGGGTAATTGTGTCTCTCTCCAAATTCATATGTTGAAGTCCTAACCCCCCCATACCTTAGAATATGACTGTATTTGGAGACAGGTCGTTTAAAAAAGTCATTAAGTACGAGTAAGTCACTGGGGTGGGCCTTAGTGCAGTCTGACCAGAGATCAGGACACAGCCCACACAGAGAAAAGACCGAGTGAAGACATGGGAGAAGAATGCATCTCCCAGCCACGGAGACGGGCCTCAGGAGAAGCAGCCCTGCCAGCACCTTGATCTCATACTTCCAGCCCCCAGAACTGTGAGAAATAAATTTCTGCTGTTTAAGTCACCCAGTCTGTGTTATTTTGCTATGGAAGCCCAGGCAGGTTAATATACGAATATACCTTTTGACAATGATATTTTAAAATTGCAAAGCACAGTAAGTGAGGGAAAAAAGAAACCAGCTATTTTGTTAAGGCTGTTGCCTACGGGCAATGTCACAGCACATCTCAAAGGAATCTCTGTGAGAAACCTGCTATCAACATGTGGGCCTGAAAGGTCAAACAATTCAGATGCATACAAACCTATACAGTTCCTGGGTCCAGCAGAGAAGGGCACATAGGCGTATGGGTGGCGCCCTTGGGCATTCTCAGGGAAGAACCGCTCGGGCTGGAACTCCTCGGGATTGGGGAAGTATCTCGGATCTCTGTGCAAGGCATATGGAATGATGACAGCTTCCGTGCCTTTCAGAACTCTGTAGCCCGCTGTCAAGAAGTAGTCGATACATCATGAGACAGGAGCAGGGCAGACATTAAAGAATTTCCCTCTCCCTTCTACTTTTGGTATAGCATACTTACCCACTTCACAATCTTCACTAAGAGTACGGGCAAATAAGGGAACAGAAGGAAAAAGGCGAAGGGTCTCCTTAATAACACATTCCAGATACCGAAGTTTCTTCAGGTCTTCTACGGTAGCAGGACGGACAGACTTCCCTGATGAAAGCAAGTAGATAAGATTACCTGAAATTGTGGTGTGGGGCTGGGGGACAGACATCAAAGAAGAACACGTGGACCAAGGCATGGCATGCTAAATACCCATCAGACACCCATCAAAGAAGAACACATAGACCAAGGCACCAGATGCTAAATACCCAGCAGATACCCATCAAAGAAGAACACGTGGACCAAGGCACAGAATACTAAATACTAATGAAATACCCATCAAAGAAGAACATGTGGATCAAGGCACAGGATGCTAAATAGCCTTCAAATACCCATCAAAGAAGAACACGTGGATCAAGGCACGGATGCTAAATACCCAGAAGATACCCATCAAAGAAGAACACGTGGACCAAGGCATGGTAGGCTAAATACCCATCAAAGAAGAACACATGGACCAAGGCACCAGATGCTAAATACCCAGCAGATATCCAACAAAGAAGAACACGTGGACCAAGGCACGGGATGCTAAATACCCATCAAATACCCATCAAAGAAGAACACGTGGATCAAGGCACGGGATGCTAAATACCCAGCAGCTACCCATCAAAGAAGAACACGTGGACCAAGGCAAGGGAGGCTAAATACCCATCAAAGAAGAACACATGGACCAAGGCACGGGATGCTAAATACCCAGCAGATATCCATCAAAGAAGAACACGTGGACCAAGGCACAGGATGCTAAATACTCATCAAACACCCATCAGAGAAGAACATGTGCATCACGGCATGGGAAATACCCACAGCTAAAGCAGAATTTCTAACATTATGTATAATGAAAATACAATGAGACAATGTGCCAAGTAAAATAAACAGACACAAAAGTTCACATATTATACAAATCCATGAATAGGAAGTACTTGGAATAGGTAAATCCATAGAGACAGAAAGTACATTAGAGGCTGCCAGGGCCAGGGGAAGGACGAATGAAGAGTGACTGGTTAATGATACTGAGTTTCCTTTTGAGGCGCTGAAAATGTTCTGGAATTACGTAGACGTGACTATCGTACAATATGGTGAAGGTACTAAATGTCACTGAAATGTACACTTTAAAATGATGGATTTTATGTTATTTGACATTTATCTCAGTAAAAAGAAAATAACACAAGGAATTAATAATTGCAACTCAGTACACAAAGATTAGTTGCTCAAAAATTATAGAACCAGGATTGGGAGTAGAAGAAAAAGTGAGGCACAATAAGCAGAAAACACGAGACGCACAGAACAAAGACTCTAGAAATGACGATTGTGTTAGTAATTCTGCAGGACCACAGAGCATGTGTGAAGCTGGCAGTCAGCTAAACGTCATAGGGGAAAAGATTGGAACCTGTTCCAAAAGAACCTGTGAGCTCTTAGAAGACCACATTTACCCACTCAAGGCAATCTAAGCAAAATTAAAATCCATGTGAAAAAAATAAAATGGCAAAAATGTTGCCAAAAGGTTTCGATGGCATCCATTCTGCAAAATAAAAGCTTGCCTCTTAATATGAAATTCCGGTCCCTGCACAATCTGCACACAAAACTGCTTTTCCGTCCTCATCTCCGTGAATGAGATGCGTTTTCACTGTCTCTCTCTCTCCACTATAGCCCTCCGAACCAGAAACCTTTCCACTTCAGTGCCTGTGCTCTTCTGCTTCTCCTCTGGAAAGCCTTCTCTCTCCAGCCTTATTCCTTTAGTTTTCCTTCCCCACCTCTCGCTATGAAACCGCATCAGATACCCCTCGTTGCTTGGCTAACACAACTTTGTTCCTTTTCACCTTGCAGTTATTGGGGAACATGTGATTTTTAAAAAGGATAAAATTGATGGAAGTCTCTTTGTGGCAGGCTGATAATGGGCCCCCAAATATTAGGTCCTAAACCCTGCAATCTGTAAACGTTACCCTATTTGGAAGTAAAGAGCTCTTGGCGGATTTAAAGATCTTACAGTGGGGCAATTATTCAGGTGGGTTCTGAATGCCATCACAAGTATGCTTGTGAGAGAAAGACACACAAGCACACACACACATACCACACCACACGTGCATGCACGTGCGTGCACACGCCCAGACAGAAGAGAGGGAGATGCAGAAACTGGCAGAGATGTCAGCGATGCGGCTGTCAGCCAAGAAAGGCTGAAGCGACGAAGGGTGGATTTTTTTTCTCCAGAAGGAGCACAGTCCTGCCCACATGGTGATGCAGGTTCAGCGACACTGATCTTTGACATGGGTGTCCAGAACCGTGAGGGAACAGGCGTCTGCTGCTGGGAACCTCCCCATTTGTGAATTCATCACAGGAGTCACAGGACACCAACACACCCAGCACCCCCACCTCCCTGCCTTCCTGCCTTGAAAATGAACGTGGTAGTTGGAACACCAATCAAGAAGACAAAAGCCAAGACAGTGGGGCTGGCAGGGAGCACAGGAGCAAGCCCAGGACCCTGGCCCTCCCTGCTGGCATCCACCCAGGATGCTTTTCCTCTGGGTCGCTTGCTGTAGAACAGAAGTTTCGCTCCTGGTAGCTTAATCCATCTTTTCTCTTCTTCATCTATAGAGGTCAGATGCAATCGTCTCTAAATGGGCTTTCCTGTACCTTTCTGAACAGTTTGACCACCTACTCCGTTCTCCCAAATAGCACCTTCACTCAAATGCACAGCCCATGACTCTTCGTGTATGTTTCTGTTTCTCCTGGGAAGCAGTGAGACACCTGAGGATGGCAGCACGCATCTGTGCACCCCAGCATCTAACCTCCAGGATGGCAGCACGCATCTGTGCACCCCAGCATCTACCCTCAAGGACGGCAGCACGCATCTGTGCACCCCACGCTCTAACCTCGAGAACGGCAGGACACATCTGTGCACCCCAGCATCTAACCTCAAGAACAGCAGCATGCATCTGTGCACCCCAGGCTCTAACCTTAAGAGCAGCAG
>NW_016107680.1:2152500-2156738 GCF_001604975.1 Cebus imitator | reverse complement strand
ACGCATCTGTGCACCCCAGCATCTAACCTCAAGAACAGCAGCATGCATCTGTGCACCCCAGCATCCAGCCCAGTGCGGTCACTTGCCAGGTGACTGGCAGAGGCCTGTGAGTGAATGGATGAGGCCTTGCAAAGGGGATGGTACTGGTAAGGATCCCGCAGGGAAGCGTTCCTGCTCGTTGTTGTGAACACACTGGCATCTCTGCAGAGGACTCGGCACCACAATAGAACCAATGAAAGGGCCAAACATACCAAACACGTCATCCAGCTCATTGTCCACTTTTTTCTGGACTTCTGGGTTGGAACCCAAAAGGTGTAAGGACCAGTTTATCGCAGCTGCAGTTGTGTCATGGCCCTACAAACGGAGAAAACAGTAGCTTAAAAAGCAGAGGTAGCCTGCAATGATTGGCAGTGACCAGAAACCGCTTCTGAATTGTCTCTGGATTTGACGGCTGCACTGTGATTGAAGAACATAATTAATTCTGTGCAGCACCTTACCTCGGTGATAAACAAGCAAACAATTCCTGAAAAGTGGAGGTTCATGCCTAGACATGACAGCTCCACGCCGCTCAGTGGAGTGTGCACACTCATGGGACGTGCCTGGGGCTGTGTTAATGAAGGCGGTTCCATGGGCACTAGGTGAGCTGCACCTCTGAAGGGAACGAAGCCTGATGTCCCAGAGCCTGCTTGGCAAGTCTGTACTTCTCTGCCCTCCCCCATCTGTAAGGTGGGCCTTACCTGTGGACGGCAGGTGCCAGGGGGTATAGGTGTGGTTCTAAGTCACATCCTCCGCATTCAAAAGTCGACAACAACCTCATTTAATACTTGCTGAGTTGTAGGCAAAATACTAAGTACTTTGCAAAAACTGAGTCAATTAATCTGCACAAAAACTCCACGGAAGATTCATTACTGTTATTCACATTTCAGAGATTAAAAACTCAGGGCAAAGATGTGGTGAAATAATGTCTCCTGTGCTAAGCAGCTTCGTGGGAGGCAGAGGCAGGAGCTGAGCCTTGGGCACGTCTGAGGACAAAGCCAGCTGTGCTGATGCCACCACCACACCCTGTGCACTCAGGAGGTTCTGCCTCCACCTCTTACACTCGGGCTACCTTCTTCCCTACCCACTTGATAGTTCAGACCTTGGCTTCTCATCTACCTCTTCAGCTCCCTAGCGCATTCCCTTATGCAAAAGTGGTGAGTTCTAAAGGAAAAAAAAATGTGTCTGGAAAATCAATCACAGTAATCTACCTCTCTGAGTGAAACGCTAAGGACAAAAAGAGAAAAAAATGATCACCTCTATAAAAGATCTCACGTTTCCATTTTCCCTATGTGGCACAAGCGATTATTATAATATTTCATTCTCTGTGCAGAAATCTCCAACGTACTTGTTTTATAAAACAGCTCGTGAATTGAATTGCTTGGGGCTTATTCTGCAATTCTTAAAATACGCAGCCTACAGGTCCCTGAGGCTGGCGCCTCATTGCATTTTCCTAGCACTTGCAGTTACAGAAACTGCTTGGAGCTCCAGTTTTGCGCTCTGGCCCATCGTGCCCGCTTGTCTGCTAAGTGCATATGGAAGTACGCTGGCTAAACAAGTCTAATAGCTTTCCTTGAATTTATGAGCAGAAGCCTAATCCAAAGGCGTAAGAGGAGTCCGCTGAGCCTTCAACTTTATTTTGTCTGCCATCCGCAGAAGGCATGATGAGGCAAACGTAAAGCACCAAGGCGCACTGGCAGAGCAGGGGGGACACCCACTTTTAGCTCACAGCTGGAACCCGGGCAGTTAGAGCCTGTAGACTTACACCTGGTACACCTCCATTCAATGCAGAGAAGAAAAGAGTTAGAATTTCAAGGAGTGTCGGAACCAAAAGAAAAATCATTAGTCTGGTTCTGGTTGTTTTCATGAAAGTGAGAGGTTCCTGGTAGGAGATGGATGGAATGTGTGCACATGTACATGTGTGCACATGTAGGTATGGGGGTGTGCATACATGTACACGTGTGTACATGTAGGTATGGCGTGTGTGCATAGATGCATGCTGTATGTGGATATATACACATGTTTGTGTGTGCATTTGTGCTTATGTATACATGAGTGTACATGGCTGTGTGCATTTGTGTTTGCATGTGTATATATATGTGCATATATGTGTATATGTGCATGTGTGTATATAGGTGTGTATATGTTTTTGTATGTGTGATTATCTGCATAAATGTATACGAATGTGTGCATGTGTGTGGGGGTGGTGTGTGCATGTATGTGTCTGCATGCATGCGTGCATGTGTATGTACATGAGTCTATGTGTGTGTATATTTGTGTGTGAGTGTATGTATGCCCACATGTGTGAATGTGGACCTACATGTGTGTGTGCATGTGTGTGCATGTATGTGTGTATATGCATGAGTGTAGGTAGGTGTGTGCGTGTGTTTGTGTATGTGTGTATATGTGCATGTGTGTATATGGGTATATACGTTTGTATGTTCATGAGCGTATATGGGTATATACATGTGTCTGTGCATGTATGTGTATGTGTATGAGCGTATGTGTGTATGCATATGTATGTGGGTGTGTGCATGTGTGTGTTTGTGTATGTGTGTACAGGAGTATATGTGTGTGTGTGTGTGGGCAAGGTGAAGATGTGAGAAGGTCTCTCCACTTCAACATCAAATAATAACACCCGGTATCTGCTGCATACTCCTTATGGGCCAATCACGATTCTCAGAGCACCTTTACAAATCTAATCATCATAACTATTCCATGAGGCTTGTGCTATTAAAATAAGAATATTCAGGCCCAGAACGGCTAGGTGAGGTGCTTGAGGTCATGATTCCTGCACCGTAGAGCTGGGGTTTGGTCTTGAAGCCCACACTCTTAACCTCTACTTTTCAGCTAACTTAGATGTCCATTTTCTGCTTAAGACTTATTTTCCGTGAAGTGTTCTGCTTTAAAAAGCTTAAAACCTCCAATGCAGTCCATCTCTCCTTTTTGCACATAGGAAAGTTGTGACAGAGCTCTGGAATGATCAGAACTATCTTATCTGGCTAATCAGCACAGAGCTTGAACTGGAACTAGGATCCAAAGCCCCTTCACACAGCTTTCTTCCACTGCGTTGTGGAGCCTCACACAAGAGTGCACAGGCATTGGCACTGCCGCCAGAGGCTCCCGCAGAGCAGCTAACACGTCCGTGGCAGAGCCATTAACAACTCAGGTGCCTTTCACTCTGCTCCACGCAGAGGATACTACTACATGGGCTTCCGAAAGCTGTGCTTTATCTATTTTGCCATTCACATAGAGAGTCCTTCTTTGTAGTGTTTAATACCTAGGCTATCTTCGTAAAAAGTACTTCCCATATATATGTTTAAGTTTGAGGGCGGAGATCTCTTTAGAATCATGAGCCAGCTGAAATTTCTGTCGGAGGGCTTTTACTCTTTAGGTAGAGCAGCTCATGGCAGTAGCTAAGTGCTCGTCTGCTAGAACCCCAAAAAGGAGGTGGTGAGGACGTGGACTTGCGGGTCTGGGAGGTTGGAAGGAAGCTGAAGCCATGTGGAGAACTGAGAGCAATCCTGGGCTGGTCGCCTGCTTGGGAAAACTCTGACAAATCTTAGGGTTTCTTGAGTTTAAAAAAATAAAAATAAAAAATGTCTACTGCTGTGCCCAGCACTCAGCAAAATCGTTTCCTGAAGAAGGAGGTTGAGCTGGTGCTTAAGCAGTTTCTTAAATTTTCTAATGTCTAATGAAAATATAATGAATCTTCCTTAGTTATATTAAACTACTTTAAAATTTGATTAAATTTTAACAAATAATGCTAAAGATTCTAAAAACAACTGAAATGTGTTTAATGATATCTGAACATAACAATCAATAAACAATACCTCAAACATGAAGGTGTCAACTTCTTCTCGAATATCCTCATGACTTAGCCTGTTCCCTTCATCATCAGTCACACTTAAAAGCAAGTCAAGAAAAGCCCTGCGTTTGTTTTTGGAGGGGGCAGAGCCCCTACCATCACCTCTGCATTCGCCATCTGCCGTTATTTCATTGGCCCGTTCAGCGATGACCTGTATCATTTGAATGATAATCACATGCGTCAGTTTGGACTTGGATGTGCCTAGTCATGCATCTTCTTATAAAATATGCGAGTTTCTTTCATTTATTTTTTCTAAACCTTTCTATTTCAACATTTTGACAACATAGGCTCTTGTGAAAATACGGTAAAGGCTCTTATTAATATTTCAGGCATT
>NW_016107680.1:2142953-2152149 GCF_001604975.1 Cebus imitator | reverse complement strand
CAAATTTAATTTCAAGCAAAATCCTAACTTTCCAGTGCTATTTTCGCAGTCTTTCCAACACAAGAATAGAATCATAGTCTACTAGACAGTACTCTAGAGATTTCATGGAGCTAATGAGAAAACGTTTAAGGGGTAGAGAGAATGCAGTCACTATACAATCGTCTATTACAGGCTCCTAATTACATGTCATGGGGAGAATAGAAGCAAGTGGATGAGTCACCTCAGCCTCTACGCCTGCGAGTTCCACTGCCTGAATGCTCTCCTCAGCGGCCTGCACGGCCGACTCCCTCCCTTCTTCCCGACCTCTGCTCACTGCCACACGATCACAGACACCTCCCTGTTCCCTGCCACCCTGTCCCTAGCACTGCAATGCTTCCTAACGCTGCCTTCTTTTTCTCCATTTTCCTTACCGCCTGACATTATGTGATACTTCCATTAGACTTATTATGATATTATACTTATTATATGACGTTACACTTATTATATTGTGTAATATTATACTTATTATATGTTATACTTATATTGTGTGATATACTTATATGATGTTATACTTTTATTATATTGGGTGATACTACACTTGCTATATGATGTTATATTTATTATATTGTGCGATATACTTATTATATAATGTTATACTTATATTGTGTGATATTATACTTATTATATGATGTTATACTTACTATATTGTGTGATATTTTACTTATATGATGTTACACTTATTATATTGTGCAATATTATACTTATTATATGTTATACTTATTATATTGTGTAATATTATACTTATATGATGTTATACTTTTATTATATTGTGCTATATTACACTTACTATATGATGTTATACTTATTAGTATACTGTGTGATATTACACTTACTATGTGATGTTATATTTATTATATTGTGCGTATTATACTTATTATATGATGTTATACTTATATTGTGTGATATACTTATTATATGATGTTATACTTACTATATTGTGTGATATTATACTTATATGATGTTATACTTATTATTTAGTGTGTTTCTCTTCCAACTCAAACCCTGCCATGTGTGTCTTTGTTCATTGATATATTTTCAACCTCTAGAGCACTGCTTGGCATTTTAAGAATACTCACTAGATATTTCTTGGATGGATAAAAGAATTGAGGCCCATACACTTAAGTTGGTTGTACATTTCAACTTCCTTTTACTAGCAGGTAATTGAGCAAACCCGCTACTAAGTGCCTTGAGCAGATTCTAAGCCCTTTGAGGGCAAAACACCATGACTTCCTTTATTCTTGTGGAATTCCTAGTGCCCAGGCCTCAGTAGGCAATTCTCAATGTTTATTAAATGAATGATATTGTCCATTCGGTCTGGAATTCATTTAATTGTTGCTATCAACTATTAAGGCACAAAATTTAAGGAAAAAGATTACGAAATATAACCTGCCAGCTCTTCCCTGACAACCAGGTGATCACACTCCACTGTGGCCCACTCAGCCAACGTACATTCATGGAACATCTACTGATTTATTCACCATTTGACCTCTTAAGGAAGCAATTTCAATAGATTTTAGCCAAAATTTACAGCAAGGAAAGAACACATTGAAATAGGCAATTTTTTCAATACATTGAAATTATAATTTGATACATATTTTCAATTAAATCTTGTTTTTCCAAAACACATCAATAACACAAGAATCGACATCCTACAGTCAAAACAACATCACTGTCTCCTGGTTATTTTAGAATTGGAACTAAAATACTCATATCTAGTTAATTTTAATGTTTTCTGAGTTAAGATACTGCTATCAATGCCTTCTGCCTTTGAAAATGACTGCCAAATCCAAACGTTTTCCAGAAAACTCTTATACACAGATCCATGCTTCTTGATTCCTTTACCGGGCACCCTGTTTGTTTATAAGTGTTTGTAACTCACATCGCATTTTGTAATTATGTGCTGATAGATCACAGATCACCTCTCCTACTAGAATAATTTCTAGTAGGGACCATATTGACACTGTCTTACTCATTACTACATTTCCAACATTTGGATGGTGTTTGGGACTTAGCAAGTACTTAATTAATATTATTATTCAACTTTTATTTCCTGAGACACAGGCTCCGTAGTCCTACACCAGGTCTGTTAAAAAAACATAAAAATTATGGATGCACCAAAAGTTCTGGAAATGGATAGTGGGGATAGTTGCACAACACGGTGAATGCACCTAGCACCACTAAACTGTACGGTTACAATGGTTATAAAGGAAAATTTTATGTTATGTATATTTTACCACAGTTTTAAATGTCAGGGACTTACGTCGTTGGTAAAGGTATGTAGGATCTTAAGGCTCCTTTTGTGTTCCCATCCTTCTTTAAACATAAGGTACCAGAGGTCAAGCCAAAGCCAGGGCATCTTTATTCTTTGAAATATCATCTCACTCATCCTATAAATGGAATAAAAATACATCAGCTGTTGTATCAGAAATGTGTATCTCTTGAGCACTCTGTTAGGTACCTGTCCTTGATGGGGGCTATTGAGGGAATGACGATGATTGCCTTGGAGGCTATGAGGCGCTCCATGCTTTATGCTCAACAGTGAAGGCATGGGCTGTTACGCATCCCATGAAGCCTCAGGAAATAATGGGTTATTTAGAGGAAGGAAGAACCCATTAGAAAACCTCCTTACTAGGTAGCCATGTGGCTCTGCTTCTGTTTCTCCAGGGCGAGTTCCCCACTCTGCCTAGGGCCTCCGTACCAGGGGTTGAGATGAAACCTGCCTCTTTTTAAGGTCCATCATTGGTCTGACCACTCCTCTGGAGTGACAGATGACAGCTGGCTGCCCTCCTCCATAAGCAAGGGCTCTCTAAGTAGCCATCTGTCACTTGACCGTCCCAGCATCTCCCTCTCATGTCCAGCCGTAGAGCAGAAAGTCCCCTACGTGATCCCCTGCAGGACCAGCTTAGACGCCGGTTCTTTAGAAAGACCTTTTCTGGCCTCTCATTCTGTAGGACACATTCTTGTTTTCTGCTCTGGTATCAACTTGATCTCTTCTTCCTGAGCAGTTAATACAATTCACAAATTTCTTTGGCCGATGCCTGCCTCCTGTGTTATGTTTTGTGTATGACTACAAAACTAGTCGGTACCTTGTGCAGTGACTGGAAGATCAGAGATGCTTAATAAACATTGGTTAAAATGAAGCGAAATGAACAGTGGATTTAAATGGACTCAGCTCAAGGCACTTCTCTGCACTGCATCCAACCAAGTCCTTGCCCTGCTCTTAACAGGTGAATAGCTGCAAGCAATTTTGGGGTACAATGGACTGTTTTAATTATTAAAACAATACCTACCCAGTGCAGAAAATATGGAAAAGAAGAATAACAATAAAAGGAAAGCACAGGAATGAGAAACACACACACGACAATGATAAACACGGCTAACATTCTGTCATAATATCTGCTAGGTTTTTCTTTATAATTTTTAAATATAACGATTATCATAGAACAGAACACTTTTTAATCTTTCTTTTCTCAGTGTCCTAATGTAAGCATCATTATGTACAATATAATGTAATCTCAATGTCAGAGAATAATCCTTCTAAATTACTGCATCATCTAATGTGCCATAATTTATATAACCTTTCCTCTACTGCTTAAACACATGCTTACATGATGAGGTTAGCTTCTAGTTTCATGTTTAATTCTGAAACCACAAAAAGATATAACATAGATAACACAGACAGAAATTGTTGGCAATGTTTTTTAAAGCCCGAATCAATAATAATTTTTAAAATAACTGAAAGGACGTCGTTTACCTATAAACTGCACGGACATACTCGGAATCATCATCACTTTGAGCACCAATATTCTTCCCCATGGCTGTTTCTATAAAACACAGTGAGAAGGAACCATTCAATTCATGCACGTTAGTTATCTTGTTTTTGTTCTGGACTGGCAGACACAAAAGACGTACATCCCGCTTTGTCCTTATAGATTCCAGAATTCTTCTTCCTCCCTTTACTGTCTTCTCTGGCTCTGTCCACTTCTACTCCCTGCTCCTGTTCTTCCTTCCCTTTGCCTTCCTGGGCAGCTGCTCCGTGCCCATCCCCCTCACATCCCTGGGCATGGCTCCTGCTCCTCGGAAGGCTGACACAGCAGCAGAACTGTGCCGAAGAGCCCACTGCCCTTCCAGGTCCTCCGTCTGCCTTCCCGATGGAGTGTGATTTCCTATTTGGGCCATTTCCTCTTTACGCCATAAATTTAGAAATAAATCAATGAGACTCACCACAGATGATATCTAAGGCACAAAGAGTGATGTAAAAAAAGCAGTTAAATGCTTCTTGGTTAACATGTTTTTCAAGTTTCTTAACCAATATATTTGCTTGTTCATTCATGATATCTAAGAAATCTTCCAGAATGGTGAAATGGAAAGTGGGCGTTAACATCTTTCTCCTGGAACGCCATTTGTTTCCTGTACTAGAAATAAAATATGTGGTTACAAAAAAAAAAAAAAAATAGAAAGAGAAAATTACATCCAAAACAATTAAAGCATAAATATAGCAAGTCAACAAAATTCTCCTGAAATAGCTTAACCTACAGGTCCTCAAATGCTTTTGGCAGGATGACAAAGACATATACATATCTGTAAAATATTCATCTATAGTTACAAAATATGAATATTATGGACATTGTTCTATAACACTGTTTAAAGTGAAAACTGTAAGAATTTCTCTCCATTTCTATGTTCCGAGTTTCTAATAATGATTTTTTCTCCTCCCGTCAATACCTCAGTCCTCAGATGACCCTCACACCCCAGGGTTCTACCTTGATCTCTCCCCTGTTCCAGTTCTCCAAAGTCCCTTCAAGGCTCCTGCCTGGCCCTTGGGGGTCCCTTTCTCAGAGGGTGGAGTCCCGGTTCTGGATACCAGCTCACCAGACTTCTCTGGAGCTATCCTTTTGGTGGATTTTTAGGATTTCCCTCCTCCACACACTCCTTTGCTTTACTGTGACCTCCAACCTGTCACCTCCTAAGTCTTCCTGAACACTGGTGACCGCCACTGTTGAACACCACAGCTGGAGATAACCGTTCACCTGGACCCTTGGCCTCTTCTCCTCCTTTCTGAGAGCACAGCCTTGCTACAGAAAAAGCTACCCTATGTCAATTCCTGAAATAACAAGTTGCACACTGAAGTAACTATTTCTGCAGACAGTTTCACGAAGGTACGCTGACATACCTTGTAAGAAGTCCTAGGCCAAGCCATGGTTCTAAAAACTTGTACATAGAAGATTTGTCAATTTGCTTTGAACTAGTCAAAATTACCTTGGAAGAGAAAAACATATTTTAGAGACATCCAGACATCAAAAGACCTTCCTATAATGGTAGGAATACCTGGCTAGAGTACAGCTAGTTTTTAGGACATTTCACCACATTGACTTTCTCTGTGGTTGATTTCCAGTTGTGTGACTCAAAGACATTCGATTCGGGTTCTGAACATAGAACCTGCATTCACTCTTGGGGACTCAATGGAGTTGAGGGAGAGCAAGATGTCCCAGTGATGCTCTGGTTCCTGCCGTAGACCAGGAGCCGAGTGAAGTTATTTAATGGGTGGAGGGAGGGAGCGAGGTGGAGGGTGAGCACATCTCGGGAGATGGAAATCATGGGTGCATTTTCAAGTCAGGCTGACTTTGAAGCATCCAGGTTGCTGTGGTCTGAAAGCAGGTGAGATGCCCATTATAAGACCTGAGTAGGAGATGCCTATCTGAGTGTCTCAGCATAGAGGCAGCAATGGACGGTGTGAGTGTGATCAGATCACCCAGGGTCTGTGTGAAGTGGGAGGAGGGATGGGGGCTGGGGCTGAGCACAGGGTGCTCACTGGGCTTCTTGCTGAAGTCCCCTACCCTGGACAGACCGCCATCTGCACCCACCACACCAGCTTCTGTTAACACTAGGCCAGCAGTGGCTGGAGTCCTGGGCCCGCCCTCCTCACGCTCTCCTCTGAGCCAGGATTCTGGAGAAGCATGAGAAACTGCAACATTTTCACCGTAAGTAGAAAGACGTATCCTGCTGACACCACTTCCTAGGAATTCTGGTTTTAATTTTGGTAAACAAAGAGAAGCTCTGTTTATCCCATTCTTGTTGCCTGCCCCAAATCCTTTCCTCACTGTACCACGAGATGATTTCCCCAGACTTTCCAATAAGTAAAAGGACTACAGATTTTCGGAGGACTCATTTCAACAGCATGGGTTTGTAATATTTATCCCATAAATATCAAATTTTCATTCTCTTTTAAATTTGGAATAAGGTTATCATTGATATAATGTGAGACCCTGAGGAGCTTGAGGGAAACATACTTTACTAGTCAAGTATTTTTGAAGTCTTAAAATAGTGTCAGGTGGATAACAAGGGCTCACCTTGTGGAATAATTTATGTTTCTGAAAAGCTATATCCTTCTGCAGGCTTTCCAATATTGGAACCTGGTAATAAATGTGCACTTTTATCTGGAGGGTGTTAATCTCCCAGGATTCAGACTACATCTGGAAAGCATTAAATCGCACCTGTATAGCCTAAAATACTTAATGGAGTGTCTTTTGCACTGAAATGGCTGAAATATAAGGACGCATTATATCGATTCTGAAGAGATTCTCACGCTGTCAGACACGCGGTGCAATACTGACCATATTCGCAACACCCACCTCCACATTCTCTGCGTTGTAAAGGGCCACCATGGGCACTGGCCCGACCCAGAGCTTCAGCAGCGGCATGTGGCGGTATTCTTCTGTGTACTGAATTATCTGCTGAAAAAATTCTGGGAGAAAAATATCAGACTTTAAATTCAATCAAGATGATAATTTTATGACGAGTATTGAACAAACGTTTGCTTTCTCATTTTGATAAATATACTAAGTCTGTAATGTGTCACTGTTAGAGGAAGCCAGGTAGAGAGTATGTGTGAACTCTCCGTAATATTATTGCAACTCTCCTGTAGGTCTAAAGTTTTTTTTCAAAATAGTATTTGCCACAGTAAATAAACATACATAATGCATGTTAGCAATCATAGAATAATTATTATTATGAGGTTTTGATGTCCCAGAAAGGGCACTCTTTCTAACGACTGCCCAGTATCACAGAGCTAGTAAACGGTGGAGCCTGGCTTGTACCGAGACTCCAGAACACATCCCTTCACCATTACACTATGCTGCTTCCAAATGTCTCTGGGATGAAGCAGTTGTCAAAATTGCTATGAAAGTAGCAGGGTCAGATCCTCAGCGTCAATCATCCTGCGTCATGCTAATATACTGCGTGCCCTGGTCTGGTCTGACAGAGGGGACAGGGAGGTCTCAATCTGTGGTTCGAAGGCAGCAGGGCCAACGGCTAGGAGCAGCTGGGGAAGGCAGACGTTGCCACAATGAACTGGAAAAGGCGA
This sequence comes from Cebus imitator, assembly GCF_001604975.1. Classification (NCBI taxonomy): domain Eukaryota; kingdom Metazoa; phylum Chordata; class Mammalia; order Primates; family Cebidae; genus Cebus; species Cebus imitator. The sequence continues at coordinate 2,144,747 of NW_016107680.1, read as the reverse complement.
GATTGGCGTTTAGAGGCCATTTGGGAGCCAACTGCAGTCTTCAAAGTGAGATGGCTGAGGGCAGCATTTGGACATCAGCCACAAAACGAAAGGCAAAACCTCTTGTGTGTGAAAGACAAGATTGTTGGGAACAAGGACTATATCTTAGAATGTCCTTCTGATGTCCCCAACTTTGCTGAGGTCAACACTGGGCACCAAGCAGGGCCTCAACAGATGCTTGATTGACAACAAAAGAGCTTGTTTTAACTGAGTTCTAGACAGGGATCTAGAAACTCCGCATGCAATAAATTTAATCCTTAAAGTAACTCTGTAATATAGCCGCTTTTACAAATAGAGGGGGAGAAAACCCTGTAAGTTAAAGAGTTTTACATAATTTCTCAAACAACTTGGTTATAGGGCTGGAAATTGAACAGTGGCTTTCCTGATACCAAAATCCAGAATTTGTTGGTGGAATAAAAAGTCCCTTTGTAAAAGACAGTATTTGTCATTGTCTTCACTCTGAAGGTGACTGCAAGGAAAATTACTTCAAATCGTCCAATCAGCTCACAGATCGTTTTGAAATAGGTCTTAATTCACTAGTGATTTTAATTATTGAAATCCCCAAAAGAATATGATGAGACTTAAGTATATTACTTTCCAGGGGTAAGGGATGGGGTAAAATCTATATTTTTGTACAATTATTTTTTTAATGCCGTAAGGCCTTGGGACAAAAGGGGTGGTTAGTTCTGCTTTTAGAATTAACTGAGATGATTTTTACCAATGTGATTTTCGTATCTGTGTTGTTGTATTACTTGTTACATCAGTCATCATGATATTTGGTTGGAAAAGAGTTTGCTTGGTTTTTTCTGTCAAAATATTTTTAATATTTTAGTAAACACTCTTCCATGTGGCCTCATCTTATTCTTGTGAAGTTGAAATGACAGCATTATTTTTGTTAGAGAAAACAGAAGTGAAAATGAGAAAAAGTCTTTAAAGCTTTGGAGTTAATGCTCAGCCTGTAAAATTATTACTAACAACCCCAGAGGGAACTGGGTTCTGGTCCGGGCCCATTTTAAACGACGTCATTTTGGGCAAACCTTTTCAGTTCTGGGTATCTCAAGTTACCCCCTGATGAAGGTGAGGTGCTGAGATCGAGTTCACCCTCCCGGATGCAGGGCTGTGCATACCAAGCACTTTTGAGAGCTTTCTAACTTAAAGTGATTTTTTCTCCACCAACATAATGTCGGTCTCTTTTTATAATAAAAGATGACTTTAATTTTAAAAAAAGCAATTCACTGTTTAATAAATAAGGGGTTTGAAACCCTCCTTAGAAGTTTGCCTGAGGACCCTGCCATCCGTTTCCCAGCTGTTACCACGCCACCTCCTCTAAAGGGCTAACGTCTGAAGGCCAAGCGGGAGGTGGGGTAGGTCGAGTCCTGCGGTGCTGGGGGACGCCTCCAGTGAACCCCAGTCTCTTATTTTCTGAAGCGGAGCGAGAGGGGCGGCTCTAAGCATGAAGGCGTTTGCCAGCTTTAAAGCGCTGTGTGCTTCCTGGCGCTTCTGTTCTCAGGCTTCCCAAGCCCAGGCGGGAGGAGGCAGAGGGCTTTGGGAGCTGAGCGGCGGTGACGGGGGCAGAGACCCAGGGCGGGGGTTTGGAAACACCGTGTCCGGTGCTAGCGCAGAGAAAACGCCGGCTCCGGGATGGGGCGCTCGCAGTGTCGGCGGGCGCCCGGGGGCGGTGGGTAGAACTGGGAGGCACTGGGTAGAACTGGGGGGCACTAGGCAGAACCGGGGGGCACTGGGTAGAACTGGGGG
>NW_016107680.1:2129924-2142143 GCF_001604975.1 Cebus imitator | reverse complement strand
AGAACTGGGGGGCACTGGGTAGCACTGAGGGAGCATTTTCCGCAGGGCGACAGGCTCCCCCTCCTGCGGCCACGCCCGAAGCAGCGGGTTCCCAGTTGATCGGAGGGCGGGAGGGCTGCGGACCGCGGTGCGGACCGCGACGCGGACCCCGGAGGGACGCCGGCCCTTACCTCGCGCGTCCCGCTTCATCAGCAGCGCGTGGCCCAGCAGCGGGTAAGCGCGGGCCACCGTGGGGATGGGCTGCATCTGCCGCCACTTCCGCGCGTAGCTCGCCGCCCACCGAAGCAGGTTCAGGACCAGGCTGGCGCCGGCCAGGGACGCCACGCTCGCCGCGCCCCACAGCAGCAGCTCCTGCCCCTCCAGCCCCAGCCAGAGCCCCGTCATCGCCCGGGTCCCCGGAACGACGTTCCCAGCCTGCGCCGCGGCCAGGGAGGCAGCCCCGGGGCTGTAGCTGCGCCCGGCCCGGCCCTCGCAGCGCCGCGGCCTCCGCCTCCGCGCCAGCCGAAAGCGAAACACCGGAAAACGGCTCCTGAGCCCCGGGGCGTCGTGATCGCGCGGGACCCCGAGGCCGGGCGGGGAAGAGGCCGGCGACACTTCGGGCCGCCTCCGGAGGGGGCGGGGGCGTCGGAACGGTCACCGCGGCGGGGCTGGTCTGCGGGTCCTGCGAGGCCGCTCCGGGGTGCGGGATTCGGGGTGCGGGATTCCGGGGTGCGGGCGGGCGGGCAGCCTGCTCCGAAGGGGAAAGGACGGCGCCTCCGGCTCGGAGCCCAGCTCTTCCGCGCGCCGCGCGCTCCCTGCCCGACTGCAGCCCCGGGAGGCGGGGCGCGAACTGACTCCCCGCGGGGTCACTGGGAGCAGCGGCCGCTGTGATCCAGGGTGGCCTTGGGAACACAGCCTCAGGGAAGTCACCCCTCGTGTGTGTCCTCGGGGCCACTGGGCCTTCAGAAGCGAAATGAGTGATTGTGAGCCACATATTTCCCAAAATGTGCGCCAGACCCGGGAGGCCAGAGCCCCGGAGAACACGCAGGGCGGACGGGAGGGGAAGGCGGGGAAGGCTGCTCGGGAGTCCCCGCGGGGGACTAGCAGAAGAGCCAAGACCAGCCACCGAGCCCCGGAAGGGCGGGAAGGACCCCGAGATTTCTGCCCGGGGAGACGCGTGTCCTGACCGCCGGTCTCTCTTCCCGGCCGAGGGCCAGGGCGCCGACCCCAGCCCCTTTTCCACGCTCGGTGCTTCCTACAAAGTGGCCGGGCCAGGGGTGGCCGGGTCCTTCCCAAGCCCTAAAGTGCCAGAAGATGAAATAGAAGAATGGCCTGAATGCCCGCTTTGCTCAATTACCCCGTCCCTTTACTGGAAGCCACTGTACAGGTTGCCCACAGCCACCCTCAGGGCTCTTCACTGTAGAGAAAAACGCCCACGGCTTTTCTCCGGGTGGATCTGTTTTCAGTCACCTGCAGGTGCTGACGTGGAAAGCAGTGCACGAAACAGTCAATGAACAAAACAAAACAAGCTGCAGAATGCAGCGTATAAAATGATGCCTTCTCTGGGAGAAGCTCTAATGTCTGGAAATAAAAATACTAATCAGCCCCATGGAGTGGGAACGAAGATGGAGAACTTCCGCTTTTTATTTCTACATTGTTTAATTACTTCAACACTAAAAAAATAAGCCTGTAAGCCCAGCACTTTGGGAGGCTGAGGCTGGTGGATCACGAGGTCAAGAGATCGAGACCATCCTGGTCAACATGGTGAAACCCCGTCTCTACTAAAAATACAAAAAATTAGCTGGGCATGGTGGCGCGTGCCTGTAATCCCAGCTACTCAGGAGGCTGAGGCAGGAGAATTGCCTGAACCCAGGAGGTGGAGGTTGCGGTGAGCCGAGATCACACCACTGTACTCCAGCCTGGGTAACAAGAGCGAAACTCCTTCTCAAAAAAAATAAATAAAATAAAATAAAATAAATATCTTCACTTAATATCTTTAAGCATGTCTCATGGGCTTTAGTTTCGTCCTCTCTAAAGGGCTGAGGCTGAACAATATAATAAGGTCAATTACAACTATAAAAGTAAACAATTTGTCTACATCACATTGGAGATTCCGAAATGGAAGGAAGAGGAGGAAGGGTTGAAAAATTGTGTATTGGGTACTATGTTCAGTATTTGGGTGAGGGGATCAACCTCAACATCAGGCAGTATAGCCATTTAACAAACCTGCGCATGTGCTCCTGAATCTAAAATTAGAAAGAAAAAAAGGTTTGTCTGTATCCGTCTCTGCTAACCTCTGTGGACAAAACAAGGCGGGTACCATACAACCCCTCCCGTCCAGAAGCAGAGAGGGAAGATTGCTCTAAGCAGCAGCGAGTCTGGGCCTGGGCAGAAATGGTCAGAAATGCTGCAGAGCCAGGAGGGGTAAAATGAGCTCCAGAGGCAGTGAGGGGCCTCTGCTGGAAGCACAGGGTCCCGCGCAGTGACACCTGCGGGATGAGATGGGGGGGTAGGGTGGAGCCAGCTTAGAGACCTGGACTGCCAGGCTTAGACACTTTGCCTTTATTTTGAAGGCAATCTGTGGTGAAGAACAAAATAAAAGCCTTGTCCCTTTGTCCCCTTAGTCATCTTTCTCATGCTTTGTTACCAGATAGGGCCTTCCTCATACTGCCTTGGAATGCTGAAATTTCAGACGAAACCAGTCAGGTGGCTGGGAGTGCAAGAAATACATGGCAGGACCCTTCTCCCCTGACAGCCTCATAACACCAGAGTACACAGTGTCACACCTTAGAATGTTCACCGCGAAATGTAATGGAGCTCAGCGTAGCAGACGATTGCAAGACCAACGTAAAGCCAGTCTACCCACAACATTTATCACCCTGGGGCTGTCAGCTTCATGAGCTAATGCAGCTGAGCAGGAAGGCATCTCCTGACTTTTCCTCCTCAAGATTCATCCTCTATAAAGCCCTCCCCACTTGAAAGAGCTTTCTTTGGTCAAGGTCTTTATTTGATCCTCTCTCCTCTTAGAAAACAGTGCTTTTGAAAGTCATGGGCCAGAATATATAATAAACTACAGAATGGTCTTGTAAATGTTAATATTTTTATTTCCCAAATTTTTTGTCACTAGGAATGATTTCTAATACAAAAAGATACTTAATTTACATTATATAAATTCATGACTGAGTATAGAAGTACGTTATCTGCAAACTACATTTACATCAAATCATAAAGGGTACCAGGAAATTGTTAGGAAATTTTGAATCACAAGTACCAGGATCAAATAAAGTACACAACACTCAAATGTACAGTTTCATGGACAAACATCTAACTTCCATGTAACCACAACCCAAATCATACAACACAATGTGAAATCATATAGCATGCATTCTTTCGTAACTGGCTTCTAAAACTCAACAGTGAGTTTAGATGAATTTGAAACACAAGTTAGATAACTTATAGCAAGAAATATCAAGACATAAATTAATTAAAATCATGTTATTGGCACAAAAATAGGCAAACAGCAATAGAACAGATCATACATATGTGTACAATCACCCGATTTATGACAATCTATATTAACTCTATTGCCATGTGTAATATTTTCCTATATTTTTCACAGCTGTATATTATTCTATTGTTTGACTATAATTTATCCTTCATTTTACTGCCAATGGATGTTTCAGTTGTTTCCAATTTTCCTATGTTGTGAAGAATTTTGTATGGTCACTGTTGTAGATGTCTTTCAATACACATTGTACATATTTCTTCTTCCTGTAACTACACCTAGGAGTGGAATTGCTAGGTCATAAGGCAAGCATCGGTTTAGACTTAGTACTTACTGCCAGTTTTCCAAATTTGTACCAATTTACACACTCATGAGTAATCTTTGATAGTTCCAGTGGCTCCATGTACTTGCCAACGTTTGATATTGTCTTTTTTTCACAAAGCCATTCAGTTAGGTCTTGTAAAACTATATTGAGATTTGTTTGTTTGTTTTTGTGAAACAGGATCTCACTCTCTCACCCAGACAGGAGTGCAGTGGCATGATCTCGGCTCACTGCAGCCTTGACTTCCAGGGCTCCAGCAATCCTTCTCCTTCAGCCCTCTGAGTAGCTGGGACTAGAGGCACATGCCACCATGCCAAGCTAATTTTTTTTTTTTTTTTTTTTTTGGGACAGAGTTTCGCTCTTGTTACCCAGGCTGGAGTGCAATGGCACGATCTCGGCTCACCGCAACCCCCGCCTCCTGGGTTCAGGCAATTCTCCTGCCTCAGCCTCCCGAGTAGCTGGGACTACAGGCACACGCCACCATGCCCAGCTAATTTTTTGTAGTTTTAGTAGAGACGGGGTTTCACCATGTTGACCAGGATGGTCTCGATCTCTTGACCTCGTGATCCACCCGCCTCGGCCTCCCAAAGTGCTGGGATTACAGGCTTGAGCCACCGCGCCCGGCCGCCAAGCTAATTTTTGTATTTTTAGTAGAGACAGGGTTTCATCATGTTGCCCAGGCTTAGCATTCAAATTTTAATATGCATTTTCCTAATGACCTAGGACAGTATGCATCATTTCACAAGCTTATTGGCCATTTCGGAGAGTGCCTGTTAAATCATTTTCCCATGTTCAACATTGCAATTGTCTGGAATTTTAGTGATTTGTAGGACTTATAAATAAGTAATGAGCAATTATTATATAATAAATTATATATGAATACAAATCCTTTGCCAGATACCTAGAGCAAGTTCCTTCCTCTCTGTAGCTTGCCTTATCACTCTGTTAATGATGCTGTCATAGTTCACTTTGTGCTGCTTTAACCAAATATCCCAGACTGGTATGGTTCTGGAGGCTGGGAAGTCCAAGACAGAGGAGCTTCTGCTGATGAGGGCCTTCTGCTGTATCATGCCATGGCAGAAGATGAAAGGGTGCAAGAGTAAGTGAGAGAGGGCGAGAGGAAGGAGGCCAAATTCATCCTTTAATTAGGAACCCAGTCCTGCCATAGTGGATTAATGCTACTGTCGTGGATTCCTGCCAGAAGGAATCCACTCACACGACAGTAGCATCAATGCATTTGTGAGGGCAGAGCCCTCAAGGCCTAACCACCTCTTAACGGTCCCGCCTCTCAGTACTTGCACTGGGGATTAGTTTCCAACACATGAACTCTGGGGACACAGTCAAACCATAGCTGATGTATTTGAATAAGTAGGAATGTTTTAAAGTTTAACAAAGTCCAATTTATTGATCTTTTTCATTGCAGTTAATGTTTTATGCATCTTGTTTAGAAAATCTTTGCCTACCATAGGGTAAAAAAGATATTCTCTTATATTAACTTCTAAAGCTTCATAATCTTCCCTTTCTAATTTAGGTCCAAGAACCTGCACCTGTAATGTGTTTGTGTATGTATATGGTAGTGAAGTAGAGATTGACACCCTTCTAAATAAAAATATGAATATCAAATGGACTCAATAAAATTTAATGAAAAGACCATCCTTTAATCAATGCATTGGAATGTCACCTTGTCATAAATCAGGTGATTGTACACATACATATGATCCGTTCTGTTCTATTGCTGTTTGTCCATTTGTGTGCCAATAACAGATGACTTTAATAATTTTATAAGTCTTGATATTTCTTGTTATAAGCTATTTAACTTATTTTTCAAATTTATCAAGGCTATCTTGCTATTTTGGGTGCTTTGTATTTCCCTATAAATTCTCTCTCTCTCTCTCTTTCTCTCTCTCTCTCTCTCTCCCTCTCTCTCTCTCTCTCTTTCACATACACACACACACACATTCCCTGATGGTATTTTAATTGTGATTCAGTTAAATATAAAAATCAATCTGAAGCTAATTGACATCGTTATAATGCCTGCACTGAGTCTTCCAACCCATGAACATGACATATTGTTTCATTTATTTGGGTTTTCATTAATTTCTCCCAGAAATGTTTTCTAGATCTCTTCGATGAGGTGTTACCTATTATCATGGATAATTTTATGGGTCAAAATTTGGTTATGGGGCCAGGTTGTGTGGTCAGACACCAGTCTGGATGTTGCTGTCAAGGTATTTTTAAGACGTGGTTAACTTTTAAATCGGTAGGCTTAGAGTAAAGCAGATTGCCCTCCAGAATGTGAGTGGTCCTTGTCCAACCAGTGAAGGCCTCAAGAATAAAGACTGAGGTTTTGGCCAGGCACGGTGACTCATGGCTGCAATCCCAGCACTTTGGGAGGCCAAGGTGGGTGGATCACCTGAGGTCAGGGGTTTGAGTCTTGCCAAACCAATGTGGTGAAACGCCGTCTCTACTAAAAATAGAAAAATTAGCTGAGCATGGGGTGGGCACCCATAATCCCAGCTACTCAGAGGGCTAAAACAGGAAAATTGTTTGAACCTGGAAGGCAGAGGCTGTAGTGAGCCGAGATCTGACCACTGCAGTCCAGGTTGGGCAATAAGAGTAAAACTCCGTCTCAAAAACACGAAAAAGACTGAAGTTTTTTGAAGAAGAAAGAATTTGGCTTCAAGATGGCAACACAGAGACCCTACCACAATTTCCAGCCTGCCTGCCTTGTCCTGTGAATTTCAGACTCAATACTGAACTCTTAGCTGAATTTCAAGCCTTCCAGCTGGCCTTACAGATTTTAGACTTGCCAGCAACCTCTTCCCTTAAAAGAAATAACTCTCGCTCTCCATATATACATTAGATTATAATATATAATCTAAAAATCTCCTATTTCTGTTGCTCTGAAGAACTCTAATATATTCATTTTTATTAAATTTATTCCTAGTTGATTTTTGAGGCTTTTATTTTTTTTATAAATTTTATTATCTAATTGTTGTTAGTATATAGAAATGCACATAATTTTTATATTGACTATTTTCAATGATGTTGCTAAAATCATAATTTTTAAGTGTATTTGTAGATTATTTTGGATTTTCTATGTACACAATCATGTTTTCTGTGAAAAATAAAATTTTTTCTTTCTTCCTAATTCTTAAGACCCTTTAATAATTAATCTTGGCCTGCTGGCCTGGAAAGTATATTCTGTATAATGATTAACAGTGGTGGTAGCTGACACTTTGTATTATTTCAGGAAGTAGAGCTTCTTGAATAAGAAAATCAAAATAAAATTACCACTAAGTATACAGTTTGTTGTCATTCCCCCCCCCAGATACACATTAAAAGATAACAGTGATATTCTTATTTTCCTAGTTGACTAAGAATTTTTATTCTGGATTTCTTTTTCAAAGACGTTTTCTTTATTGAGAAAATCACATGCTTATTTTCTTACATCATTTGTTGCACTGAATGATTTTTACATGGTATATCAAACTTGCATTTCTGAAATAAGTTTAATTTGGATGGTATGTATTATCCACTTCATATATTACTAATATGATTTTGCTTGGGAGTTCAGGGATGATATTGGCCTACAATTTGCTTTTATTTTTAAGTAATTCTCAGTTACTTTATTGCAATTTACCTTTTTATTTTCTGTAATGTCCTTGTTAGGTTTTATATCAGCGTTGTGGCAGCCTTACAAAATGATGATCGTCTTGAATAACTTTTTTATGTTTTTGGAGAGACAGGGTCTCACTGTGTCACCCAGGCTGGAGTGCAGTGGCATGATCAGAGCTCGCTGTAACCTCAAACCCCTGGGCTCAAGCAATCCTCCTGCCCCAGCCTCCCAGAGGCAGGAGCCACCATGCTCAGCCTTGAAGAACTTTTTGATGTTGCTACTAGTGGCATTAACTTTACCTTAACTATTTGGAAGGATTAACCAATAATCAGGACTTGGGGTTGTCTTTGTGAGATGGCTTTTAATAATAAATTTAAGTCTTATAATAAACTTAATCCTTTTCAAATTTTGTTTCTTCTTGAGTGATGTGATATTTTCAAAAGTTTTCATTTTCATCTAAATTATCAAATCAAGTTACTCTTTTTTTACATCTATAGAATCAGTAGTGAGGTGCCCACTTTCATTCCTGATAGAATTGTGTGTCCTCATCTTGCTGTATCACACTCACTACTTTATAAAACTCTACCTTAGAAGAGTGCTCCTGGACAATGTAATGAATTTATAACACTTAACAACAATTAAACCTTTCCCAATTTTATGCTATTTCTATAATATTTTAATCTCAAATATATACTGAACTCCATATTACTCATTGTTTTATACAATAAGTATTATTTTCTATTTTCCCACATATTTGTCCATTCTGATGTTCATTATTTCTTCTTTTATCATTGTACTTCCTTCTGGTATAATTCTCCTATTCTGTGAAGAACTCTGATTAGTATTTCCTTTGGTACAGATTTGCTGGTGATTAATTCCCAATTTTGGTTTATCTGAAAACACTGCTCTTCTGCCCTCATTTTTGAGGTACATATTCACTATGTATAAAATTCTGGGTTGGCAATTATTTTTTTCAGCACTGTAAAGATGCTTTTTCTATTGTCTTTCAGCTTCCATCCCCTGTGTTTAAAAGTCAAGTGTCAGCCTTATTGTTGCTTATTTGAAGATAATGTCTCTCCCCCTACCCTCTGGCTGTGTTTTTTTCTTTCTGATTTGGAGTTTCCAGCAGTTTGTGATGGACCTAAGTGTGTTTTGCTTTGTATCTATCTTGTGTTTCTTATAGCTTCTTGAATTAGTGCTTTGGTGTCTTCTATTTTGGAAGATTCTTGCGTGGTATCTTTTCAGTACTGCATTGTTCCATTTTCTTTTTGCTCTCTGACTATAATTACATGGATATTAGATTTTTTCACATCGCCTCACAATTTTTTCTGGAATATCTATTTTTTATGCTTGTTCAAAGTGAAGACTGTGTATTGACCTCTCTTTCATTTTGCTAATCCTCATCTGCTATGTTTAATCTGCAGTTAAATATAGCTAGTGAATTCCTGAGTCACTGTATCATTCATTTCTAGGATATCAGTTTATTTTTCAGATTACAGTTTTCTCTTGAAATTATATGTTTTTTGAATATATTTTTGAATGTGAAATTCAAATTGTTTCTTAGCTCGCACCTGATAGTGCTACTATTTTAATCATCTGTGGGTCTGCTATAATTTTGTTTTCTCTCTTGGCTTTCAGTCACTTGGCCCTATATCCTGGGCTGTCTCTTAATTTTAGATTGAATGCTGTACACTGTATGTTAAAATTACGGAAACTTTAGGTAATGTTATCTTTCTTTAAAGAACATTACTTTTCTGGCAGTCATATAAAGTACAGGCACATAACCTGGATCTAAACAGGTTTCATTGATTCCAGGTTCCGCTTCTAGTGTTTTGAGGACTTGTCTATATTGAGTTTGCCCTTACTCCTTGAGTATAGTCCTTCAAGGTTGTCAGTTCAAAGTCTGAGACATTTCCCAAGGTCATTCCTTTTGGCAGCCTAGTGAGCTTGTCACAAATTTTGAGGGTGTCACTTTTTCTTGGCCTCTATGCCCCATTATTAGTCTAAAATATATACAAGAAAACAATAGCAAACATGGGGTTCACCTCAATGTATTATTCCTGTTGTCTCCCAATTTGCTTCCTGAAATTATGCTGCTTTGTGTTGGGGGGTTGGGTGGGTGTTGAGCTGTTTCTTGTCCATTCACATTGTTCTCAGGCCAGTTTGGCATGAACTATTCTTTCATAAACAGTAGTAGAATGGCTCCAAGTTTATTTGATACCATCATTTTGATTCTGTGTATTTTTGAAATCTTTTGCCTTCTAAGCTAAAACTTCCACCCCCACAATGTTCTTTTTCTGAACTCTGAAGACATCCTTCACAAAGTGTAGCCTTCTCTGAATGCTGCTTCTGAATTATAACTTACTATTCATTCAGCTCTATCAACATTTTCTTAAATTTTCCAGTGGGAATACACTCCCCTTGTCCTCCAGAGAACACTATAGCTATCTTTCTTTTTGGTTTGACATTTTTATACTGAATAATGAAGACATTCACCACGATGACCCTTTCCAGGAAACACACGCACACACGCACACACACACACCCAATTACTCCTCTGTACAGAAGAAACTCCCAACGAGACCTACCCATGACTACTGTCTTCGATTTCTCCAGAACCCACTGCAAGTGGACTTCCGCCTTGTCCATTCACCTATCCGATCTTGTCAAGGTCACCAGTAACTGCCATGTGACTCCACCTTTAGCCCAATTCTTAGACCTTATCTCAATTGACTAATCAACATTCAACATGCTTGAGTCCCTATCACTTCCTTTAAACACTCCCCCCCCCAACCCCCCCCTCCACACACACTTTACTTTGAGGATGCCAAATTCTCCTGACTCTTACTTCCTTTCACCAGCCATTCTTTCTCAGTCTGCTTTAATGGTTTTCCTTCACATCCCAGGCCTTTAGATGTTTAAAGGCACAAGGCTCAGAACCCCCTTTTCCTCCATTTCTCTACACTCATTTTCTTGGTTACCTCGTCCATTTCAGCTCTTAAATACAATTGACATGCTGGCAACCCCCAAATCTATACCTCCAGTCTCCATCTCCCCTCCACACTCAAGTGTGGATATCCAAATATCTCAACATCTCCACTTGGGCATCTAATTGGCATCTCACGTAACATGCCTCTCACGCTGCCAAACGTGTTCCCCGGGCAGTCTTTCCAATTTCAATGAATGTCAACATTGTCCTTCCAAGTGCGAAGCCAAAAGCCTTGGAGGCATTGTTGGTTCTTTTCATAGGCACACTGCACCTGTCATCCAACAGCAAATCTTTTGGCTCCAATTTCAAACACATCCAAAGTCCTGGGATTCTCATCAGCCTTACCACTATCATTTGGGTGAAACATGATCATCTCTTGTCAATTATGTCATTTTATCCCCAAAACTCAACTGCTCCAGTGGCTTATTTCAGACTACTTAGAACTCCCCAAGTCCAGAAAGGATCTCAATCCTCAGCTTCTGTTGCCTCACTGGGCTCCCACCATTCCCTCCCTTGCTAATTCCATCCCATGAACTGACCCCTCTGCTGCTCTTCGAGTGTTCTAGGTGTGCTCTTGGTTTAGGCACATATGTTTTTTGCTCTGTCTACAATTCTTTCTCCCCAGATAGTTCCATGGTTCTTTTCTCATCTTTGGGCTTTGCTCAAATGTCACCCCTGCAACACCGCCATCCCCAACTGCTCCACGGAAACTTGCAGCCGGTTCCACTCCATCACCTTCCCTTGCTTTGTTTCTTCACAGCACTTACTGCTAACGGACCAGTAATATGTTTTTATTTAGTTGTTTATAGTCTGTCTCCTCCATGAGACTCTAAGCTCTTTTAGGGCAAAGACTGCCTTGTTCAATACAATGCTTAGAACAAAATCTTACACCAAGGAAGTGCTCAATAAATGTCTGATGAAATCAAATCCACGACGATCACCACACAGGGGCATAATCTCCTGAAACAAACGTTACAGTGGGGTATGCATACGTTCTGTAAAGTCTTTACAAATATATATGGACATATACTTTGAATTCACTAGGGAAGTCTGCTATGTAGTTAGAAATAATAAATACCGGTGTATTAGAAACCGCAGACTAGAGAGATATTTGCACAAATTATACAAAAATTGGGCATCTAGAAACACTTTTATAAATGTAACACATTTTTGAAAACTCTTTTAACACTTCTTTTATATTTTATTAGAAATTAAAGGAATTGAAAATCCTGCACGATGATCTGTAGTTACAAGAAAATAAAAAATATATATATCCAAATGATGAATAATATAAAAATTTACTTCTCAACTGGTATAGAAATTCCATTCTAGTTCAGAATATGACCAATATGGATACTTCCTTCTATATTAAATTCACAAAATCTAGCAGTTTTCTACGGTATTTTACATTTTTTTAAGATTATTTTAAAATTCCTTCATTCCTTCTTTGGTTTTGGATAAACTAACAAACATTTCAATTAATATAAGTCAGTAACCTGAATTTAAAAATCAATCTCAGAAGTAGTTCAATTTTTTTCAATTTTTAATAGATTAATTCTAAAGTAAGACTCATTTATTAGATTATTATAAAAAACACTGCCCTAATTTTTACCTAATTAGCTTAAAAAGCACCATCCTTGATATAAGAATTATTTACTAATCTCTATATCTAATTTAATATATAACTAAAACACTAACTTTAACATTGCACTAAAAATCAGTGCAATGAGAAAAGTCATTTTTAAAATCAATGACAGGGCCAAGTCTCTATGTAATCTCTAAAATGGTACTTTTTCTTCCAATTT
>NW_016107680.1:2126579-2129874 GCF_001604975.1 Cebus imitator | reverse complement strand
AAAAATATTTTGTTTTTTTACCAATATATATAAATAATTGAATCTTATGTGCAAACCTGTGAAGTAAACAAGGTAAAGCTACCATGAAATAACATTTTGTCTTGGATACCCTACCTTAATGTTAGTTTAGGTTGAATATCAGCTGTTTCTCCTACTAAGAATTTTGAGCTCGTAAAAAATAATGAGATTATGTCCTTTGTAGAGACGTAGATGGAGCTGGAAGTCATTATCCTTAGCAAACTAATGCAGGAACAGAAAAGCAAATGCCGTATGGTCTTGCTTATAAGTGGGAGCTAAAGGATGAGAACACATGGACACAGAGATGAACGACACACACTGGGGCCTTTTGGAGGGTGGAGGGAGGGAGGAGGGAGGGGATCAGGAAAAATAACTCATTGGTACCAGGCTTAATACCCGTGTGATCAAATAATCTGTACGACAAACCCCCATGACACACCTGCACATGTACCCTACACTTAAATAAAAAAACAAACAAGCAAACAAAAAGGAGTTTGAACTGAATAGGGAAGGAGTTGGATGGTTCCTGGAAATTGACATGAAATACCCTGAATAATTCTGAAAGAACAAGTGTGCAGCACGCTTTGAGCAGTAATAATGCACCGGAAAGCAGCTAACCAGCAGCCCCATGAACAAGGGCTCCAGACTACTCACCTACCTAAGTATTCTTCAAGTGTGAGGGCTGCTGAATGAAGACGGGCATTCGCTCTTAAAAGTGTCTATTGCTAATGTTTAGGAATAATGTAGAAAATTCTCCCAAACGCTTTGTTTGGTTTGATGCAGGAAACTAAGCATTGGCAACCTTCCCCGGTTGCATGGCGCTGCGCCCGTGTTAAAGGGGCATGGACGTGGTGGTCGCTGCTGCTGCTGCCTACGGTGTCTCAGTCAAGGAGAAATTAACAAGCAGAGGCAAGGCTCTAGGGTCATTTCTGTTTTGTCACTCTGTGATAAAGGACAACATTAATTTTAGTCTCAACACATCTTTTAAACTCCAGACATCTACAAGTAGGCAATGATCCCTTCTCCTTCCAGCCAGAAATAATGTGAAAATAATTTATTATGCATTTATAGGATATATATACGTGTGTGTGTATACAGTTTATAATTCTCTGTTTATAAATATGCTCATATATATAACCTTATACATATAAAGTTACAGTTTGGATTAATAATAATTAGGCTAATAAAATGCAATTATCTGAGAGAAAAGAAGAAATGAGCTGATTTGAGATCTGAGAATATAAAAATGAGTGTAAGGACTTAAATCACCATCAAGAAAAGCAGTGGGGAGGGGACAGGAGAAAGACACGCCTGGAGCCTCGCCTCGACCCATTCCGCTTCCCATTGTCTGCTCCATTTTCTACAGTCCCGTTAGATGGAGGCACACGCTCGGAGCAGGGGGACAGAGCGTGAAGAGACGAGGGCTCTGGGACGGCATCACTGAGGGGGGTGACTGAGCAAAGGCCAGCTCGCGATGGCACATGGGGGGTGCCAGGCTCCCCTCCCACGGGGGAGCTTCGACTGCAAACACCTTCCAGGGCTTTTAATTACGTTTACATTCAACCCTGGGGGGTGCTTCACGTGAACTGTCTGAATTGGAAGATGAAAACTAGAAAAAGAAAATTAGTTTGGGAGATTTAGCCACTGACATTTCTCCAAGAGGTTCATGGCTGAAGCACTTTTTACAGATGCATGAGAAAGTCAGCATGACGAGGACCGCCTTATTCAGACCGGCACACTGTCTCAAACAGTAGCATCTGTTCGTGTCTAGGCTTTTGATAGAATCACTAATAGAATGAGACTAGAAAATGCCTCAGGGTACAAAGTTGCAAATGGCATATTCCTAGATACCATAGTCTTATACATAGTTAGTGTGTGAGTGCATGCACGCCCTGCTTATGTTTGTGTGTCATTGATAAAGTGACGGATGGTAAACACATAAAGGTCTTCTGAGCGAAGCCTACGGAGCCTTGGAGATGCTTCCAGTAAAACAGCTTGGTGAGTTTGACTTTCTTCCTCTTTACCAGGGACTTATTTGTTTGCATTTCTCTTCGTCTAACATCCCACACGGTCAGACGCACAGATAAGTATAACCCTTGTTCTTCCATCTTTCAAGTGAAGAGTGCTGTGCGGAGCCACTGGTGCTCCGACGGTTCTGGTGAAACGGTTTCAAGATATCACTTGCAATCTCTTCCTTAAGGTCAGAGTTGTCCTCTGAAACGACCTAGGCACATACTGTGAACCTGGAAACACCAAACAGAAGGTAATGCTCATGAAAATGTGATCATGCAACCACTCAGAAAGCTCCTTTGTACATTCCATGCAAATACTTAAAAAAAAAAAACTAATGTCACTTTTGTATAAATTAGGAAATAGTCCTATGCAAACACTGCCTTTAGGGTCCTGAGAAAAGGGAAGGGTGCTCCTGCGGAACCAAGCCTAAGTGCTGCTTGTCCTCCCCAGCCGGTGGATTTGCTAGAAGCTTCCATACAGAGGCGGGTCCTGGCCCCCGAGGCTGAGGGAGCACTACTTCCTGGCAGCTCTCCTGCTTCCCAGGGACAGGGGCAACACCAGCTGCTTTAAGAGACCCTTCCCACTCTCTGGGACACCACTTTGGTTCCTTCATTTTTTTCTATCACAGAAGAAATAACGTTTATTAGGTAAGTAGTTCCCGGTGCTTTTTGACCTGGATGCAAAGGTAGCAGAAGGCCTCCTGCCTGCTTGCCAGAGAAAAAGAACAAAAACCCTCAGAAAGACGGACATCCCTCTTCTGGACCCTCTGTCACTTCTGTGGATACAGAGAAGGCCTCTGACCATCAATAGTAGCCGTCGCGGGGTTACTGGCAAGAGCGCCTCCTCTGAAGCCCTGTGTCCAGGCCTGAATCTGGGAGCCAGGCCCTGTTGGATGCCATCCTGAGGGCGGATACGGGGTTACCTGGGGAAGGGTGTCAGGAAGGATGGGAGGAAGGCAGGAGTGTGGGGACCGAAGGAGGAGGGGGGAGGAGTGTGGGGACCGAGGAGGGAGGAGTGTGGGGACTGAAGGAGGAGGAGGGAGGAGTGAGGGGTTAGGAGGAGGGAGGAGTGAGGGGACCAAAGGAGGAGGAGGGAGGAGTGTGGGGACTGAAGGAGGAGGAGGGAGGAGTGTGGGGACTGAGGAGGGAGGAGTGTGGGGATTGAAGGAAGACCAGGAGTGTGGGGATTGAAGGAGGAGGAGGGAGGAGTGTGGGGATTGAAGGAGGAGGGAGGAGTGAGGGGATTGAAGGAGGAGGGAGGAGTG
>NW_016107680.1:2094540-2124654 GCF_001604975.1 Cebus imitator | reverse complement strand
GGAGGAGGGAGGAGTGTGGGGACTGAAGGAGGAGGGAGGAGTGTGGGGATTGGAGGAGGAGGAGGGAGGAGTGTGGGGATTGGAGGAGGAGGAGGGAGGAGTGAGGGGATTGAAGGAGGAGGGACAAGTGAGGGTGTGGTGAAGGAAGGTAGGGCGGCAGACTGCCTGGAGCCGGCATCCTGTGTGAGATCAGGTGCTATCAAGGCTTTGCTTTTGGGTGGGAATGTCCCCTGCACAGCTGTCCCACTGAGAAGGACCACAGAAAGATGTGGTTCTTACAATCACAGATCGGAATGATTCAGTAATGCCCTGATGAGGATCCTGCTTATGGTAAGCTATATGAAGACTTAGTTAGAGGAAAATTGAAACAGTTTCGTTCATTCCTCAGGGTTCAGCCTGACTTTGAAATTAGTGCAGAAGCTTCTGGACTTTGATTTTGAAGACAACCAATGGATGAACAAAGAGGAAACAACAAGGAACAGAGGTCCCTCCGTGAAGGGTTTAAGTTGTGATTAAAGGCCAGACAGTGGCAGGAGATGCGGTGTTCAGTGGGGAAGCTTCCATTTTGGCAGGTGAAAGGTCCTCCTTTTCCCTGAGGTTTCTGCCCCTTGGTGGCCCAGGGGCCTCTGCGCACAACCTGTGGGGCGCCCCACCTGCTCTGCGGGCTCAGAGCTCACCAGGCTGCTCACCACTGGTCCCGAGGGTGAGTGCGTTGGCTTGGCCAGTCCTCTCCAGCAGCACAAGCCTGGCTGGTTCCGGGTGGGGTTGGCCCAGATCAGGGTCACCGTGAGCCTGATCTTGAAGGCACAGTTTTGTTTTGTTTTTTAAATGAGACAGAGCTGACCTTAAACAGGCTCATGGGTGATCAGGATGGGTCCCTGGACACGTTGAGGCTTGTTACGCACCAGGCACCACATTACATGCTCCGTGTTTTATTCCATCCCTTCAGGAGCCCATGAGGGAGGTGTTATTCCCATTTTACAGTTGGGGAAGCTGGGACCTGTAGGGAATGCCTGGCCCCATAGCAGCCAGCAGCAGAGCTCGGACTTCCGTGCCAAGGCCTGTGTCTCTCACCACCACCGGGCATGGCTTTCTCCAGAATTCGGAATGCACAGGCTGGCACCTATAGCCCTGGGCGTCTGTGCCCTCCCTTCCCAGCTGCACAGGCCCTGTGGAGCCAGGCGGAGCTCCAGGGACTTCCCTGTGGCGACTTTTCCTGCGCACAGGGTAGAAGGGAGGAGAAACCAGAGTGATCCTGAGGGAGCCTGGACACTCCCTTCACACTGAGCTTTGCAGCGTTAAATAACGGTTAAGGAGGGGAAATATTTCAAACCAAAGAGCTCATTACAGATGCAGAAAGTCTTGGAGCTCTGCGTTTGGGCAGCTGCGTTCTCCCTTCTAATAGCTCTTTAGTCTTGGGTCAGTATTTAAGAGGCAGTGACGCGCCGATGACAGGCGTGGACCGTTCCCTGGGTCCTGCACGAGTTAAGTGGCCATATGTGACTGCACGTGTTAATGGACCTCCTGTGGGCCCCCCTGGGGTCACTGCAGTCCCCACACGCTGGCTCTACCCACCTGTCTTCTTCCAGAAAGCAGTGAGTGACATTCCGAAGGGGTCACCATGAATCCACTCTGGTTTTTAATTCATTCCTGAATGTCTTAGTAGATCGTGGTGAGCTGCCTAAGCTGGTGGCCAGAGGTGGCTCCCTGCGTGAGCGGCGTGGTGGGCTGACCTTGACAGAGTGCTCGGAGGAGAGAAGCAGCTTTTCGTTTTTGAAGGGCAAGATGTAGGCCTTCTGATCTGTGAGTGTGGGCGATCTGCAGCCTCACTTCGAGCCTGTGACATCTGCATTGGGCACCTGCCACGGTGCACCTTCATCAGAGCTCCTGCCTTTGAGCCACGTTCTCTCTAGGTGGTGAGATTAGGGGGCCTTGGTTGTATTTTCCTTGGTGGATTTTTGTGTTTTGCAAGCTGTCTATTTTGATAATGTATTACTTTTATAATTGTAGAAAAAATAAATAGCTTATTTTAAAGCAAAAAAAAAAAAAAGTTACTGATAAGAGAATACACTGACCTGGCATTTGGTGAATGATTAACAGTGCAGATTTTAAACAAGTTCAGAACCCAATTCCCTGTCCAAATCTCCACTTATGTGTGTCTGAACTACCTACTGGACACCTCCACTTGGCATGCTGCAGTCAGCATCCCCAAAAGCGAACGTGTCAGAAGGCGCCATTCCCTCTCAGCACCGCCCACCTCCGGCCATCCGCAGACACGTCTGTCAGCCCTCACCCCCTTCTCTCCCATCCCTCGTGATGGCCATCTCCTGCAGGAAGCCCTCCAGCCCCGGACAGGGGAGCCAGGCGGTCCTGCCCGCCCTCTCACAGGCTTTTCCAGCTTCCCTGCCAGGCTCAATGTTCCTTGAGGCACAGACAGAAACACCCCTGGTGTTTGAATCCCAGCCTTCAGCACAGACCTTGGCACTGAGTGAGCACCTGATACACCGTCGATGATTAATCAGCTAACTTAGGCACCTACTTTCCCCCAAGCATCTACAATTGTGTTAAAAGCAACACCTGGGCCAGGCACGGTGGCTCATGCCTGTAACCCCAGCACTTTGGGAGGCCGAGGTGGGTGGATTACCTGAGGTCAGGAGTTTGAGACCAGCCTGGCCAACATGGTGAAACCCCATCTCTACTAAAAATACAAAAATTAGCCAGGTGTGGTGGTGGGCACCTGTAATCCCAGCTACTCAGGAGGCTGAGGCAGGAGAATCGCTTGAACCCAGGAAGCAGAGGTTGCAGTGGGCCGAGATCGCACCACTGCCCTCCAGCCTGGGCATTGCAGTGACAGTCCAACTCAAAAAAAAAAAAAAGCAACACCCGACCATGTAGCATGGCTGCCTTTTAGACAATGAGCCATTGCCATGAGCACAGCCGCTAATGCTGCTGAAGAACACACAGCAACAACAAAGCAACAGAAAGGCACGGCAGCCCAGCGCTATCCGCACAGGAGCAAAATCTGAGGGAGCTGAAGAATCCCTGATGTCACCACACTACAGGGCTAAGGAGACGCTGCTGTGAACAGTGACGGATCTGCGCAACACAACGCCTACCTTCTACACGGTTCACTTTTACAATTACAATACGTTTAAGATTCCCTGTAAAACAACAAATTATCCCTGACATTTCAGATTATCTATAATAGCAACGATCACAAGTCGTAATCTTCGAGCAATATACGCCTGGCATCTAGCTAGGTCCTTTTCACAGATTTCCAGTCGTTATTTTATCTACCCAGCTTGTTATAAAAGAGGAAGCTGAGGCCCAGAGAGATTGGGACATTCCTAGGGCTGCACAGCCGGTGGCGGAGCGAGGGTGGAAATCCCACATCAGCCTGCAGAGCAGCACACCTCCTGATGAGGCCCCGCTGCCGCCCTGAAAAAAGTGTTGGTGACTGGAAGTGGAATCGCCACTGGCCGGCATTCACACTAGAGCTTTATCCTGCACACAACATCCAAGGCTGAGATGTGTTTACCTGTAAAGCCCTATGTTATAAACTAATTAGCAAATTTCTGTTAACTTTCTTAAGCATTTTATCATTCGATTTTCAAAGAGAATCTGAGGTGAGAGTTTCATTTAGAAACGGAGCATGAAAACTCTACAGCAAACAGAGGTACTGACTGCTCCTGGGACCGCACTTTTTTAAGAGTGAGGCCCCAGTTCATTGAGAGCATGTGGGCATTTCCCCCTTGCTGACCCAAGGGCAGGTAAGCAAGGGTGTGTCTGTGCAGGCGTGCTCTTCGACTGAGGTTTCTGAGGTCAGGTCGTCGGCCAGAAACACTTGCTGTTCCCTCCTCCATGAGAAAAACAGGCTTATCGAGGTAGACAATCTTCCACGTCACTTTCTGAAACTTGAAATCTCACCTGTTACATCACTTTATTTATATAGGGAGAAAAGCTGACCTGTTAAAATACTTTGACCTGTCCATGTGTGAGCAGCAAATTCCATTTGGGTCAATGAACTTTTTCCAGGCGCATCCAACTGTTGGAAGAAAAATAACATCAGGGACAAGTTTCATTGTTTTCAAATGTTTTTCAAAATTAAAGTGACAGCAAACAGAGCACCCACCCGCAACGCATGGGTTGTGCTGGGCCTTGACAGCTGTTCCACGGTGGCCGTTCTTTCTGGAAGAGGTGACCGTTCTGTACCATCAGGCATGGCACTCCGCACACAGTTTTGCTTCCCTCTGTACTAAATGAAGGATAATATGTTCTCTTTTAAAATAAATGCAATCATTAAAAACACAAAAGAAAATCTCTACATGCTCAATCATTCACTCATTTATTTGGAAACTTTTAGTTAGACATCACGAAGGATCAGCTCTCCTAAGGATAAATACCTGATGAGATATATTTTGATTATGTAACTGCAGTATTCAACCTGATAAAATGATAGTGTCACCACAGGGAAAGAGAGATAAAAAACCTGGACCACATTCATCTCTTAACATTAAACCATAATAGAAATATGATTCTGCATTTGTGAAGTATCAGGCTTTTTAAGGTGATGTTCGCCTTGTTTAAAATGAAGTTATTCGAAGGTTAAACGCTAAGACATTGCAACTCTGGCCTTCTGGGAGTGGGTGCTAGTGCTGTGCTCAAGGTGGCACCGGAAATACAAGAGAAAACCTTGCCCGGGGCAGGGTTTTTCTCTCTCTCTGTCTTTATGTTCCTACAACAGGGGTCCTTCTATGTTGTATAAAATGAATAGAGACCGGTTACTTGTGTGAGAGTGAGTGGGGGGTGGCTACAAACCTGGGGGCAGCTGGCTGTGGCACGGGCAGCAGCATGCTCCCCAGACCTTGTGTGACCGCGTGGCTGAGCGGAGTCTGAGCCCAGAGGTATCGTCCTCCACGGCAACAGACATGGCAAAGGCTGGCTGTAAAAATGAGACCTGATAAAAACGACCAGGGTCAGAATTTCCTGAGCTCATGATTTCACATCAGGAATTATTTAACACCGATGAGTTCATTTCATCCTCCTAACAATTCTTTGGGGTTAACCATTATTAATCCCCTTTTATAGAGGAGAACACTAAGCCTTAGGTAGATTAAAGTGACTTGTATCAAATCACAGAAGAGTTTCCATAGCAGGATCGCGTGGCCCTCCTGTCTCCTGACCAAATCTCCTGCTCTCTTCTCTGCTACACCATCTTATCAGATATTTCCGTGACACCTGGACTTTCTGATTTAGTTCAAGACGTGCTTTCATTTCACAAAATGGCAAATTAACCTGTCACTCCCTGTAAATTCTCACAAGCCATTTACTTTCTGGAAACAGATTACAAAGGTGTTTGAATACAGCTGCTCAGATCTTACGTTACTAATTTCACTTGGAAGTGCCAAGGTTGTTTTGTTTGTTTTCCAATATACTGCCTAAACGGTCCACTTAAACAGAATGAATTCTGTCTTACAGAAGCAAGGCGGGATCCAGGAGCTGCTGTGTTCTGCTCCCTGGTCTCTGTGCCTATCGGCGGGAACCTGCTCCGTGAGGTCTGAGCCAGCAGGGAAGCCATGTGGTCTACGCCAGTCAACCTGCAACACAGCATCATGTCACTGGGCACACAGGGAAATGGGTAACTGGCAAGTGATAGGAAGTCTGTCAAGAGCTGTGATTTCTGTTTCTGGAGCACACAGGAGGTCGTCAATGTCTGCTATTTGTGGTATTATCCTGATGCTCCCCAGGAAACTAATAGCACTGTGATAATTAGGGGAAAATGTTATCTTGTTAAAAGTGAAGGACAGCGGATGGGGGTGAGAAGACGCAGAGCTGGTGTGGTGGGGGGGGGTCAGAGGGAACATGAGGCAGGCCAGAATCCAGGCAGGTGAGAAGCCGGGGGACGCAGGTGAGGCAGCGTGATCAAACGGGACGGGCGCTGTCCTTGTGAAACCGCAGCTTCCCCCTTACGTGTAGAGCACAGCTATGCACAGACAGCCTGTCTGTGGGACTACCGTTCACGCGTGGGAGAGCCGCTGGGGAGAACGGTCTAAAAGGGCTCCTCAGGGTGGCAATCATAAAAGGAAAGCTGAAACATCACCAGCCTACAGGGAGAGAGGGGTCAGAACACGGAGGGATTTGTACAATCGGACGCATCTGAATGTATCTCAGTAGGAGGCAGAGATGGGTTTCCATTTGATGAAGTGTGACAGCAGGGCCCAGGACGGCTGGGGCAGGAGGAGAGAGCCTGCTGTGTGCTGCTGCCTGGCACTGGGGCAGCCAGGCCGGAGGCAAAGGGACCCCGACGGAATCAGCACAGCAGACCTGACACAGCTGGAAACATCAGCCCCAAAATGTGAAAGAACAGGCACCTATTAAAAAGCTGAAAGGGGGTTTATGATGACCGCGTCTAGAGAGAGTCCAGCTGCCAGGTAAGCGCTGGCGGCCGCCCGCTCCTGAGCTCGGCTCCTAATAACTCCTCCCTTGCAGGCCGGGGGTCCAGTGGGTGGTCTCCGAAGCCTGAGGGCACTTGTGGGTGTGAGTGTGCCCAGCTCGGCCTCTCCCTGGGGGAGGATCTCTGGCAGGCTTCGCCCGTTTCCTCATCTCAGACTTGGGATAGCAGGAGTCCCAACCACAAAAAGGTTTGCGGTGGGGAATACGTAGGACCACAAATGTAATTCCTTTACCTGGTGCTGGTAACAACGAAAGGCATCGGTAAACACTGGCTGTTATATCAACACAAGTATTGGCCGATACTGGTAAGGTAGCAGGAGGGCAAGAGACAAGTACCTTTCTAATGACGCCATGGTGGGATGGGAATCCCTGAGATCCAAAGCTTTGCTGAAACTCCTACATAGGGAGAAGTGCGTCCTTAAAGAGAATCCGATGCAGACATATTCCTTTCATTTTTATAGCATTTTACATACATTATTTTTACACCTCCCCTTAAAAAGTATTCATTATGTAATTTAAAGGCATTAACTAATTATTTGTTTTACAGAGGAGGCCACTGAAATCCACCCAAGGTCACCCCACCATCAGAGGCTCATTCTGCCTGTGTCACAGAGATAGCCTGACCTTATGTCCTAGTCTACAGCGAAGTGGACCCCAGGAGCAAGATGAATGTTCAATACTCCATGAGCGCATTAGAAAAGTGTCTGCCTATCACTGGATAGAGGATGCCTTGTCCAGGGTGAGCCACAGACCCTAACTGACAAGCATCTAGGCCCTGTGTGACCTTCAGGTGAGCATGAGAGAAACAAGACTTACAGTTTTGTTCCCCGAAGAACTTCGTCACTATAGACATTGGGGGTTTTTAGTCTCTGTGAATCTGGAACAAGGGAAGGCAGTCTCCGTGGCACTGGTGTTTTCTTTGCAGAAGTCAGTAATCGGTGAGTGTCTGAGGCCCGTTCCAGTCTGTGCCGTGGGGAGGAGAGAGCACCGGCCCCTCCACCTGACGCTCTGTCCGCCTGTTCATTCCTGGGGAAGGAAGTCCTGTGAGCTCCTCAGACGCAGGTGTTGTGAGAACAGGGAACACACCCGTCTGCGCTGGGGTGAGCAGCGTCCAGAACAGGGCCTGACACCTAGAACACTCTTAAGAACTGGTTGAATGAACAGAAAGACCCACCATTTCCTGTTTCATGAAGAAACATTCACAGGAAGAGACCTGAGGTTTTCATTGTGAATAATCCAAACCGTCAAACCCACAAGATTAAGGCTTCATGACTGTTCTTTTTCTGACCCTCCCAACCAAATGCGCAATCGTCGCTGTTTTTGGCTTGTACTGGAAGGGCCTGTTTCTGCTCTTCCACACTCCCCCGGGAGGTGCTCGGGCACATCTGAAGCATGGGATGAACTGGGACCTTGGTGAACTCATGTCCCCCGCGGTGTTCCGCGCGGCAGTGTGTCCCACACAAGTCAGAGGCTGGGTAACGACGACTGATACCCACAGTGATACGTACTGCGTTCTGTCGGGAAAACAGGCAGGTCTGTGCTGAAGTGGTTTTGCTTCAATTGTCATGACACCATTCATGTCACTATAACAATTGTTGGAGAAGCGATGAACCTGAGAACAGTAAAAAAAAAGAAAAAAAAACATTACAACTGCCCAGTGCCGTTCCAGACCGATGCTTGGCAGAAATCGGCAGGAAACTGGCTGACTGCAGGGAAAGCTAATACAGGGGGGTGTTTTATACAGACGTGGGCTGAGACGTGAACAACGAATTGGTTAATTCCCCAAGGCTCCTAACCATGGGGACATTCAGCACACCTGGCCTGAAGTGGCGGGAAGTGAGGAAGGGGCTCCTGTACCGAGAGGGCAGCTGCACGGGGAGGGGCGCCACCGGCCCAGGGTGACCTGGCAGGGACCCTGCAGGGAAGCAGGGCCGGGCTGCAGTCTCTGCTGGAAGTTGAAGGGCAAGGGAGCTCTGATGTGTATCAGCCCCTGGTAACTCCAGGGTGAGGGAGGCAGAGGCAGGGCCAGGAGAAGCACAGGCCAGGCCTGGAGGTCCCTCCTGGCCTCCCCTCCACACCTGCCGGGGCTTCTCTTCCCAGAAGCAGTGAGATGCCGGGGCCCAAGCATGAGCTCTGGAGAGGCTTCCGTCTGAATCCCGTTCTAACTGCTTCCTGGTCAGTAATTCTAGAACGCTTACTTTGTTCTTGGAACTTTAACACTCTCCTCTTTACACTGGGAAAAGTCATACCAGCTTCACAGAGCTCTTGTGAGAACGGAATCAGATGACATTTGTAAAAGCATGAGCTAATGGCTAAGGGATTCTTAACTCCCTCTTCAGTCCCTAAGTATGACCAACGAGGATTTAAAATAGTATTTACCTAAATAACGGGCTGATGGGTGCAGCAAACCACCATGGCACTTGTATACCTATGTGACAAACCTGCACATTCTGCACGTGGACCCAGGAGCTTAAAGTAAAATTCAAAACTTTAAAAATAATAGTAATATTTAGATTCGGGAGAACAGGATTTCTGGGACTGGAATTCTGTTCGGATTCGTGAACAGATGTGGCAACCAGAATCACATGTAGAGGAGTAACTTAAGAGCTTCTATAATTACCCCTAGAACACCTTGAGTATTTCATAGCAGGCTCTATTTTTACTCTGTTCACTTTGCTTTCCATTTATTTTTTAACATTTATCCAAACAAAGGACTTATGAAACCAAAGCAGCTATTTTTAAAAGTCCCCGGCTTCTAGAATTTCCATATTTTTCAGGTCTATCTATTTTGCCTGATATTTAAAGGTTCTTTTCTATATTATCATCAGCTGTTCTTTTTTTGTGATATTCATACTACCTGTTTTTTTAAAGTAGAGAATGTTGTATTGAAATTGTCAGAGCAATTTAAAGCGATCAAAAAATACAATAAGCAGGTAGCGATTCCAAAAGGTTCTTTTGAACAGAAAAGGCAGAGACCTCTTGCCAAGCGCCTCCCCTAAGCGTGAAAGAAGCCTGAGGCGCTCTGCTTTCCCCACTGCCCCGAGGCACAGATGCGGTCCCGCCTCTGCCCTTTCACGATCTTTGGTTGGGATGCTCCTGCCAGGTGTGCAGCTCGGCCTTGGCTTTGAGGAGTCTCCCTTCCTTTCTCCCCCTAACAAATCACACCTACATCATTTAAGGCTTGGTTCCTATCTTACCCTACTCTGAAAAGTATACTTTTCCTCTGAACCCCAAAGCTCCTATGTTGGTGTGTTGTGGGTTGTGTGTGCATGTGGTGTGTGTATGGTGTGTGTCTGGTATGTGTATGTGTGTTGGTGTGTGGTATGTGGTGTGTGCATGTGCAGTGTGTGTGTGTGCGTGGTGTGTGTACTGTGTGTGCATGTGGTATGTGTTTGTATGGGGTGTGGTGTGTGTGTGGTATATAATGTATGTTGTATGTGTATGGTGTGTGGTGTGTTTGTGTGGGGTGTGGGGGGGGATGTGTGTGCATGTGGCATATGTGTGTGGTGTATGATGTGTGGTGTGTTTGTGTGGGGTGTGTGTATGGTGTGTGGGGTGTGTGTATGGTGTGTGGGGTGTGTGTATGGTGGGTGTGGTGTGTGTATGGTGTGTGGGGTGTGTGTATGGTGGGTGTGGTGTGTGTATGGTGTGTGGTGTGTGTGTGGTGTGTGTGTAGAGAAGTGCATGTGGCATGTGAGCGATGTATGTAGTGTGTGTGTACATGGTATGTGTGTGTGGTGTGTGGGTGTGGCATGTGTGTGGTGTGTGGGTGTGGCGTGTGTGTGGTGTGTGTGTGGTGTGTGCATGTAGTATGTGTTTGTCTGATGTGTGAGTATGGTGTGTGGGGTGTGTGTATGGTGTGTGTGTAGAGGGGTGCGTATGGCATGTGTGAGTGATGTGTATAGTGTGTGTGTGCATGGTATGTGTGTGTGGTGTGTGGGTGTGGGGTGTGTGTGTGGTGTGTGGGTGTGGGGTGTGTGTGTGGTGTGTGCATGTGGTATGTGTTTGTATGGTGTGTGGTGTGTGTGTGTGGTATGTTTGTGTGGGGTGTGGGTATGGTGTGTGGGGTGTGTGTGTGGTGTGTGTGTAGTGTGTGCATGTGGTATGTATTTGTATGGTGTGTGGTGTGTGTGTGTGGTGTATGATGTGTGTGGTATGTTTGTGTGGGGTGTGGGTATGGTGTGTGGGGTGTGTGTGGTGTGTTTGTGTGGGGTGTGTGTGGAGGGGTGCATGTGGCATGTGTGAGTGGTGTGTGTGGTACGTGTGTGCATGGTGTGGGGTGTGTGTGGCGTATGATGTGTTGTGTGTTTGTGTGGGGTATATGCATTGTGTGTGGTGTGTTTCTGTGGGGTGTTGTGTGGTAGGTGTGTGTGTGGCATGTGTGTGGTGTGTGTGTGCTTGATGTGTTGCTGTGTGCTGGGTGTGTGTGTGGTGTATGTACTGTGTGTGCATGTGTTATGTGTTTGTATAGTGTGTGGTGTATGTGTGTGATGTATGATGTGTGGTATGTTTGTGTGGGGTGTGGGTATGGTGTGTGGGGTGTGTGTGGAGGGGTGCATGTGGCATGTGTGAGTGGTGTATGTGGTATGTGTGTGCACGATGTGGGGTGTGTATGGCGTATGATGTGTTGTGTGTTTGTGTGGGGTATGTGCATGCTGTGTGGTGTGTTTCTGTGGGGTGTTGTGTGGTGGGTGTGTGGGGTGTGTGTGTGTGGAATGTGTGTGGGGTGTGTGTGTGTGGCATGTGTGTGGGGTGTGTGTGCATCTGTGTGTGTTTATCCATTTTCTCTGCTCCCTGACACAGGATGGGTGGTGGAAACAGGCTCCTTGGCCTCCCGTGAACAAGCGCGTCCTTTCCAGCCTCACTCACTACCAGATCTTTCAATAAAAATGCAATTCAAGAAAAATTTATTAAGTGCTTAATATGTGCCGGTCCCTGTGGTGGGAGCTCTCCGGTATTTCTATGATTTTATCCTCACACAATCCCTTGGACAAGATAGTATCATCCTCATTATAAGCTAAGGACACTAAAGTTCAGAAAAGTTCAACATATCCAGAAAAATACTCCTCACAGGCCTCGCGATTCCTCATCCCCCGTTCTTGCCACTATGCTGCTCTTCCCAGTTTCTTATCCCCTAAGTTCAGTCCAATCACAGTCCCCAAAAACGCCCCATCTTTCCTTCATCCACGCCTTTGTTTGGCCTGAAATGGGCCACCCAGAGCTCCTTCCCACAAGAGCCTTGCTCATGTCTTCATGTTTCTGCTCAAATTTCACCTCCAAAGTAAAAGACCAACCCCCTCCTCCAATCAGAACAAATCGCTCTCTGATTCTTCTCCAAGGCTCTTTTCTTCTGCACGACCCTCACAGAATGTCTTACACCTGCCCCTGGGTCAGAGCTTTTGGGTCACTAGTTCAGGGACTGCTTGATTCACCTGTGTATCTCCTCAAAACGCCTCAAGTGCAGACGATAAATGCTGAGTAAGCCCAATGTACAGGTATTGATGGACTTACGACCTATGCAACTTACGACCATTCGACTTTACAACCACTATCGCTAGCCACGACTGCTCCGCGTCTGGCAGCGCAAACGTTGCCCAGCTGGGTGGACGACAGTGCGGACCAGCTTCCGGCAGCACTACCATCTCCGCGTGCACCATTTCAACTGTACATATAACCTACTCAACTTACGACTAAATTGTGTTACGACCGGTCCGCGGTCCCAATCGTGGTCGTAAGTCGAGAACTGGCTGTACACTCATTGAGTCTTCTATCACTTTGGTAGAAAGAAGGGAGAACATTTATCATTTTCAAACTGGCTGGAAATGTCAGGGGGAAAGCATTTTTTTTATCTCCCAAAAGGTAGAAACCAGATTCACATCTCAGAGCAGTGCCACATGGTCATTTTGTGTAACTTCACGACATAATCACATTGCAAACAGACCCAAATACCATTGTTTTAAATAGAAACTGAGGTTTATTTTCCATCACCCTATTTCCGTCTTGCTGGTGGCCTGTGGAAGAACAGCTTGAGAGTTGATCCTCCTCATTCACCGGCCTGAGCATTGGGAGGTGCAGAACAGGCCCCCCGGCAGGCTGGGCGCTCCAGTCTGCAGCAGAGACTTGCTGAGCCAGCACGGCAGGCCCCTGCACCTCCAGGGCCATCTACAGCTTCAGGCTGAGCAGTTGTGTGCATAAGGGCTGGGTCTGCACCCCTAGGCTGAGCTGTGGTGTGCACAGGGGCTGGGTTGGCACCCCCGGGCTGAGCTGTAGTGTGCAGGGCTGGGTCTGCACCCCCAGGCTGAGCTGTAGTGTGCAGGGGCTGGGTCTGCACCCCCAGGCTGAGCTGTAGTGTGCAGGGCTGGGTCTGCACCCCCAGGCTGAGCAGTAGTGTGCATACAGGGGCTGGGCCTGCACCCCCAGGCTGAGCTGTAGTGTGCAGGGGCTGGGTCGGCACCCCCAGGCTGAGCTGTCGTGTGCACAGGGGCTGGGCCTGCACCCCCAGGCTGAGCAGTAGTGTGCATGCAGGGGCTGGGCCTGCACCCCCAGGCTGAGCTGTAGTGTGCGCAGGGGCTGGGTCTGCACCCCCAGGCTGAGGGTTAGTGCACACAGGAGCTGGGTCTGGCGTCTGTCTGGGCGGCAGTACTCAGCCGGCACTGGGGCAGTCCATACCCCTGAAACCCCAGGTCGGCCAGCTTCATCAGCAGCAGGCTGCTCTTCCCTCTCAATCTGAAACAGGGTCTCTGCAGAAGCAGAGGTCAGGCATGACCTCCCATGGGTGTTCCTGGGGAACGGTGCCACACATGCTCAGAACTTCCTGAACCAGCAGCCACCCTTCAGGCCCACTGAGTGAGCTCCCGTGTTGCAGGGCATGGCAGCTTCCACACAGCAGCGAGGAGAATCTGTGCTCCACAGAGCAATGGGAGGTGGGCTAGCCGAGGACGGCTCTGTGACAGGCTGGCGGTTGTTCTGGGATCAGTAACACCAGCAGACACGGCTCCTGAAAGGCTGCCTGGATCTGGCGAGCGAAGGTCCCAGGAGTGAAGCAGGCAGCAGTGGGACTGGCTCTGGTGGCGGCAGTGAACCTCAGCACAGCCCGCCGGCCAGTATTCCTGGAGCACATGACAGGGACATCAGCAGGGCTTTCAACAACAAGAATGGCACGAGTTGCCACCAGCGGCTTCTCTCAGGTCCTTTCAGATTGATGACGGAGATGCCATCGCTATTCCTTTTGTGGATGTACTTCTCTATCAGGAAGCCAAGGGCAGTGCCGCCTGCGTGGGCTCTTACTGCCAGGAACCTGAGGACATCCTCCTCCTTCGTGGGCAGGGCATCAAGCATTCTGGGCACTGCGATACTGCGGTTTCTTTTTAAGTTGCCATGGAAAGCCTGCATGGCCCCCGCTGCAGGCGGAGTGGAAGGCAGCCCCAAATATCTCAATACTACAGTTTAATAGAACAACGCTCTTGACAAACGGAGGCGAGGGACACACAGACTGAAGGCGAGAGAGAGAGAGAGGTGTGAAAACACCCACCTGGCGCGGGTTCAGATGAGAAGCCAGGGAGACACAGCGAGCTGCAGAGCTTCCAGACCCGGGGCCACTGGCTCCATCAGCCCGAGCACGTGGAGCGAGGGCATGTGGAAATCTGTTTCCAACGACTTTCAGTTTTTCTCTCTGCTTTTCCCCTGCTGTGTCAACAGAAGAATCAATATTCCCAGAGACATCAGATCATCTAACACAAATGCTGAGAATTCACTCTTAATTGAGAATATTTGTTCTTGAGCTACCACAAGTCCATGCTATGCCCACTACGCTCATTGCTACGGAGGGCAGAGACCCCCATGGAGCAACCCACTGCTGTGACTGGAGTCACAGTGGGACGTGGAGAAACAGATTATACAGGGGGCACTAAGAGTCTCAGCACGTGATAAAGCCCAACCAGTCCCTTAAATACCAGAAAAAGAACAGGATTTAGGTTAACAGGATTATGGCCTTATTGTACAAACTGATGAATAAAACTAGTCATTAGTGTCCATTACCGACATTTTTATGATTTGTTTCTGTTCAATGTTAAGTTTAGAGAACATTTTATATGTTGAAACAAGACAACTAAGGGATTATTCAATTAGCTATATTTACATTTGTTACATGACAGATGATGTCATGAATAATTAAATACAAATATCTCATTATTAACGATTAATTTTTTTTTTTTTTACTGTAACAAAAAAAGTGACTTCCAGCCTTGTTCTTGTGTATTTCTTTGTGTTTTCCAGACTGCAATCATACACATTGTTATTTTGTTGGGGAAAATGGTTTCACTTTGTTGCCCAGGATGGGGTGCAGTGGCATGATCAGAGCTGACTTTTAACATCGAATTCCTGAGCTCAAGGGGTCCTCCCATCTCAGCCTCCTGAGTAGCTAGGCCTGCAGGCATGTGCCACCACACCTGGCTAACTTTTCATTTGTATTTTCTGAAGAGATGGGGTGTTGCTATGTTGCCCAAGCTGGCCTTGAACCTCTGGCTTCAAGCAATTCTCCTGTCTTGGTCTCCCAAAGTTTTGTAATTATAGGTGTGAGTCACCATGCCTGCCTGCATTGTTTTTTGTTTGTTTGTTTGTTTGTTTGTTTTTGAGATGGAGTTTTTCTCTTGTTGCCCAGGCTGGAGTGCAACGGCACAATCTTGGCTCACTGCAACTTCTGCCTCCCGGGTTCAAGCAATTCTCCTGCCTCAGCCTCCCAAGTAGCCGGGATTACAGGCATGCACCACCACACCCGGCTAGTTTTTGTATTGTTAGTAGAGACAGTTTCACCATGTTGGCCAGGCTGGTCTCGAACTCCTGATCTCAGGTGATCTACCTGCCTCGGTCTCCCAAAGTGCTGAGATTACAGGCGTGAGCCACCACGCCCAGCCAGCACTGCATTATTTTTTATAATGCAAAAAACAATAGCGTCCTTTTTGAAGGGACTGAAGATCACTCGTGAGTAAAGTCAGAACACCCACTTGTCTTCTCACTGACCATGTTCTAGGTATGGCCACGCTGAGGAGCAGGGGCGCAGGGCTGAGGGGCAGGGATTTTGTTTCTCTTTTTATTAAGCCGAATTCTGCACGTAAGTACCTGTGAGTGTAGTTTCCCAGTGTTTTCTAATCAGCTCTCGCACAAGTTCTACCACATTTGTCCAGACGTGATCAAACACTTCTGCTGTCACGGCATCTTTGACACAGTCACGAGGCGAAACAGGAGGAAGTCCGAGTTTGCGCCATTTCCTACCGAGCTGAGCTGGTTTTTGTTCAAGACCGTTGTCATCACTAAGGATAAAGACCCACTCCAATTACTAAAATATCTATGCTTAGAGTTAAAATAATTCTATCTACACACATCCATGTATGTACATTTATACATGTATTAATACGCATATTCTTGGTTAAACAGCATCATTCTTTTGTAGCATATATAATTCTTGTCAATTACACATGAATAAAACCGGGCGGGAAAACGAAGCCAAACCAAACACTGACGCTCGGTTTCACTGATCTTTCTTTTTTTCTAGTCTCTTTTCATTTATTTCGGCTCAGATCTTTGTCACTTCCTTCCTTCTACTAAGTTTGGGCTTGGTCTGCTCTTTTTCTCATTCCTTCAGGTGTAAAGTTAGGTTGTCGGTTTGAGCTCTCTCTTTTCTTAATGTAGGCATTTACTGCCATCAGCTTCCCTCCTAGAGCTGCTTCTATTGCATCCCGTAAGTCTGGTTGTAATATGCCATGTTTCCATTTTAATAGTCAATGTGTTTTCCAATTTCCCTTTTGATTTCTTCTTTGCCCTCCTCACTGGTTGTTTAGTTTACATATATTTATTTGTGACTTTTCCGGTTTTCTTCCTGTTATCGACTTTCAGGTTCATACCACAGAGGTCAAAAAAGATGCTTGATTTCAGTCTTTTTACAGTTGTTAAGACTTGTTTTATCAGTGTGACTTATCATGTTTCAATTTTCAATCATGAGGCAAATTTTTATCAGGTAATATTTGTAGTTTTTGATTAGGAACAAAACACACATTTAGTGCAGAGGTGGGAACGCTGCTTGGGCCGTTTCGGGCAGCCAGTGATAGGGAAGCTGGAGCTCCCAGGACCAGGGCTGCGGGGAGCCTTCTCTGCTTGCACAAGCATGCTGAACACGCGCTTCACCGTTCCCACACGTGCACCTCCTGCTAGGAATCAAAGCTCTAGGGAGTCATTACTCTCCAAAGAATAGAAATCTTTTGGGTGAGAAAAAAATAAAACACTAAAAGAGCCTACAATAACAATAAATGTCAAATAAATGCATCTTATTTTAGGAGGTCAATGTCGAGTAAGACCCTATTTACCTCTCTTTTCTGTCAAAAGCAAAATACTCTTCGATCTTTCCATCCACAAGGTAGACCTCTTCTTCCAGCGATGAATGCACTGCTAGGTCAGCAATCCCTGTACCATGAGGGCCCGGCAGGGCAGAGGCTGAGGGCGTCGCTGGGACTAACTGAGAGCCAGAAATGCACAACCTATGGGAGGAAAACAGGTTCTCCATGGAGTTGATACAATACCAAGAGTGCAATGCTTAAATGATTATGGCGAAACTTTAAATTATCTGTAAAGTACAGAATCCCCCCAAAACTGTTGATTATTACATTGGAAAAAACCTCAAATCCTTAAAAACACTTGAATACAGAAATCACTAAAAATATTAAGGGCTTCTAAAAGCCGAAAGTATTCTGTAAGTTCATACCCTCTTTGGCTGCAGTGAAGGGATCACATTGTGTCACAGCACACCAACTATGTGTGAATGGACAAAGAGAGTCATCAAAATCTGCTAGTGAGCAGATGGCAGGACAGAGCTTCCTATCTCCTGCTGCCACTGCCTGCAGCTTACAACCCATCACAGCGGGGCGGCTTCCAGGCTGTGTCCAGTCCGCCTGTCACAGCGCCTTTGGACACACGTGGAAGGTGACTACCACATGTGTGCATGTGCACTCCAGATATATTTTACACATCTATGTGTATACACACACACATACACCTGTTGTCAATTCAGAATCAAAAGCATCTTGTAAAAACCGTTCTCTGTACCTGCCCTTCATTACAATCTACATTTCCAAACCGGGTGGTACCGGGCCTTGTGGATGAGATAAACATGTAAAAGTGTAACTAAGATACAGCTAACAATACTTTTTGAGAGTAGCTTATCGGAACATACTCTCTGATGTTGCTGCTGTGTCTGCAGGCACTGAGTGGGGGTCTGTGGACCGCGGAGCCGGGAGCGCTGCCCTGGAAATGCTGGACGCCCTCGTCAGTGGGCAGGATCAGTTGTCTTCCTAATACTCTGCAAGGTAAAAGAGAAGCGGCTCACATTTTGGATCAGACGAAGGGAAAACGTTTTGGGATTTTAAAAGTAGGAGACAATGATTTTGCAGGCGTGTGTATGATATGATAAGGTATGTATGGGTGCGTGGGAAGCATCATGCATCACAGAAGAGTGTGGCTTTGAGAGTTTAGGCCAGACTGTTCTTCCACTGACTCAGTCTCAGGCAAGGTTCTCAGGCTGATTTGATTTTCTGTCCTTCCTTTGCAAAACAGGAGACAATGGTTACCTTGCAGGGCTGATCATGTCTGACAGACTCAGGTGTCTAAGGCCACACCGGGCACACAGAAGCTCTCCATACACATTAGTACACAGCTCAACACAAACACAACAATAAAAATACATAAATATGCACACTGGGCTGATGCACCGGCAGTCTCTCCTTTTCCACCTTCCCTCCATTTCTATCAGTGATGTAAGATGGCAGTGACAGGAATGAGTGTGAGCCCCTGAGTTTTCGGTGAGTGACCATACCCAGGAAAGTGAGTGTCCACAATTGGTATCTAGTGGGCACATCGTACGCTTTTCGGAAGGTGGCTTATTAAGGATAAAAAAGAAAAAAAGCCCTAGTTGGTCAAGATTTCTGTAAAAGTTACCTAGTCGAGGTAAGCAGAAAATCCAGCCACCTTTACATGAATGTTCTAACTCATCCTCCCCTGATAGAATCTAGAGGGACTCAGGTAACTTTGATAAACTGTCCCCCAGGAAGTTGGCTGAGTGACTGAAAGAAAAGCTTGCCTTCATTCCCAATCCACATTCTCCATCTTTGATAAAAATAAATAGTACGTGATCCTCCCTACATCATGGGGTGAGATGGGAAGACGCATCTGACCAGCTGTCCAGCGATAATCACTGCCCGCCCTCGCTGTGTTCTGGGATGAAGACAGGCACGTGCTGCTCACACATAGTGAATCTGAAGGTAAGAGGTGGCCTCCACCATTCCTGCAATCATTACATGATGCCCTTCTCAGGATGCGCTGAATTTGCTTCTCGCAAATTAAAAGGTGCATGAGTATTGGAATGTCTCAGTATTTCCTCAGACACCATAACAGGGGAAGTGACCTCTCAGTGAAGGACTGCGCTCTGCGTCCATACTCTGGCTGGGCAGGTGCGTTCAGTCCAAATGTACTGCTTGTTTCAAGGCAGCTCGGGGTAGGCGCTTCGAAAACCTGCCCCAGAGAACTTCCACCAACCAGACCCCACCTCAAATGGAGGGATCTTCTTGTCCACTCCCCGCATTCGGCCAGCAGACTCTGGGTCTGAGGGTTCACTTTGCCTTCAAACAGCATTTCCTCCACCTCCCAGAGTAACCGCTGCACGGTCTGTGCGCTGGCTTCATCAAATTCCTGAAGCAGAAATGCACATTAGTTATAACACTAAACGTCACAGAAGCTCGGCCTTCTTGGTCAGTGCTACTTATATGTTTAATGGGACCCACTATGTAGGCAGGTGCATCACATGGTAAAAAGAAGGTGGCTTTGCAGTCAGACACAGCCCTGCTCCAGCTGTGGCCTTTCTGAGAAATCCCATCTCATTCTGAGCCTAGATTCTTTTACTGTTAAATAGAGAAAACTTCTACCACAGGAGTTATGAGACTCGAGATTTCGCACAGATGCAGGTATAGGTGGAGGTATTCACATGCCATAGACATCGGTGTGGATACACACACACGCCCAGATCTGTGTGTCTGTGCGCACACATGCAGCCACGTGTCCCTCACAGAGCTGTGCCTGACACACCTAAGCACACCTGAAAAATACAAGATTTTTTTCTTCTGGTGATACCACAGACAAGGAAATTACTTTTGTAGAAAGGGCCATTAACCTCCTCAAATCAATGAACTGGAAAAACTTTTAAAAAAATCCTTAGTTATCCTAAGAAGTCCGGTTAGTAGGGTGAGACCTGAGTATTGATTTTTCCTCTGGCTTTCGGAGATTCTTGCACTTGGCTGCAGGGAACTGGAGATGAGAGAACCTCTCATCCTTCCTAGATGGTCTCATCTGGGAGGCAACTCTCCTAGAGCTCAAAGCCAAGGGGAGATCCCCGCCATGTGGGTTTCCAGGAGCACAGGAATTTCCACAATTCACAGGAAAACTGTGGACTCAGTCAGACACACCTGTCCGCAGACGGTCAGTCCAGGTTGATTTTCATAGAATGCTATTTGTTATTTTCTGCGTTAATTCCTCTCTCAAACTGATAATAAATCAGATTCCCAGATTACAGGGAAGTTGAATTATTTCTTTTAAAATACAAATAAAAGGAAAATTAATAATAATATTTATCTCCTAGGAGGAGCCTGGGTGGCTGGGGCATGGGAGAGGGCTCCGTTTCATTTCTCTGCCCTTCTGCATTCTGTTCCTTTTGCAAATATTTTCCATCAATAAGTAAACACATTTTTAAAAATTAAAATGAAAAGCAATTATAGGGGCTGGGTCTGGAGTATTTTTAATTCTATAAATGGAATTTATATGAATTTCCCTGGTAATTCCATTAAATGTTGCACTAAAAGAATCCTAGGATTTAGGCAGAATGAAGCAGTGGTGTCAGCCGTCTTCCAAGAAAGGTAGGCTTGAGGGGCGGCGGGGAGTGGGCGTCAGGGTGAGGACGGAGGCAGCTGCCCCAAGTGAGGGAGGCGCATGCATGAAAGGTCCTCCAAGCAGTGCTGAGCTGGGTCCCTTCCAGACCCCTTTGGTGCCCCTCCACTGCCAGCTCCCCTGAGAATCACAGCTGTACAGCTGCAGGCAAAAGCGGATTCACGTGCGCTATGGGAGTGGAGAATCACTTTTAAAGAAAGCAAAGAGGCCAGCCACAGTGGCTCACACCTATAATCCCAACACTTTAAGAGGCCAAGGCAGGAGGATCACCTGAGGTCAGGAGTTGGAAACAAGCCTGGCCAACATGGTGAG
Source organism: Cebus imitator (assembly GCF_001604975.1). Lineage (NCBI taxonomy): Eukaryota > Metazoa > Chordata > Mammalia > Primates > Cebidae > Cebus > Cebus imitator. The sequence continues at coordinate 2,103,909 of NW_016107680.1, read as the reverse complement.
ATCCCCGTCTCTACTAAAAATACAAAAATTAGGTGGGCATGGTGGCGCGCACCTGTAAAACCAGCTACTCGGGAGGCTGAGGCAGGAGAATCGCTTGAACCAGGAAGGCGGAGGGTGCAGTGAACCTCCATCCTGGAGATCATGTCACTGTACTCCATCCTGGGCAACAGAGCAAGATTCTGTCAAAAAAAAAAGAAGAAGAAGAAAAGAAAAGGAAGGAAAGAAAAACAGCACAAACGAGGTAAAACAGAACACCCGAGGTGCTGTAGCCAGGTGGGCGTTACAGAAGCCTGTGTCCTGGGATTCTCGGAGACCCTTGGAGGGAGAAGATAGTGGAGCCACTGAGTTCCTGAGCAAGCTGAGCTGAGCCGTGGAGGCAACGACTCTCCCAGGGGCACGAGGTGAAGGCAAAATATCTGACTGGGAATATTGGCGATGTGAGGTGGGGGGGGGGGGTCTCTAATCTTAGCGACTATCACAACTTTTACTTTTCCAACAGTTTTGCTTATTCAAGTATTTAGTTGTCAGGGTTTGTCCTGAATTTCTGGCCATGGATACCACCTAAGAAGTCCCAGGGAACACACCGGAGAGCTGGCTGCAGGTTGGAAACAAGAAGGCTGCCGGCAGCTAAGATGGGGCCAGGAGATCACGAGTTTTACTTTTCTCCATAGTTGGCGATCTGTTATTTTCACATGTAACATGTACATGCTTGCATACGTATGTACATGTATGTATGCAGTAGGCCGTGTGTTTATAATTGGTAAAACAAATTGAACTTAAGGAAGCAATTCTCCACTATAAATTGTAATTACAAGATGATCCAAAATATTCCAAGACCTACGTCATCTCTCCAGGAATAAAGGGATCCCCTCTCCGTGGACGAGCCGGTGGTGGAGCTCTGCGTGGCTGATCCAGACCAAGAGGTGTGGCCTCCCGTGGGTGTGGAGCTTCCGCTGGAGGAAAACGATGGTGGGGACTCACTGCGGGATTGAACACAGGCAAAGAAATCACAGTTACTGGAAGGGCCCGGACTGCTACAGTGGCCTCACTTCTCTGAGGCTGCTTGCTCTTTCATTAAATGTATTTGTTAATTTCACAGTAGACTAATTTCGAAGTATTTTTACAGTGTGACGTTTACACTAGGCTAACAATAAAATTGCATTTCACTTTTAGAAATGTATCTAATCACTGATTTTGCTTCCCACATTGGTTACGGGCATCTTGTGGTTTTGCAATCTGAAGCAATGAACAAGATGAATTATTACCAGGTATATTTATCAATGGCTTTCTGCACATGTCTTGTAAAATGTGTAGGTAAAAGATCTTTGCTTCTCACAGAAAAACTGGGCCTTCTACATCCTTCTGACAGTCCTCTTCTGGAAATAAAACAAAACATGAAAAGTCTCCCTAGTGTAATAATATAGTTTTACTCATTAAGACTTTTAAATTTCCTTTTTGTATACAGTTCCTCCTCTTCCTCTGCCACATTCCTCCAAACCCACCTGTGCATAAGTTTGTGTGCACACACATACACACACACACACACACACACACACACACACACCACATCCTCAAGAACCTGAGGCTTAGGGCCTTGTCATTTTTCTTTTTCTTTTCTTTCTCTATTTTTCTGAGACGGAGTCTCGCCCTGTTGCCCAGGCTGGAGTGCAGTGGCATAATCTCAGGCCACTGCAACGTCCACCTCCTGGGTTCAAGCGATTCTCCTGCCTCAGCCTCCTGAGGAGCTGGGATGACAAGTGCCCACTACCATGACCGGCTAATTTTTTTTTTTTTTTTTTTTTGTTTATTTAGTAGTGATGGGGTTTCACCATGTTGGCCAGGCTGGTCCCGAACTCCTGACCTCGTGATCTGCCTGCCTTGGCTTCCCAAACTGCTGGGATTACAGGCTTTAGCCGCTTGTCCCAGTCCATTTTTTTATTTGTCTTAAAATCAAGGTTTCCATTAGCCTACGTGCACCTTTATGTGAACTAAAAACAACATCAGCTTTTTGTGACTTAGCCAGATAAGTGAAAGTTGCCCCGAGACAGTTCACAGTATTTCAGGAGTTTCAGGTCCCAGTTGTCCCTTGACCAGGCCCCTTATACTTGCAAAACCCAACAGGCCCTCCAGTAAAAAAATCATTAATCCCATGTTAACTAAGAAACATCAAATTCTTTCAAGTCACCTAGAAGCCTCACAGACATCTAACTCACTTTAATTTAGCATTGCTGTTTGTTATTTCCAAATAAAAGGTATTTCTTCTGTTTTAGTTCCCCATTTAATATCTAGATGTTAAATAAACGATTAAGCCTAACTGGTATAGCACAGCTCCTGTTAATCATTGAAATGTCCTTTCAATGAACCGCTTAAAACATTTACTTCCTCTAGTCAAAATATCTTCCTAATGTTTAATAACAACTTCTGTTCTTTAATAGAAATCTTATTTTCCCTTACAAATAAAACATATATTAACATAAGATATGGTAATGAATCAGGAAAAACTTCAACTTTTAATATTTCTAATAAGGACACCACCCAAGCATGCATTTTTTTAAAGTTTGCTTTTGCTTTCAATTATAATGATGCCTAACTGATCTCCACTCACTGCAACCTCTGCCTCCTGGGTTCATGCAATTCTCCTGCCTCAGCCTCCTGAGTAGCTGGGACTACAGGCACCTGCCACCACACCCAGCTAATTTTTGTATTTGTAGTAGAGACGGGGTTTCGCCATGTTGGTCAGGCTGGTCTCAAACTCTTAACCTCAAGTGATACATCTGCCTTGGCCTCCCAAAGTACTGGGATTACAGGCGTGAGCCGCCACGCCCAGCCAACAAAGGGAATTTCTTAAAATAAATTTATTACCATGTACAGATTAGCAAGGGCCTCTGCCTTCCATAGATGTGCCTTGTGCAAGAGCAAGAGAGAATAATAGAATTATATGATGTTTTTTCTTCTCCTTATTGCTTATATATCTTAAGTACAACCAGGTAACTCTGAGAATAAAGGTGTGAAAGGTCACCAGAGAAAAGAACACAGAACAAGCTTGATGATGACAAACCGTTTTACCTTTAGCCCTCTTCAGTTGCTTTCAAGCCATTAATTATTTCTTGCTTACATGTGACTCAATAAACAAATACTAATAACATAACAATCAACTAAAAATTACATCAAACAGATTTGTTTGGCACTAAGAAAAACATACTGGCGTATGAGTTAACATATGATTGAGAAAGAATTTTAAAATTCCACATGATGAACTAACTAAAACATTGTTCTTTTATGACACACATCTGTAGAACAATCATAGGGGGTTCAAATTTGCTCTGCCACTGAGGCTTCAAGCAAGTCACTTTTCCTCTCCTGAGCACAGTGTCCACATCTGCAGACAAAGTATATGAAGTATTTAATCAGTGCTGGATAAAGCAGGTTTACTTGCTCACTGCTATTATTGTTAGATTATTATTACTGTTATTTCACGCAGGGTCTTGCTGTGCTGCCCAGGCTAGAGGGCAGTGGCAGGATCACGGCTCAACCTGCAGGCCTCAAGTTAGCCTCCCACCTTCAGCCTCCCCAGTAGCTGGGACTACAGGTGTCTACCACCACGCTTGGCTTTGTAATGTTTTGTAGAGATGGGGTCTCGCTATATTGCCCAGTCTGATCTTGAATTCCTGTGCTCAAGTGACCCTCCTGCCTCAGCCTCCAAAGCTGCTGGGACTACAGGCATGAGCCACCGCACCTGACCTCTCACTGCTGTCATCATCTCCACATGCTCCTCTATGAAGATGCTGTGTTCTTGTTTCTTTGGGCCTCCCATAACATTTTGTGTTATACAGCTCTTTTCACATTTTAACTTTTTGCTGTGACCTTGACACCTTATTCATCTTTTAATCTAAGCACCTGAAATCATGCTCATCACACAAAAGATGCCCTCTGTTGAAAGAATCAACAGGCAAAGATGAAATTAGCAACTCAAATGCAGAATTCATTTTCACTATAGAATTACTCTGAAGACTTATGCCTGAAACATAGGATTACATTGTGACTGGATACGAAAATATTCCCCAGATTCAAGACATTATTGGATAATTTTGCATTTTTTACTAGTTAAAAACTCACAGCTCTTCTTTTGGGAGCTGATGTTCCCCCCCAGTGGTTTTCACCTCCAAATGGGGCGTCTGCTCTGCTCAAGACCACCTTTCCTGCTTCTAGCTCCTCCTCCGCCTTTTGTGCAAAGTCAGAGCTAAATTCAGAATGGGACGCATGCCAGTTTGTTTTGTTTTCAATGAATAATTTCTTCCTCTAGGAAATTCACTCTTTTTCGGGGGAAAGGGTGCAATGTCTTTTCAAATTAAGAAGAAAATTATTTACAGAACAGAGGAACTCGTGTCACTTCACAACGCAGCATATCCTTTTCAGGACCAGGCTTCCCACTGTCTTGGATGCGGAGCTGAGGCCAGGACGTCTTGGGATGCAGGGGAGTGGGAAATGGAAGCTGGGTAACAGCCACACCGATTATTATAAATCGGATGCCTTAAAACTCCCCTACTTCCGGCAGGGCGCGGTGGCTCACGCCTGTAATCCCGGCACTTTGGAAGGCTGAGGCAGGCGGATCACCTGAGGTCGGGAGTTCAAGACGAGCCTGACCAACATGGAGAAACCCCATCTCTACTAAAAATACAAAAATTAGCCAGGCATGGTGGTGCATGCCTGTAGCCCAGCTTCTTGGGAGACTGAGGCAGGAGAATCGCTTAAACCCGGGAGGCAGAGGTTGCGGTGGGCCGAGATTGCGCCATTGCACTCCGGCCTGGGCAACAAGAGTGAGACTACGTCTCAAAAAAAAAAAAAAAAAAACGCCTCCCCTGCTTCCATACCATTTCTCCATCGCTTTTCTTCTCTGCCCTTCCCCTCTGTGTCTCCTTTTGAGCAATTTTTTGAGCTTCAGAGTTCAGTGTAGCAACATACAAACTTGACCACAGAATTCACACAAAAAACTAGGCGAACAGGAATTCAAGCCCATATCTCAATGACCACCCACGAGCACAAGGAAGATAGGGATGGAGTTTCTTCCGGGGCCCAGGCCACTGAGCTGCATGTCTCTCCGGGACCACAAGTGACTAACGTCATGAATTAAGAGCAAAGCCTAGAAAATCCCTTTCTTTTCTTTTTCTGTCACATTTTCTTTCAGTTCTTTTGGTTTCTCTGTTTTCTAACCAAGAACTGCACAGTTCCTCCAGGCATAATGTTGAACCTCTTTAATCCCCATGTAAATTATGGACTAGTATATATCCTACACAGTCTAAGAAAGTCTACACAACTTACCAGATGCATCCTACAAGGGTCTGAAAACTTGAATGAGGTGGCCTGTCTACGAAACTTCTATTACGCAATATGTAGACATGCGGGTTCTACACTAGTTCCCGGCCATGCTCTTTAAATGTAGCAAGGCTGCTGACGTGGGGACAGGACCCAGAGCTCCGTGGGGTGGACTGAAGTGCAGCACTGAACTATATTGTACTCATTTGCTAGGGCATGGAGGTTAAGGGGGAGTTCCAATCTCCATGGCTCCATTCCAGCTGTCAGGGAGAGAGTTACTTTTTTAGGTTGCTTCTTGACGGTCCACAAACCCCTGCCGCACTGCTCTGTAGAAATTCTAATGTCAAACACTGACAGCAGCTTTCAGAATTTTCTATTCCTAAGTTGACATAAGCACTGTACTCTGAAGTGCAGGCTGGTTTTCTGGACCGGGCGGCACACACGGGCACTCCAGGGTGGCACACACGGGCACTCCAGGGTGGCCATGGGAAGCCGCTCCTCAGCGCGCACACTCGCACCCCCCTGACCGAGACCAGCAAGTCCCAGGCGCGGCCGCGGCCACGGAGGAGTGCTTTTGGCGTGAGCCGTGCCGGGGAAGGCCGCACGATTCCCGGGTGCCCGCAGGGAAGTCCGGGCCAGACGCAGCCGGCCCCGGGCAGAGGACACCGCGCACGTCGCCCGCGGAGCAGCCGGAAGGCGAGCCCGGCTGCGGATGAGACTCACCCGATCACGATCAGCCCCAGGCCTGTGCTCGCGGAACCCGCGCTGGGCCCCGCGCTAGGCTGGGGCACCGTCAGGGAGGGGCAGCGCGCGGGGGACCCACGCGGACAGCTGGTCACGCGCGCCCGCGGCCCCCGCCACCCCCGGGCCGGGGCTCCCCGCCCGCCCGAGCCTGCGCCCACCGCGCCTCCGGCCCAGCTCAGGCGGCCCGGGCGTGCCCGGGGTCCGCGAGGCTCGCGCGCCCCTTCCCTCTCCAGATCCTCCCCACGCCCGCGCGCGGCGCCGCCTCCTCCGCCCTGCGCTGCGCCCTCGCCGGCCCGGCCCACCCGCTAATCCAGGCCGCGCCGCCCACCCCGGCTCCCTGCCGGGCGGGTTTCTCAACCCAGGGCCGCCCCGCAGCGCACAGCCCAGCCTCCCTACGCCTTCCGGGTCTCCGGGGCTATGCAGGCAGGTGCTGGCTGCCCCTCCCTCTTCCAAATCGGATTTCACCCATTAAGAAGGAAAGAAGAGCCACAGGACCATCTCGCCTGGTCCCCCCCTCCCCCATCGAAGGCTGCGGACGCCGGGCTGGGGTGGGGAGTGGGCCATTGAGTTTAAAGTGAAGCCTGGATCCGGTCAATGCAAGCCCCGTTACCCCACCAACGGGAACGCTAGATCTAGGCAGACACACTCAAGACGGGGCCCGTCCCCGCCCGTCCTGCCCTGCAGGCTCACGCAGCCCGGAGCAGGCCTCTGCCTGCGTTATTAACGCGCGCTTGATTCCGTTTTGGAGGCCCAGGATCACACCAGGAGCAGAGCAGCTGGGCTCTCCTGTGAGCCGGTGAAACTGGCAAGCCGTCCTTTTCAAATGCTAAGGGGGGTAGGGGTGAGGGCCGGAGGGGAACTGCATTTTCTGAGCCTAGTCTCAGAGGGTGGGCACTGCACTAAGCATGCCTTTCCCCGTAGAACAAACCACCCCGTATGTAAGTAATCAAGTCATTTTGTTATGCTTATAATACACAGAATTCAGGAATACCGGCAGGTGGAGTGATTCTTCTGCTCTACGTGGGGTCGCTCAGTGGTATACAGGTGGAGGGTGGTCTGGTCTGCAGGGTCTAAGAAGGGTTCACGACAGGGATTTTAGTAATGACAGTTAGTTCACTGAGTGCCTGTACACGTTTCATCCCGGTCCTGCCATAGCCAGTCTCTTTTGAGAGCTGAGGCCATCTAAGTTTCAACACGTACAAATTATTTCTGCTGCCCAATATCCTGCGTTTACAGAAGTAAATCATGTCTGAGTTTTTAGTAAAAAGCCCAGTTTATTTCTGATGGACCGCCCCAGCATGATAAGGAACCACTACCAGTAACAAAAACAGTAGTCCAGCCAGGGTGGCTCACGCCTGTAATCCCAGCACTTTGGGAGGCTGAGGTGGGTGGATCACTTGAGATCAGGAGTTCGAGACCAGCCCAGCCAGCGTGGCGAAACCCCAGTCTCTACTGAAATATAAAAATTAGCTGGGTGTGGTGGTGTGTGCCTGTAATCCCAGCTACTCAGGAGGCTGAGGCACAAGAATCACTTCAACCCAGGAGGCCGAGGTTGCATTAGCCAAGATGGTGCCATTGCCCATTGCACTCCAGCCTGGGTGACAGAGGGAGACTCCATCTCAAAGACAAACAAATGAAAAAAACAGTAATCCATTGTTGAACTAAGGACACTGGGATCCTCCCCACTTTTATAAAAGTGCTTAGTGGTTATAAATTATAAAGTCAATGAGATTTTAAATCCTGATACATGTATATATGGGATATGTGTGTAAGTGTATCCATATCAGGAAAACTGATGGTATCTGAAGTCCACCCTGCCCTGCTATTACTTTTTTAAAATAATTATTGTGTATAGTTTCTTTTTTCTTTTTTTTAAATTTAATTGCATTTTAGGTTTTGGCGTACATGTGAAGAACATGCAAGATTATTGCACAGGCACACACATGGCAGTGTGATTTGCTGCCTTCCTCCCCATCACCTATATCTGGCATTTCTCCCCATGCTCTCTCTCCCCGGCTCCCCACCCGCTGATATTACTTATATTGCCAGGGGCAGGAGGTAGTACAAAAGAAAGTAGCCTGGTGCGATGGCTCACACAGGTAACCACAGTTGTTTTGGGAGGCCAAGGTGGAAGGATCACTAGAACCCAGGAGTTCAAGACCAGCCTGGCCAACAGAGCAAGACCCTGCCTCAAAAAAAAAGTAAAAATCAAACACAAAGTCATTTAAGATCCAAACATAGGCCAGCTGCTTTTGCTTTTATATATATTATTTTACATATATTCTTACATATATTACTTTACATATATTCTTACATATATTATTTTACATATATTCTTACATATATTATTTTACATATATAACTTAATACCCATAGTAGGCAGATACTATTATCACTATTTTGTTGATGAAAATACTGATGACAGAGATTTTAAGTAATATGTTCAAGGTCACACAGCTAGGATGTATGGGTGTGAGTATGTCCCAGATAACTATTATCCTGTAACAAATCACCCCAAATGTAGTAGATTAAATCCACAGCCACTTTGCTATGCTCATGAGCCACAGAATTCAGGAATTCCGGCAGGTTGAGCGATTCTCCTGCTCCGTGTGGGGCCGCTCAGTGGCATATAGGTAGAGGGTGGCCTGGTCTGGAGGGTCTGAGAAGGCTTCACTCACGTGTCTACACCACACAGTGGGGAGTGGCTAGAAGCATGGCCTCAGAGGGACCCTCTCTCATGTGGCCTCCACACTTCTCCAAGCTGCCCCTCCAGTGAAATAGTCAGGATTTCTACATGTCGGCTTAGGGCTCCAAGAAAGCAAGGTAGGAGCTGTCAGCTCTATTCAAGGCTGCACCCGGCAGTGTCTCCTCCACTGTACTCCATGATCAAAGCAGTCCCAGAATGAAAGAGTTGGAAAACAGACCCCCTCCCCTCACAGTGGGAAGAACCCATGGCCGTCTATAGTCTGCCATAACCCTCCTCTGGCCACACGTCATTTACACCGCTCCACAGGCACGATACACCCAGCTCTCTCAAGATGCTTAGAAGTTTCATCATCTAAAGCACCTCCACGTATGGATAAGGCTTCTGCTTGGGGTATTTCCTTTACATCTGAAGGCCTGTGAACTAAAGAGAGAGGGCAACCTTCCCCACATCCAGCCGACAACGGTGAGACAGAGCCAGGACAGCAGCAATGGGCACCTGTCCGACAGGAGAGGCAGCAGAGGGCACCTGTCCGACAGGAGGGGCAGCAGAGGGCACCTGTCCGGCAAGAGGGGCAGCAGAGGGCACCTGTCCGACAGGAGGGGCAG
>NW_016107680.1:2085041-2094425 GCF_001604975.1 Cebus imitator | reverse complement strand
GAGGGGCAGCAGAGGGCACCTGTCCGACAGGAGGGGCAGCAGAGGACACCTGTCCGGCAGGAGGGGCAGCAGAGGGCACCTGTCCGACAGGAGGGGCAGCAGAGGGCACCTGTCTGACAGGAGGGGCAGCAGAGCCACACAGCAGCCACTGTGGGTTGCAGCAGGCTGTGCCACCTGTGCCTTGAGGAGGACTCACTTCTCCCTGCCTTCTTCCCAGCCCTTAGCTCCATCCTCTGGGCTCTTGCTTCTACCCTCTGAGACTTCCTCAGGGATAAGAAATGGCCTAAGTTTGCAACTGGGTAGCGTCCCTGCTTTCTTCCAGAGAAGGCCGAGAAGGGGGTCCAAAAATCTGTGTCCCTTTTAGTTCAAGCCAGCGGCACTTCCATCACTCTGCCAATATAGTTCTCTTAGAACCTTGTGGTTTTCTTTGAATTTTGTCAGAGTTCACCCCTTCCATTATTTTATCAGAGTTCACCCCTTCCGCTAGTCACAAACCACAATGGCTTCTCTGAGATGGGCCTTTGGTCCACCTTTGAGATAGATGTGGGACAATTCTCTTACGATTTTTTTAAAGTCCTATTGTTTAGCCTAGAGGATCTATGAGATACCCCTAAATCTGACATCTTAATAACACAAACCTTTGATTTCACCTTTACCACTGCCTAGGATTTGATCTTTGCACAGAGGCCATTTTTCAGTTTTGTGCGGAGAGATCGTGATGGTCAAAGTTTCACAAACCCATCAAGTCCTGACTTTTATATTTCTTTTTATATGACTTTTATATGACTTCTGTTCAAAACCTGAACCGTTCCTTAATTCATTTTTCTCTTCTCTCAAATTTCAAAACCTAAAACTATGTTGCTTGCTTTAAGATTAAAGTGATAAAATCTTCACGTTGGATGGGTTTAGATCACCACTGTCTGGCAGAAATATGATGTGAATACATGCAATTTTAAATTTTCTAGGATTCACATTTATAAAGTGAAAGAAACAGGGACAATTAATTTTAATGATATATTTTATTTAATCTAATATAGTTAAGATATTATCATTTTAGCATAAAAAATAATAGATATTTTTAAATTTTGTGTAGTAAGTTTTGAAATCCAGTGTGTATTTTACACTTATATTTCATGTATCCAACAAAGCTCTAATATCCAGTATCTTTAAAAAACTTAAAAACAAATTTGAAAGAAAAAAAAAACAACACCATAAACAAGTGGGCAAAGGGCATGAACAGACACTTTTCAAAAGAAGACATATATGTGGCCAACAATCATACAGAACAAAGCTCAACATCACCTATCATCAGAGAAATGCAATTCGAAACCACAATGAGATACCATCTCATACAAGTCGGAATAGATATTCACAAAAAGGCAAAAACCACAGACACTGGCAACTGGGATTGGAACTACTTCACTGACTCTCCTGGGTCTCCAACTTGGCCTTTCTCCTTGAAGACCTTGTGACTAGTCAGCTCCATAATCAATCAGCTAAGTCCTTGTAATAAATCTCTTTATACAAATATATATAGATACAGATTTTGAGGTAGACATAGATCTCCTATTGGCTGTTTTTCTGGAGAAACCTAATACAATGTTATTTGTACTTATTCCATATGATTTTCCATCTTTCCTTGATTATTTAAACCCTAATTGAGAATTGAAAAGTATGTAACTCTTTCTATCTTATTAAGTGTTTTACATTTTAATGGCAAGGACCCCGGCACCAGTAATTATAGTCAGTAAATTGGAAACCTCAATTTCTGAAATAATAGGGTCTGCCTTAGCCTACTTTGGAGAATTCATTAGGTTAAAATAAATGATATAGGCTAGGCACAGTGGCTCAGCACTTTGGGAGGCCAAGCGGGGAGGATTTCTTGAGCTTGGGAGTTCAAGACAAGCCTGGGCAACATAATGAGACCTTGTCTCTATAAAAAAAATAAAATTAAATAGCTTGGTGTGTTCTCACAGATCTGTAGTCCCAACTATTTGAGAGGTTGAAGTGGGAGGAATGATTAGAGCCCAGGAGATGCAGGCTTCAGTAAGCTGCGGTGACGTCACTGCACTCCAGCCTGGGTGGATGAAGCAAGACACTGTCTCAAAAAAAAACAAGTGGTATATGTGACTACGTGATCACCCTCTGAAAATTAATTAGTAATATAAAATACAAAATTATTCCAAAAATTATAAGCAACATTTACCTCCTCTAAAACTCGACCTGATTTCAAATGCTGGCTCCCTCTTGCCCTAGCCGTGAGATCCTGAGCTGGTAACTTAATGCTTTGAGCAGATGTTAGCTAGCGCAAGGCTAATAATATTGTCTTCCTTGTGTGAATGAGAGACAAATTTTGGAAAGTGCGTATAGATACATAATAAGGTGTAAGTTAAATGATTCTTTTTTTCAGCATTTAAAGCATTGAGTTACTTAAACTGAGTGTTTTTTTTTAATGTTAGGTGGAGTACTAACCAGTTCATTTTAATATTATGCACTATAATATGTAAAAATTACATATCATTTTTCATATTTATCCAGTATGAGCAGTCCTGGCTTTACATGGGTGTCACATACACTGAAAGTTGTACATATCAGAACGGCGTCCTTGCTCTTTAAATACACACATATACATACAACTATGTCATCTCTCTAACCACAGAGCTTCTCCAGGAGCAGTGAGCATCTCCAGTGCCTAGATGGTGATTCCTAACACTGCTTAGTCCATTTGGGCTGCTGTATTGACACAGACTGGGCGATTTATCAACAACAGAAATGTATTAGGTTGGTGCAAAAGTAACTGCGGGTTTTGCCATTACCTATTTCCCACAGGTCTGAAGGCTGGGAAATCCAAGACCAAGGTGGTGGCAGATTCAGTGTCTGGGTGCCTTCCAGCTGTGTCTTCACATGGCCCGAAGGGTGAACAAGCCCCCTAGGCCCTCTGTTATCACAAGGACTCTGCAATCATGACCTGATCGCCTCCTAAACGCCCCACCCTTAGTGCCACTTCACTGGAGAGAGCTTTCAACCTATGGATTTTGGGGGACACGAACATTCAGACCACACCAAACGCCATTCTCCAGCAGAGGGACCAGGGCTCCTTGGAGAAGGGGCTGATTCTGGCTGGGGCAGGGAAATACAAAATGTACCTGGAGCATCTTATACTGCCAAACTGTAGGAAAGTGCTCAAAACACAAAAACAAAAATAACAAAAGAATGAGAGCATGTCACAAGCCAACGTGCAAGAGCCCCAGGCGGTCAAAGCTGGACCAGCCTGAGGAACAAGTCATGCGCTATCACATCATAACTAAAGTGCAAGGTAAATTTCCAGGAGCCCATACTGAGAGAAACAAACAAATGGGAAAGAAGAGGTGGATTTCCTACAGAAGAACTCCACACCAGTGATGTGTATTTCCCCTTTCCAGGAGGTGGGCCTCACACCTTCTTCTCCCAACTTGAGTGGGACCTTGACTGCAGTGTGGAAGCAGGGGGTGACTTCACAGGGGGGGAACCTGACAAGCACTCCCAGAGCCAGGTGGTCAAGGCTGACACCATCCGCCATGAGTCATGTTGATGTGCACCCTTGCGATGAGGCGATGAGACCAGAACTTCCCCTCTGTGGCCTTCCCCACCAAGCCCACAACCCCAGTCTCACCATAATGAAAACACAGGCGAACCCCAGTGGAGAGGCATTCCACAAAGCACGCGACCAGGGCTCCTCCAAACCGTATTGGTCATCAAAACAAGAAAGTCTGAGAAACTGTCTCGGACCAGAGGACACCGAGGAGGTGTGACAAACCCGTGTAACGTACAGTGGACCCTGGAAGAGCGGAAGAGCACCGGGGCAGGTGGTGGTCATGGTTAATACTAGTTGAGTGGGCTCTTAGTGAAACACATGACTCTTCATCATGCAGTGGACATCATCTGACCTCTGAAATTCTCTGGTTCACTATTTGCAAATTCACCAATTTTCTAAAATATAATTGCAACATCCAAAATAATCTGTCACCTCTGCAGATTTTGGACTTACCAAGCCTCCACAATCAGGTGAACCAATTTTTAAAAAAATCTCTCCCCCTTTCCGCATACGCAACCCCGCCCCCCCAACACACACACGCTTTCACACTCACTAACTCATCCTGTCCGATCTGCTTCTCTGAAGAACCTGACTAGTACTCTGGTGAAATCAGAATAAAATGTGGAGTTTAGCTGATGGTAACAGACTGATGTTGGTTCATTACTTGTGACACGTGTACCAGAATAATAGGGAGCTGCTTTTCTGTAAATCTAAACCTGCTCTAAAATAAAAAGTCTGTTTTAAAAATACTTGCATTTAAATATATTTTACAAGTTAGCAACTTCCTTCAGAGAAGACTAATAAAACAATATCATGTTTTATTGATGCCCCGCCTCCTGAAAGTGGGGGACAGACATCACTGGTGTAGAGTTCTTCTCTAGGACAAGTGCTGAAATTTACAAATACATTGTTTTAAAACGAGTCCAGGAAATTGAAATAAAGAATATGATTATTAAATAACAGAATTTTTCTTCTATGAGAATTTTCTAGGAATAGCCTATGTAAACCAAGCTATAGCTCTAGATTGGGACTGAAAGGTCGCATGCAGTAATAGTGAAATGTTGGCATGTAATACTGTCAGAAGGCCACCAGATGTCAACATTCCTCCTCTTTCATCACTATTTAAAAAACAAAACAAAAAACAAACAAAAAAAAAAAAACCACCTTTCCCAGATTTATGTCTTTTTGGTAAGATTTAGGATTTGCCGAATTTTCATACCAGAACAGATGGGAATCCTGTTTAAATCAGAAGTCACCGTTCCAGGGGACAGTAGCTGGTATGCCCGCCAACAGAAGGTGTCATAATAAGGAACGTGCACAAGGGATGGCTGCTTTTGCTCTGACGGGCACTTAGGGCCGCAGACTAATGTACCTTTCTCATAAACCTCACAACAACCACCTGAACAAAACCTTCAGCCACCTGACCTGAAAGGTGGTTACTCTTTTATACAGAAAAAAACAGAGGGTCAGCAACATCCAGTAAACTCCTAAGCGTACACAGCATCCTCCAGATCAGTCCAGTCTGGCTTTAAACGTTTAGCTTTCAAAGACTTATCTCAAATCCAATCGGCTGATTTCTGTTAAAGTTTCTTTCATTATTGGCCTGTTTTAAACACAACAAATGTGTTCTACTGCAGGATCCACTAACATGTATTGAACATGTACCACATGGCAGGCCCTGTTTTAAGCACCTGATATGTACCTGTGTATTTGAGCATCAGTCATTCTTTGAAGGAGGCGCTACTGTTGGTGTCACTCTGCCAGTGAGAACACTCAGGCAGAGAGGTGGACGGAAAGGCAGGGGCACCTGTTAGGCTGTGGGCAGCCGGGCTAGTTCAGCACCACACCTCCAGCCCCGCAGGGCACGGCGGCACAGCTCTCCACAATCACACAGAGACGCTAAAGCTCCCACACATGGCAGAGACCAGCAAGACACTTAAAAATTGCTATGAATGTTGTATCCAAAAAGAGAAGATGCAAAATACTTAGACTTTTAACATGAAGAGCATAAAAAGCCTAGAAAGTCCTAGGTCATCAATGAGGTCCACAAGCTTACAGGAAATTGTAGAAAAATACAGAATGAGTACATTATTCAAAATAAAATACCAAAGTTCTAGAACAGAATAATTATTAGGTAGGATCATATGAAATTGTCCATATTATACTATTTGAACCAGAGAAACAAATTTCATTGTTTCAACCTAATATAATGAACAAATGGGTTCAATGACATTCTTTAATATCCAATATTTTTTTCTTACTTTTACACATTTGTCTACTGTATCAGTATAAAGTGAAAAAAAAAGAAAAAAGAATCTAAAAACTGTTTTTATGAAAATTTTGATAATTAGTCTTTCAAAATAAAAATAACTATCCAAATATATTCTATGAAGAGTTCAGCTGGGCAAACCGCAACACCAATAAAGCCAAAATTTGCAACAATGTGTTTTTCAATGTCTGATTTATTCTTTTAAACAGCACAGCAGAAAACAAAGACTTTGTAGTAATCACTAGACCACTATTGTACATTATATTTCATGGAACTGAATAAGATACAGTCGATCCTTATTATTCTCTGGTTCACTCTCTGCAAATTCACCTGCTTGCTAAAATACATGTGTAAGCCCCAAATCCACACGTGTAGTGTCTCCATGCGCCTCCTCACACGTGCACAACGACACAGCTGAGTCACTTCAAGTGTGTGCAGACACACGAGGTGACCCTGCCTTGTGTCAGCTCTCCCACTGTAAACGAGTGCGCACTTTTGTGGGTCTATTCAGTGCTGTGACAGGTTTTCCAAATTGTTGTGCTTTTGGTTGGCGATTTGGCTGTGTAAAGTGGTCTTTGGGTGCCGTGCTGAAGCTGGCGGGTGTTCCTGAGCGCAAGACGGCTGTGGTGTGCCTTAGGAAGGGAGTATGTGTGTTCACCCGCTTTCAGGCACGACGCACACAGAGTGCTGTCAGTGAGTTCAGTGTTAGCAAGTCACCACTATGTTTTAAATAAGGTGTCTTTAAACAGGAACATTAGACAAGATCAGGTATTAACACTTGACAAAAACGTCGAGACTGGAGGCTCCCAGGAAGCTCGCCCTGTATTTCCTCTACAGCTGTGGTTCAGTGTCCACCACATCACGGTTTCCGGTGACCTCACAGACCATGACCACCAGGGGTAATGAGAACTGATTATATCCTCTACCGCCACTCATGTTTACACAACATGACGACACAATGTCTTCATAAATCTATTACTAAACGTCACAACATACAGATGGAATTGCAGAACACTAGAATTGGGAGACTGCATGGGTTTTGTGTGTAATACACAATCTAAAGTGAAGACTGTGAGTGCAGAGGCAGAGGGCGGTGCCCACTACCTAGTGCTCGCACTGCAGTTTGCTTGTCAGATCAGAATCGAATTCAGTGCTTGTCAGATTCTAACATGCAGCAGAATCACTGGAGCGCTGGTAAAAACCCAAGCCCGTCCCAGGCTCTGGTGCAGCAAGTCTACGGTGAGAACGTGGGTTTCTCAGGGTCCCACACGCTGCTGGTACTGCTGGCCCAGGCTGCACTTCGAGAGCCACCAACCCGATTCATCTGTTGCACATTCTATCCTCCCAACCCATTCCCACCTAAAAAACTGCTGGAGCCCAGGGATCGTGTCATACTGAATTGTGTCACCCCAGCCTCAGCACATAATAGACCTTTAATCCATGTTTGAAAAGTAGAGGAACTGATCGAAGCCTTTGTATTCCAGAAAGGAAAAAGTGAGGCCTCAGAAGGGCAGGCCTGCTGCTGCTTGGTGAAGACTCCTGCAAAGGAAGCCCAGATTCCTGCAAACCTCCAGCACGGGAGGCTGCTGGGGTTTCTCTCGACAGCTTTAACTGTGGTAAGTAAAACCAATTCTATCTTTGGGTGGGGACACCAGCAGAACATCCTTTCTAAATGTAAACCAACAAAGCTGTCATATTCCAGGGTAATGCAGGATACCCAGGGAAAACAGGTCTGACTAAAGAAGCCACTTGGGAGAGCACAGAGGTTCCTCTTGGTGCTCCACGGCTCTCGGCTGACCAAAGCTGAAAGGAGAACTCGGGCCACCAGACACTCTCAGGATGACTGTGTTCTTGCTGTCTTTCTCATACACCTAAAAAAGCAAAGCCTCTTCTTCCTCTCCCTGCTTCAGCACTTTGTACAGTCAGCATGAACATGCTTCACATGCAGCTTTCTTCCTATTTTAGACCCAGGAAAATACCAGTCTAAACTGTTGCAAAAGAAGAAAATACAGATCATAATTGCTCAAGTTTAATCTCTGAAGCTGGGATGTGTCTATCTTCAACAGCGTCTCACAATGCTATCTGGAAGCCCTTGCCACAATATATAAAAAAGATCAGTCCTCCATTTCAAACTCAGTGGAGTGGCTCTTCAAAAAGAAAGTAAATAAGTTGTGGTGGGATGTAGAGAAAAGGAGCCCTCGTGCATCACTGGTGGAAATGTAAAGTGGTGCTACTATGGAAAAAGCGTTTGGTGATTCCTTAAAAAGTGAAATGTGAAATTACCATACGATCCACCAATCCCACTTCTTGGCATATACCTGAAATAATTAAAGGCAGGGACACAGGCCAGGTGCAGTGGCTCATGCCTGTAATCCCAACACTTTGGGAGGCTGAGGTGGGTGGATCACTTGAGCCAAGAGTTCGAGACCACCTTGGGCAACCCAGGGGGATCCTGTCTCTACAAGATCTACAGAAAAATTTAAAAGCAGCCATGTGTGGTGGCACACGCTTACACTCCCAGGTCGTCTGGGAGGCTGAGGCAGGAGGATCGCCTGAGCCCGGGACGTCAGGGCTGCAGTGAGCTGTGACCACGCCACTGCACTCCAGCCTGAAGAACAGAGCAGGACCCCATCTCTTAAAAGAAATGCTCACAGCAGCATCATTCACATAGCCAAACAGGGGAATGACCCGAATGTCCATCAACAGGAGAATGGATAAACCAATGGTGGTATATATTAATACATACAATGAAATATTCAGTCTTAAAAAGGAGTGAAAATCTGATTCATGCTATAACATAGATGAACCTTAAAAGCATTATGCTAAGTGAAATAAGCCAGGCACAAAAGCACAAATAGTGTATGATTCCACTTACATCAGGTCCCTAAAGTAGTCCATTTCATAACAGAAAGTAGAACCGTGGTTGCCAGGTGCTGAGGAGAGGAAGGAACGGGGAGTTACTGATACTGGGTAGTGAGTTTCTGTTTGAGATGGAAGATGGTGATGACTGCACATTATGAATGTGGTACTGAATGCCACTAAATGGTACACTTAAAATGGATAAAATGATGAATTCTATGTCATGCATATTTATCACAATTATTAAAAAGTCACCTCCCAGCTTGCAGAATGTAGTATGTGGCCTGAAAGGAAGTCAAGACAGTACATGACTCCTGTCTAACCCTGACCCACCAGTGAAGGCCTAGGGAGGGGTGGGGAGTGCTGAGGCGGATGCCTTTACTTACGTTCCCTAAGCAGCTGAGTGCGGGCCAGCTCTACAAGCAAGGCCAGGCTAGGAACCCAGCATCCACGTCTCTTAAAAAAAATCCATCGCCGCCGGGCGCGGTGGCTCACGCCTGTCATCCCAGCACTTTGGGAGGCCGAGGCAGGCGAATCACGAGGTCAAGAGATCAAGACCATCCTGGCCAACATGGTGAAACCCCGTCTCTACTAAAGACACAAAAAAATTAGCTGGGCGTGGTGGCACATGCCTGTAATCCCAGCTACTCGGGAGGCTGAGGCAGGAGAATTGCTTGAACCC
>NW_016107680.1:2070011-2083958 GCF_001604975.1 Cebus imitator | reverse complement strand
AAAAAAAAAAACAGATTTACTGAGCCTAGAAGTACCTAACTGACCATTCCCCTCCCTGCTCCTTTTGTCTGGGAACAAGCGGATTCAGTGGTGAGACCATATCCTCCTTCAATCCCCTCCGGCCTCCTTTTCCCCTTTAAACACTGAAGCCCTCAAAAATCATCTTTGAAAAAAGGCACAGACCTGTCTCCCTGGCATGTGCTTAACCTTGGCAAAATTTCTAAATTGACTGACACCTGTCTTAGATACTTTTTGGTTTAGAAGACACAGACATTCAGCCCACAACAATCATCTTTTCACCAATGTCTGCAACGCCAGCTTTGCAACAATCCCATAGACAAATAGGTCTGTTTCTGGCTTCTCCACTGTGCTCCCAGGGTGCACCTGTTTATCTTTGCATCAGTAACACACTGCCTTATTTATTGTAGCTTTTTAATCAATTTCACATCTATAAGAGTGATTATTGTGTTCTATGTTTCACTAGTGCTTTAAGGGCACAAAAATGCCACGTGGAAAAGCAAAGACCTCAAAAATGCTGAGCAGAAGAGGCATTCACAATAGTTGGTCTCTGCTAACAACTTTTAGGAATTTTTTTCAGCCTGTTTTCCTTTTTATATCAGCAAAAGAGTGACTATGATTAAATTTCAACAATCTATTACAATAAGAATTAAAATTCTCAGTGAGAAAGTATTGTAACATTTTTCTTTGTAGCGGAATGTAAAATGACAATGTGTCTTATAATCAATTGCATTTTAAATTCAGTAAAACTCAGTAACGCCTGATTTTGAAAAAAGGTGTTTTCAATAATGTTAAATAAACATTAGAGGAAGCCATCAAAAGACCAGACTAAACATCCAAAATGTGGTTACACACTGAGGTTCCACATCACCAAACCCAACCTGAGCTATTATCCAGCCTTTCCAGAAATCAGGACAGAAAGACAACCTGATTTCCTAAACAGGCCAGGTTCAATGAGCATGATACTGAAGTCTCCTCTGTTTTCATCATTAACCTGAAGTAACTCAATGTCAGCCCATCAGTTTTCTATTGTTTTGTCTCCTTATTCCCGCCTTACAAGGAAAAAAAAAAACACATCGAAATGCCCTGTCTCTAAAACTCACCTCCTCTGCTCTGGCCCTTGGCACACTTACTCTATTTTATGAAAGTGTAGGCTAGGCGTGGTGGCTCCTGCCTGCAATCCCAGCACTTTGGGAGGCTGAGGTAGATGGATCACAAGGTCAGGAGTTCAAGACCAGCCTGGCCAATATGGTGAAACCCCATCTCTACTAAAAATACAAGCCGGGCGTGGTGGCAGCCACGTGTAATCCCATCTACTCAGGAGGCTGAGGCAGGCAATTGCTTGAACCCATGAGGCAGAGGTTGTGAACCAATGACCTGAGATTGTGCCACTGCACTACAGCCGGGGCAACAGAATGAGGCTCTAACAAGAAAAGAAAAGAAAAGAAAGAAAAGAAAGAAAAAAAAAGGAAAGGAAAGGAAAGGAAAGGGAAAAGGAAAGGGAAAAGGAAAAGGAAAAGGAAAAGGAAAAGAAAGGAAAGGAAAGGAAAGGAAAGGAAAGGAAAGGAAAGGAAAGGAAAGAAAGAAAGAAAGAAAGAAAGAAAGTGTTGCCCAATCTAGAATTGCAAGTAAAACCAATTGAGATTTTTGAACTAAATTTGTGTTATAATTCTGTCTCCTGACAATACTGATGGCTTAATTTTCAGAAACAGATAATAGATCTTCAAAATTTTGTTGTTAGAAGCGACATAAACTGGAAAATGATATTGTATCAAGGTAATTTGTCAAATGATTAATTTCACCAAGTCTCTGCTGTGGAAATGACACATTATCTGTGTTGCTGAGCCTTAATCTGGAACTATTTAGTGTTTTGTCTTCCAATCTTTTATGGAGATGATAAAGCCAGAACAGAAGCTAAGCCCACTCAAAAACAAATTAAAAAGAACTTTTTCCCAATAATAAATTATAGTTAAAGGGCTAGATGGCCTTACAAAGCGTGTTTGGTCATTTCAAACCTTCCAGTAAATGGTCTGTTTTGATTAACAGAAGGTCTTAATTTTAATATAGTGTTACTTATATTTTATTTTTTGGTTAGCAATTACTTTGTCTGTTAGCAAAGAGATCCTTACCTATCCTAAGGCATGAAAATCGGCATCTGTGTTCTCTCCTAGAAGCGTCATTGTTTTACCTTTCACAGTCAGAGCTACAATCCAGGTGAAATTGGTTTGTGTGTGTAGTGTAACTTGAGGTATCGGATGTCTTTCATTTCTGTAAGGATATGCAATTCGTTCTGTACCATTTATTGAAAAGACCATTGCCTCCGTCAGCTTGGGATGCTATGGCAACACACCACAGACTGGGCAGCTTAAACAACAGACAGACATTTCTCATGGTTACGGAGGCTGGAAGTCCAAGATCAAGGTGCCAGCTGGCTTGGCTCTTGTAAGGGCATCGTCCTGACTTGCTGAAGGCCACCATCTCCTGGTGTCCTCACATCCGCTCCTCTTTGTGTGCACATGGAGAGCGAGAGACTCTCTTTTTTTTTTTTTTTNCAAAGTCTCGCTCTGTCACCCAGGCTGGTGTGCAGTGGCGTGATCTCGGTTCACTGCCACCTCCACCTCCTGGGTTCAAGCGATTCTCCTGCCTCAGCCTCCTGAGTAGCTGGGATGACAGGCATATGCCACCACAACTGGCAATTTTTTTGTATTTTTGTAGAGATGGGCTTTCACCATGTCATCCAGGCTGGCCTCAAACTCCTGTCTCAATCGATCCACCTACCCCAAGTTCCCAAAGTGCTGGGACTACAGGCATAAGCCACCGTGCCTGGCCAATTGTGTATAATTTTTTAGAGTCAAGTTGTTTCAGAAAAAATACCAGCAATTTACCTTAGAAAGATTTGCACAACATAGTAATTCCTCTCACAGATACAAAATGAATTGAAAAGCTATGGTAAATAAGACAGTATGTTACTGACACAAAGGCAGACAAAAATGCCAGGAGAGTATTGTAGACAAGAATCACCTGAACCTGGGGATCACCTGCACCCAGGCAGGTGGAAGCTGCAGTCAGCTGAGATCACGCCCCTGCACCCCAGCCTGAATGACAGAGTGAGACCCTGTGTCAAACAAACAGGCGATTATACACAATTACTGTTAAAATCTTCCACTACAATTCTGGATTTTCCTTCTTTTAGTTCTGCCAACTATATTTCATAAAGTCGAAGTTTAGATTCCTTTTTTGGGGTAAAACGGGTTTTTCACTGTTTATGTCTGAGTTGTAACCTCCAAGCCGCATAATTCCTGCACCCTTCCATTCAGTCTTGGCTGCCATAGGCAGATGGGCAGGAAGGGCGAGGACACTTTTCTCTTGCATCTGGAGAGAAACCCTTGGCAGCAGACATTAGCTGCTACAAGTTAGTCAAATTAATGTATCTTTATACATTTTTGAAACAATGTTATTGGTATCTACAAATTAAGAATTCTTCTATTTTCTCAGAGAGTGGCCCTTTAATCTTTATGGAATGGCCCTTGTTACTTCTACCAATGCTTCCTATTTACTGGGAAGTCTACTTGGTCTGATATAATACAAGATACACCAGCTTTCTTTTATTAGGAATATTTGCACATACACTTGATGTGTACATTTATTTTTAACATTTCTTTCTTCTACTTAAATGGTGTCTGGTAAGCAATACAGAGCTGCTGCTTGCAGCTTAAGTCCAAAGAGGATTGTATTTGCTTCATATAACAGACTGTGCTGGGGTTTCTCACAGTCAGTCCCAGGACACCTTCATCCACTCAGGAATGAGAAGATCTAAAACCGGGCTTCAGTCCCTGGCGTTGCACTATTTCCAGGTCACCCCGACTCCAGCGTGGTCTTTAACTTAGTGTTCTGTTTGTCTAGTGGCTCTCAGCTGGTGGCTGGTCTGAAATCCAGTCCACCCTTGCTGGAAGCGGAATTAAGAAAACTTTTGAAGTGAGATAGTGTACAGTGTGTGATATGAACCACATTCATCTTTCAAAGGGATCTTTAGTGAAATATAGAGTTTTTCCTCGTGATTTAATGCAATTACAGTTCATGAATTCCTTACGGGGAAAAGAGAGCTGCATCTTGCTTTAGGGTCAGTGTGGGGCCAAAACAGAGGCTCCCAACAGGGACAGCAAGGTACAGATTAGAAGTATATTTGGAGCACACAGACACACACACACACACTCATACACAGAGACACATATACACATGCACACACACACACTCATACACACACACACTCACACACACACCCATACAGCTGCACACATAGACACACTCATATACATACACATAGACACACCCACACTGACACATACATGGACACAAAGTGACAGATACACAGACACACATTCAAACACAGTCACACAGAGACGCATGCACACACAGATACAAGCTCATACATGGAGACACACACACACAGAAACACATAGATACATAGACACACACACACAAACACCCATGCACACACACAGACACACACATACCCACACACATACCTCTACAGACACATACACCATACACACATGCACCTACGCAGAGACACTCATACACACATCCACACACACACACGTACACACACAGACATACAATTCTAAGCTAAAAGTGTGAATATTAAAAAGTGTGAATATTAACCAAACCAACAACTGAAGTCCATTAAATAATAAGGTAAACATCCTAATTCTAAATAAATCCGATTTAATACAGACCTTGAATTTCAAAAAATCATGAGTTCTGGAATATACTAGAAATATACTAGATGTATTTCCATTAAGCAGAGCTCAGCCCTTCCCCATGATAAACAAAAATACACATAATACATGTCTTTACAAGAAGGAAAGAAAGCACTGTGCGCTAAGGTGTTCCAGGGAAGGTTCCACTGTTCTTCGTTTGGTTTGTTTTTTTATCACATTTAGTGGAGTGGCTCCCAAGAACCAAAAATTGCAACATGAGTCTCCTGCATCCCCTGCAGAGCACAACTTCCTCTCTCCTTGGAGCACCTAAACTCATGGTCCTTAACCCCAGTATCAGTTGTAAGCTATGACCACAAAAATGTAGGACTAATTTTGTCAACGATTTGCATTAAAAAACAGAATATCAGCCCGATGCAGCGTCTCACACCTGTAATCCCAGCACTTTGGGAGGCCAAGGTGGGAGGATGACCTGAGACTGGGAATCCGAGACCAGCTTGGACAACATGGTGAAACCTCGTCTCTACTAAAAATACAAAAATTAGCCAGGTGTGGTGGAGTGCACCTCTAGTCACAGTTACTCAGGAGGCTGAGGCAGGAGAGTCGCTTGAACTCGGGAGGTGGAGGTTGCAGTGAGCCGAGATCACACCATTGCACTCCAGCCTGGGCAACAAAAGCAAAACTCCATCTCAAAAAAACAGAAAAAAGGCCGAGCGCAGTGGTTCATGCCTGTAATTCCAGCACTTTCAGAAGCCAAGGCGGGAGGATCACCTGAGGTCAGGAGTTCGAGACCAGCCTGGCCAACATGGTGGAACCCTGTCTCTACTAAAAATACAAAAAAAATTAGCTGGGTGTAGTGACACATGCCTGTAGCTCCAGCTACTTGAGAGGCTAAGACAGGAGAACTGCTTGAACCCAGTTAGGTGGAGGTTGCAGTGAGCTGAGAGTGTGCCATTGCACTCTAGCCTGGGCGACAAGAGAGAAACTCCATCTCAAAAAAACCCCAGAATATTTCAGACTACCCCTTTCACGTACATTCTCTTATTCGTGTTTGTGTGAAGAGTTAGGGATATAACTGCAGTGATTACATTAACAATTGCTCATGAAACTGTTTCTTGCATACATATCATCCTCTGATGGGTGCTTTCAGAGAAAACAAATGCTGGAAGCCATAAGAACGTGGTACCGACACTCCCGCTATGTGACTTTGGAGAGGCCAACCTCTCGACATCTCTTCTCAGTGTTCCTGTGACAGACAGAGTAATCTCAAAGGCTTCTGTCAAAAGTGTCCCCTTGTTTCAATCTACCTGTGGAATTCAGGTAGATTGAAAAGCTGCTTACTGTGAAGTACACATACTTAGCAGCAGTGCGCTGGCACTAACTCTCCGGGAGATACCAAAGCTCTGAGACTTTGTGGGCACGCAGGGTGAAAACAGTTCCTCCTTGGCTGATTTCAAACTCCCAATGTGATGCTGCTCCGGGTGGAGCTGGCCAGGCGTGTACAGTTGCTCCTGTTGGCCCGGGCAGTCCGCTCCAGCACCCTCTGCCTGGTGGGAAGCAGAGCTCCTCAGAAAATCACACAGACACTACTTCCACCTGCGAAATGGCTGTCCTGCCTGCAACACTTGCAATTGGCATACTTTCCAGCTCTACCGTCACAAAATTCCACTCCATTCCCGCCTTCAGTAAGCCTCTTCAGTGGTTCCAAAGCAGAAAATTAGCTCAAAATCACCACAGAATGGTGACACACTGCCCATTTTATAAAGAGCAAGTGTCTCTCACTCCCCTGCATTAGGGTTCTCCAGAGAAACAGAATCAACAGGATACAGAGATATATATGAGGGGGACAGGCTCACGCCATCACGGAGGCTAAGAAGCTGCATCACCTGTAAGCTGAAGAACCAGGGAAGCCAGTGGTGTGATCCAGCCCAAGGGTGAAGACCCGAGAACCAGGGGGTCGATGGGGTGATGATGGCATGACTCCCCCAGTCCAAGGTCAAAGACCTGAGAATTCGAGGGTGGAGTTCCAGAGTCTAAAGACCCAAGAACCAGGCCCTTCAATGTCTGAGGGCAGGCGATGGGCATCCGAGATCAAGGAGAAGGGAACTCGCCCTTCCTCTGCCTTTTTCTACTATCTGGCCCCTTAAAGGGTTGGATGACGCCCGCTTTCATTGGGGAGGGTAGATTCCACTGCGTCTACTGATGAAAATGCTAATCTCCCCTGGAAACACCCTCATAGACACATCAAAAAATAATGTTTTATCAGCTATCTGGTATCCCTTAGCTCCGTCAAGTTGACACATAAAATTGGCCATCATACCGTCATATGGTAGAGAAGCTGAGAGTGTGCATTCATTCTATCCATCCAGCAAGAAAGGGGGACCTCGGGAAGAAGTGAGTTGGGAAAGGCAAGCACATTAATGTATCGTTTTTGGTAACAAGGCCTGAGGCTTACTCAGGTTACTCCTAGTAACGAGTACTATGAACTGGGCAAGTGTTGTGACCCTGACGAAAGGATTTCATTTTATGGAAATTATTAAAATAGAAACATGGAAAAGAAGCATCCGGATCCCACAGGAGTCTGGGAAACAGCAACTAAACGGGAATACAAGGGAGGAAGGAGATGGCAGGCTCTAGGGCTTGGAATCTGGAGACTGCGAAGCTCACGCAGCCTCCCCGGCAGCTGGAGAACAAGCTCTTACCCTTGCTCTTGGCAGTGTGAGTCTGCAGGGCACAGGGAGGGTGCCATGCTCGCTCACGTGATTCCACTTCTCTCCGCTGCTTCCTCGGCATCTCACCTCCACCTCATTTCTTGCTGGCCTCCCTTTTGAACTGTTGGGTATTCCTGGCCCCAGGTAGGTCATGGCCTCTCTTTACCTTCTCTCAGAGTTCAGCCTCAACTATGAACAGTACCAGTAGTGTTAATTACCCAACATTCATTAAGCCCCATATTTCAGCCAAGCGGTCTGCGAAGTGCCTTATAGGAATGATCTCACTTAAACCTGACAACAAGCCTGTGTTGTGGACTCTCCCTCTACCTGATGTGCAAATTCTTGTGAGAAACCTATTTCACTGAATCGACAACCCTGCTCGGGTACAGCTGCCCCGGACCACGTCACCGACTGCTGGCCGGCTTGTCTTCCTCAGGCTTCCCAGCCTCTCTGATCAGCTCTGGAGGAGCAGGGTCGTTACCGCGTTTGTAGAGCTGCCTAGGGCCGCTTCTCTCTGCAGTGGGTATGGTCAAGAGACCTCCGCAGGGGAGGTGAGCGTGGCAGGCATCCTGGCTCTGCGCTTGTCCAGGGAGGGAGATATGGTTCAGGAAGCGGATGACTGGCACATATCACAAAACAGCAAGCTGAGGGCCTGAACTGCAAAATTACTTAGACAAAAGGCACTGAGAGAAAGTAAAACGTTGGTGAGATGCCACCGGCAAGGATTTCCAACAGTCTAGTCGTGGACCTGCATGGCTGTGGACACGGCACCATGCTGTGTTTCACAAAAATAAGAAACCAAAAGCCAACCTGGCCCCTGCCTCCACTCTGGAGGAATACAGTGCCTTTGAATTTCCTAGTCACTAGATTATTCTTTAGCTGTATCTTGGGATCTCATCACACGTCTATCCTTTTCTGACCTCTGGGGAGTGGATGGCCTAGACACAGAGAGACCGCCCACTACCAAGTTTCTCATTGTTTGTGAGAGCGTGTAGGCCCCTTCTCGTACACATCATAAAATTTTAGCTATCCAGTTAAGACGGCAAATTTTTAGAATAGAATTTTGTCTAGCAAAATGCAGCTATTGCCACTGCTTTCCATAAAAAGTGTTGTTGTTTTTTTTAAGAAAGCAATTGTCACAAAAATATTTGCTGCTTAAATATTCTGTGTAACCATGTGCTGGCTGTCAAGGACTCTGAAGGATCTGGGATTTCATTTTACTCTGCTTAGAGGCTAGCACATTAGTTTGTCATAATTTTGCGGATGCTTAGAGGAAACACAGAATCCTAGATGAGAGATAAAAGACTTTACTACTCACTGCAAAAGCAGCCGCCACAGTATCAGAATTCACGTCTGTTCCCTGGACCCCGGTTCCCACAAGGCAAGTGTTTGGTTCTTGACCCTGCAGTGGACTGAGGTC
The DNA here is from genome assembly GCF_001604975.1 of Cebus imitator. NCBI lineage: Eukaryota > Metazoa > Chordata > Mammalia > Primates > Cebidae > Cebus > Cebus imitator. The sequence goes on along the minus strand of NW_016107680.1, from coordinate 2,075,091 downwards.
ACAAGAAACACTGAGCTTGCGAACCAGCTGGTCCACAGCTGAGGGGAGAGAGCCAGAGGCTCACCTGCTCTTTCATCATCTCTCCAGGCAGCTCACTGCAAAGGCAACGCTAGAAAATGGCCCTAATGAAGAGCTCTGAAGGGCCTTGCCTCTTTGCATATCAAGCAAGAACACATAGGTGTGCTAGAGGCCCAGGGAAATCACCCCCCAACATCAGCACAGGGCTGGGAAATGGAAATTAACCCACCTCATCAAGGTACAGACAAGAAAACTTGCAATGACTAGAGCAATCTTTCAACTATATAAACGACATAAACTAGCAACCATACTCTGCCAAAAGTAAACTCTACAAACAACCATATTTTGCAAAAAATAAGACTTGAACATCCTTTGAAAACTCAGGTAACAGTGACATTTTCTTTTCAAGCACTGTCCTGGTTCCTTGTATTAACAGTAGACGCTATAGCAGAATGACTACTGTTTGAACTCAGGTATGGCCTATGAATAAAAGTATCTCTTCCGTCTTTTCTCTTCCCCACTATTTCTTATTCCCATGTAACAAAACTAAACATATTCATTTCTTTTCTTCTAGGCTCTATTGTAATTTCCATTTTTCCTTCTTCAGAACTTTAGATTCTTCTCTGAAGGCTTGGAATTCTATAAAAGAAAGTCACCATTACCAGATGCTTTCAAGAAAGGTGGAAATACAAAATTTGGAACATTAAGGTTCATACATATTAAGAAGCAACCTAGCACTCTCCAAAAAAAGGGACAAGGATTTACTTGTGATCTTTTGTTGCATCATTTAGATATTCACCTTCTAAATATTTAGATTATTTGTGAACAATTCCCATGAAAAGGAAACAATTAGCATTTCTGTTGAGGTCGGAATAATAATGATTCTTACATACAACAGTTTTTTCAACTTCTTACTATAACATTTTTTAAAACGTACAGAAGAGTTGAAAGATTTGTAGTAAAAAAAATAACTATCACCTGGGTTCAACCATGGTTAATATTTTACCATATTGTTTTAAATCCAGACATGGATTTTATTCTGGATCATTTGAAAGGAAGTTGTAAATGATACGCATCTTACCGTAAATTTTCTAAAAGGATGTTCTCCTACAGAATCCTAATTCTGTTATCATATCTGAGGACATCAATGATAGTGTCCTAAAACTTGTACTCACTCCAGTATTCTCTTTAATATTCAAATCTATTTTTCCCAAATGTCTTTTACAGCTATATTTTTAAACCAGCATCCAATCAAGGTTCCATATTTTTAATTGTTCTTACATCTCTTTTAGTCTATTTTAAAGAAAACGGTTCTTCCACCTTTCCCCAGACCTCACTGACGTTGACGGTTTTAAGGACAGCAGGTCAGTCTTCTTTCAGGACAGCCTTCAGTGTCCATTCACCTTATAGTTTCTTTACCAATAGTTTCTTTTAGACTTCTTCGTAACATCTTTTCTGTTTATCTACAGATACTTTCTCAGCAGTGTTTTCACTGAATACAAAGATATGATTGAGATGAGTGAGAAACCAATGAAGGGAAGAGGAAAGACAGGAACCAGCTATTCTGACCTCCCTGGCAGGCCTGGCATGGTGCCAGCCAGGAAGTCACTGCCTCGGTAAGTTCATGGGGCTCGATCTGGTTGGCACAGTTAACAGAGAATTCAGGAAAATGAATTACAGGGGCGCTTGAGTCAGATTCTCAGGAGCTATGAGGATTCATTATATCAAGAGCCAAATGTATTCATCAAGACAAAGACAAAAGAATCAGAAGCAGAGCTTCAACAGAGTCAGAAGAGAGCAAAGACAGACAGCTGCTGGGTGTAGGATGGCAGCACCAGGCTCGGTTTTAGGCCCACGCCAGGTGGGTAAACGTGCAGCCGCTGCTAGGGCAATCATCACGCTTGTGTGCATCGGAATATCAATTCCAATCAATGTCTCCTTTATATCTTCTGTAGGATCCCAAGATTTTTTCAATGTAATTTTGGTGTGCCCTACGAAAGAAATTTCACCGTAAAGAACTGAATTTACTAATTTTTAAATTGTCACTTTAATAAAACTTTAAAAATACATATTTTAAAAATAGATTTAACTGTGTTTTATAGATCCTCAAAATTACATCATTTATGTTAGAAATCAACAGTCAACAGCTACTCAGGAGGCTGAGGCAGGAGAATTGCTTGAACCCAGGAGGCGGAGGTTGCGGTGAGCCGAGATCGCGCCATTGCACTCCAGCCTGGAAAAAAAAAGAAAAACTCCGTCCCCAAAAAAAAAAAAAAAAAAAAGAAATCAACAGTCAAAAAAGATCCAAAATGTTAAATGTTATATGAAACAAATATACTCACTATAGAAACACAAACATTAGTGCCTGGCAAGGATTACAGTTGTCAATATTTAATGATAAGGCTTCCTCTAGACCCTTAAGTGAAACCTCTAATTAAGAAAGTGCTGTCTACGGCCAAACCACCCTGAACGCACCCCACCCCATCACATCTGATCTCGGAAGCTAAGCAGGGTCAGGCTTGGTTAGTACTTGGATGGGCGACTGCCTGGGAATACAGGGTACTGTAGACTTGTTAAAAAATTAAAAAAGAAAGAAAGAGAGAAAATGCTGATGTACAGGACAGACTTTCCCTGGCAATGCATCCTCTAATTGCTTCTCCATTTTTTCTAGTAAGACAATGCTTATGCATTACTGCCTTTCTAGTATGAATAAAATATTTGATTTGGTAGACACCATATATAACTTAGAAGAAACATAATTATAAAAATAAACTGGAAGAGAGTTGACACAATGAATGCTTTATTGTTAAGAACTCATGCCTTCATGACAAAAGGCATTTGTTATCTGTACTTTGAAATGGACTATTATGGTCTTTTTATCAGTACTAACAGGAATATTACTTTGAGAAAGATACTTTTAGATTACTAATAGGATATTTAAATTTTTATTGGAAAGAGTATAACTCTTTGGAGTCATTTTGTTCCAGTGGAAATACCATGAGTTACTTTGGAAGTAGATTTTAATCCTCATTACTGTCTTAATTCATTAAAAACACCTCTTATATCTATGTGTGGAAGACATAGATTATTTCCAGGAACTGAATCTTACATTTTTTACATAGCAGCTAGGTGGAATTAGACAATTTCTTATTCTTTCTGAGTCTCAATTTCTTCATCTGTAAAATGGAAATAAAATCCCTACCTTGTATGTATGTTTTGGGGATTTGTTATAATGTCTATAAAACACGCATGCTGTATGTGGTGCCCAGTAGATCCTGAAATACCAGTTGTTACTTTGAATGCTAAGAACCCTGGCTTTGTGGACCAACGAGTAGTCGATCAATGATCACATCAATCAGTAAAACATGCTTACAAAAATGTTAAAAGTAAACCAAGGTCTCAGGGAGACCTTTCCTGGGAATATAATCACCCACTTATTTAAAGTGCGCTTCATATACTGAATTAAATCCTAGTTCCTTAGGATTTAATTTTTTGCACTAAGTTAGCAACAAAACTTGTATTTGTTTGAGGGGAGGGGTTCATTTTATTCGAGGGGTTCTATTTATAGACTCTTAGTTCGACCGGATTATGAAGAGTCCTGCATCTCTACAGGGAAGGTCTTCAAGCCTTCACACTGTTTGACATTAGGGAATTGAATTAAATGTTGCATTTTAAAATAAATCCCCACTTTAACTTTCTATACAACTAGGAACATTCTCTGAAATAGAATTATTAACATCAAAACCCTGGTGTGAACAGGAGCTCCCAAGGTGAGATGTGTCCTCATCCTAATGACTGACATCATATAGAAGTTCCACAATATTTGAAAATAGTTTCAAGTTAGGGTTATAAATTAAAGAAGGCAATGATTCTAAGAAGACTATGTAAGTATACACGTATTTGAGAACACTTTATTTAATAATCTGTTTGCCTTAATAACTGTTTCTTAAACAACAGAAAGGAAACTCTTAGCTTGGCTGATATTCTTACCGGTGCCAAAGGCCATCAGCTTCTTAACGATATTTAATTATTGCAAAGTTCCATAATCTTTAATCATGAAAAAGCCTTTTCTACGCTTTATAAAAGATGGCATCTTCATTGAGTATTTCTACCTCTCAAACAAAAAGGGGCAACTTTTAATGTTTTTCAATACATCGTTAATGAATAGTATTTATTAATTTGCTCGATTATGTAGTACACAGTGTCTAGTGAATCATGTCCTGTAAATATGTGTCTGTGTAACACTATTTATAAGACCATTAAATGTGAAGGTAATTTTTTTGAACCTTTGCCTATGAATTGTAAAATTCTGCATATCTGAAAAGGTACGTGATTTCACTCCATAAAATGAAATAAATACCCGCACTGCCCCCATGAGAAAAGAGTGTCCTCTGTATGTGAAGGATACGCGCTATGGTACCTGTAAATGCTAACTGACATTTTTTCCCTGGCTTTTTCACTCCTCATTTTGAATAATCCAAAGGTTTATTTCGAGAGAAAGCAATAGACTCCACTCCCCATGGTTTTAATGTTAAGACAAAACCTAAATTTACAAGCTAGGATGAAAGCAGGAATAAGAATCAGAAAAAGCCTCCTTCCAGGCAGCGGGTGCTTGGCTGGAGGCTGCGCCCCAGTGACCACAGCACTCAGACACTGTGAACTGGGCACGTCCTCAACTCCAGATCATCTGAACAATGTAAAGAATTGCATCTTCAATCAGAGGATCCCATCTGAATATTGCTTAGCCCGGTATTTTAAGGACAGTAAAAGATAATGTAATTGTTTGGCTGCTTTTTTTTTTTTTTTTTTCCTTGGTGTCCTGAAATTTTTTGCTCAGTGTGGTCTAAAGGTATCTTAGTAAAGTCTACCTCGGTGGTTTTCCAACTATCTGTAGTGACAGATGCTCGACGAATTGCATATAAATACTTTTAAAATGTAGGGCTGGGCGCGGTGGCTCACGCCTGTAATCCCAGCACTTTGGGAGGCCGAGGCGGGTGGATCACGAGGTCAAGAGATCGAGACCATCCTGGTCAACATGGTGAAACCCCGTCTCTACTAAAAA
>NW_016107680.1:2067228-2069958 GCF_001604975.1 Cebus imitator | reverse complement strand
AATCCCAGCTACTCAGGAGGCTGAGGCAGGATAATTGCCTGAACCCAGGAGGCGGAGGTTGCGGTGAGCCGAGATCGCGCCATTGCACTCCAGCCTGGGTAACAAGAGCGAAACTCCATCTTAAAAAAAAAAAAATACTTTAAAAATGTAATAAATAGGAAAATAAAATGGTAAGATGGATACACAAAATATGAATCCAAATGTAATTATTAGAGTCAACAGACAGAACGCTGCTCTGCCAATCGCTGTAACATTTCTAAACGCTTATTCGCCCTTTCTGTACTTACCTCTTCTTGGACAGGGAGCAAGTAACTAACTGGTAACTGCTAGCTAATGGCACACACACATTGAGAAGCACTGTTCCAGCAGAGAAAGGAGACACCCCTCATTTTAGAGGGTCTGGAAGCACCCGGCAACCACAGTAATGAGCGCTCTCATCTCGCCTGGCGTGTGATGTCATCTGTTGTGTCGTTTGTGATTGCTGTGCGTGTTCACCATCACCTGTCCACACAAAGCTGCCTGTTTATACTCCCAGTCCTCAACTTCCTGCTGCATTCCACCATGAACGTCCAGCCCTGAGCCTGCTCCCTTCTTTGGATGTTTTCCTAGACCTCAGCTCAAGGTGTATCCCAGAGTGAATTCCTCATCTGCCTGAAAAACCCTCATCTTCTGTGATCCCACGTGTGGTGCTCCTTCCAGCCACATGACGTCATCTTCCCAGCACTTCCTCCACCTCACCTGTGTGTTGCCAGTCTTGTGAGATATGTCAGTTCAGTACCTTCCCTTTCACTGCCTTCATTCCTCGGCTCCACACCTCCCAGCTGTTTACACCTCGAGCCTCCTACTAGCTCCCTGCGCGTTAGCTCAATCCTAAGGCACAGCCTGCTCATGCCACTCCTCTCCCTCAATGGTGGCTTGTCCAGTGTTTACTAAACACAGCCTGGTATCCAAGGCTCTCCCTAGTTTTCTCAACGCTTTTCACAAAAGCTGTGCCACTAACGAACTGAAAGCCTCGTGCATGTGGCTCTGTGCCTCCAGGCATCTGCTCACACTGCCCAGGTCTCCTCCAGTGCCCTCCCAAGCCCCAGACGTCCATGTGCCCCAATTCTGCACATTCTTTAGAACTCAGACCCCGGCCACCTCCCGTCCCTGTGGCACGGTCTCCGGGCATCCTCCTCTCTCTTAGCTGTATGCTCACGGCAGTGTGTCTGAAAACACTCTTGGATCATTTGTCTTATTTTTACTGCTTTTTGATAAGATCCATTTCCAGCTCTTTCCCTGATTACTCCAAAATCTAGCTCCATGTGGATCTTAGATGGAATAGATATTTGTTAAATACAGGCTGACAGTTAATTAAATAATACGTTAACCTTCATTGCAGATCACAGCAATAAGATGTATTTTATATGAAAGATGCTGACTGTGGGTAATAAATAAAAATATATTTAAAATAATGTATATCAGGTAATAGTAACAGATATTTATTGATTGCTTACGTACCAGCCACCACAGAGACAAGTTTGTATATATGATCTCTTTTAATCCTAACAATGTCTCTTTGAATAGGCATTATTATTAATTCCCATTTTATGGATGACAAGGTGAGGTTTAAAGAGGTTAAATACGGTAGACGATGTGAATGCTTAGTTAGCATTCTAAGAGAAATTATAAAATGGGATTTGAATCAAATTCAGTCTGACTTCAATCTGTGCTCTAAAAACTATACAAATTTACAGGACCTGTTGTGATTACGCAATGCTGAAGGGTTCAAATCCCATAGGGCTGTCGTTATGAGCTTGGCACATGTCAAGGGCCATGCTTGTTGGATAAGAAATTAAAAATCATTCAAAATGTGTTCTTTAAACACACCGCAAAAGAACGTATAACTGATAACTCAAATACAATTTTCAAGACTTAAATCTAACAACAAAGAAACAGGATAATTTAAAGCAAAAGTTTACCGCACAAGACAGTGAGAACAAAATTGTTTTCTCGGGTTTAAGCAAATACTCAACATGGAAAATCAAGTTGAATTCATTTTTGTTTTTAATGAAAGTAATGGTCATATGACTGCAATAGAAAGTAACGGTCATATGACAACTGTACAGAGCTCACCTTTTATCCCTGGGAGAATGCTTCAGTCCCAGCAGAACGCATGATTAACTTTGGAAAAACTTCAAGACAATGAAACAAAAAGACCCAAGACAACAATTATTCTTAAAGAAAGACATTTAAATTGCCCCAAGATTGTTGTAAGATTAGAAACCCAAGACAGCGGATTACATGAAGAAGAAAATATTTTCTTTATCCATTCAATAAATATTTGCTAAATGTCCTTTATGGGTATGTGTTGCCTTACATGCCACAGGACAAAGAGTTTATGGTCTGAAAATGGACATAAGACATGAATCTAAATCAAAGGATTTCAGTGGAGGAATAGGCACGGGCTACACAAATGTACGATTTGTGATACTATTGATTATTCTGCAGATTAAAAGCTTGATCCCAGAGTGGTAAATACACTTCCTTCTAGGTGCTATACAGCACTCAGTGGTAGTGTTAACTAAACTAACCCTTATTTTCTGTAAGTCAGGCAGGGACGGCAATGATTAAAGATTGGCATGTACCATAATTTGTTCTCCCAAATAACTGACGCCGTTTATTAGTCACGTGGTAACTATAATGGATCATTTTTCTCTCTCAGTCTTTTCTTCACCTAGAAGGTTTCTT
>NW_016107680.1:2047284-2066988 GCF_001604975.1 Cebus imitator | reverse complement strand
TCGTGATCCACCCGCCTCGGCCTCCCACAGTGCTGGGATTACAGGCTTGAGACACGGCTCTCAATTTTCATTTCTGTGCCAAGAAGCAGGAAGGAACCATACATAACACTTAGAGATGGAGTTTTCGCTCTTGTCGCCCAGGCTGGAGTACAGTGGTGCGATGTGGCTCACTACAACCTCTGCCCCCTGGGTTTAAGCGATTCTCCTGCCTCAGCCTCCCGAGTAGCTGGGACTACAGGCACGTGCTACCACGCCAGCTACTTTTCACGTTTTTAGTAGAGACGGGGTTTCTCCTTGCTGGTCAGGCTAGTCGAGAACTGCCGACCTCAGGTGATCTGTCCGCCTCCCAAAGTGCTGGAATTATAGGCATGAGCCACCACGCCCCGCAGATAACACACTCTTTTTTTTAAAAGCATTTCTCTGTGTTACTTAATACATTATTTTAATTAATTTCTAGAGCACCTCTACGCGGAAAGTATTATTTTCACCTCCATATTATTAAGAAAGAAAAACTACAGCTAGGGAAAAATGAATAACCTGCCCAGAACGGCTCCGCTAGCAAAAGGTTTGAGATGATATCCACCTCCTCTGACTTCCAGGTCTGCAGGCTTCCCCACCCTGGAGGCTGCCTCAATGTCAGAGGAATCCAGAGGAGCCCCTCCAATCACTTCACTGCCAGCCACACTGGCAAGCCCTTCCAGCAGCCACTGCCATGTTTCCACACTAACGTGATTTCAACATTGGAACTCCATCCCTCAAAAATAAAAAGAGGAGTGTATACTAATAGCTACGACTATACAAGCAATAAATACTTCCCGACTGGAGGAGTTTACAATCTACCAACATTCATACACAGCAATTATCTATCTACCCACCTTACATACTGCTAGGAATTCTTAAATCTGCAGAACAAGTAAGAGAGTAAGACCGTCTCAAGGTGTAGTGTGTGTCTCAAACCGGACGTGTGCAAAGAGGTGGTGAAGAGGGATGAGTGAGACTGGAAAACACTGAGGCGTAACACAGACACGAAATGCACAGGGAAGCCCAGGTGAAGGTCGAAGGCGCCGATCACACAGCTAGGGATGCAGGAAGTGAGGTGAAGAAAGAGAGCGCTGTATCCCCTGCATCTGGCTCAGACGTGCAGCCAGCATGCCCTGAGGAGCAAAAAGGGCAGTTTCCTTTCCACGGGCCTTTCTCTTACAGAATTCCTGGGTCAGAGATCAAAAACCCTGCTGCTATTCAGCATCTTTGTTTACAAAAAAACCCTCTAAAGGGCAGGATATTTTGCATATTTTCCTACTCAAGTTAATTTCACTAATTTTAGTTTTAGGTTTTTTTTTTTTTTTTTTTAAAGCCAAGTAAAGAATCAGGCAAATGTAAAGCGTATGAGTTATCAAAAAAGTATAAACTGTTAATAGGGTTTTCCTTTGTAGCTCCGTGCCACAGCCTTAAAATTGATCTACATTTCTTGTGAATAGGTTTACGTTTCCTTTATACGTATTCACATTCTGTCTCATCACTCTTTTTTCCTCAACATTACCCATTTCTCCATGTTCCCAGACTTGAAATTTAAATTCCTGATTTTAATATTAACCACGCAGGCTAACAGCAGCAGCTTTGCCAAGTGACAGATGACATAGTAGGCGCAAATTTAAATTCATTGTCTTATGTTTGTTTATTCTGTGTTATAAATCACCACTGCAGAAATCCAGGAGAGGAGAAAAATCCTTCAAGGTGCAAAGTCTGTAGTATCGAAGGAAAAGTCACCTTAGTCCTTTCTTCCTTCCCCTTCATCTCTTTTTATGTTTTAGTGATTGAAAAAGGATTAGGTATGATGAGAGGAAGGGAACGTGAGTAGTCACAGGTCTGAAAGGAAAGGAAAAATGGCATGCCCAGAGGGCCAGTCTGCTTCCTGCCTCTGTGTGCCTTTACCTGCTGCAGACAGCAGGAGCACACAGGCTCAGGAAGATTCTGCAAAGCACCTAGCTGTGTATATTACTTCTCATGGCACTTATCTAAAATCCAATTTCATGACCAGATGCAGTGGCTCATGCCTGTAATCCCAGCAATGCCTTGGTGGGAAGACTGCTTGAGGCCAGGAGTTCAAGACCAGCCTGGGCAACACAGGGAGACTCCGTCCCTGCACACACACACACACACAATTTAATTGGCCAGGCATGGTAGCTCACACCTGTAGTCTCAGATCCTCGAGAGTCTGAGATGAGAGAATCAGAATGCTTGAGCCTGGGAGGTTGAGGGTGCAGTGAACAGTGATCACACCACTGCACTCCGGCCTGGGTGACAGAGGGAGGCCTCATCTCAAAAAATAATCATAGTAATTTTAAAATTTCAATTTCTTCACTGTCTATAAAATTGAATGCATCTGTTAATTCAGGATAATCTCTTCTGTAAATAATGCCAAATGCAGTGTTACTGAAAAAGTGTCTTTTGCAAATTTTTGCACAATATAAACATGGGCTAAGATGTTCAAGAACTGAAACTAACACCAATTCTTTCACTGGCCATGCTGCATATTTCAGTGCCTTTTTGTTAAAAGCACTAAGAGTAGAGTTTAAGGTCAGTGTGTAGTTCTGTTTGCTCATAAAACATTAATTGCATAAATGTTAAGGACCAGTTGCCAAGAACAAAGGTCTAATTCCTCAGGCATACGTATTCCAGTCAGTTTTCCAAAAGCAATTAATCTTCCTTAGGGAAAAATATCAGTTGATAAACATATTTCATTATATAGTATTTGTTAATGAATGGGAACAACTTTTTGTTTAACTGCTTATTTTCATGTTGACATGAATATCGCGCAATTTTGTGAAATTGTAATTATTTAAATTGTGAATGAGTCAGGATCAGTATGAATTCAAAAATCAGTCAGGATTTTTTAGGGGGGGTAGGGAATGGCCTCACTAGATGACAATGTAGAAACCTGTGAATGGGCGCCCCTGTGTCTGACCATTTCACTATTCCTTTACAGCATTCAGGATGAAGTTTTACCCACTGAAGAATAGCTAACAATATGCTCTGTTCATCAAAAATTAAAATTCGTCTTAGTTCTAAAACACGTTTTGAAAGAGCAATGTTTTTATCACTACTATCGGAAGTGAGAGGGGTGTGCGCGTGGGGTGGGGGGGTTGTTGAGGGAAGTGGCCTCCAATTCCCAGTGAAAATGTTCCCATGAAGTCACGTTTCTGTAGTAACTCAGGTCACAGCGGCGGCTCTCAGGAGCTCTAGGGAAATAATCAGACGTGTCCTAGGCATTACAATTCCATTCGTGTCAGATGATGTTACGCATATATAAACTAACCAGATGTCACACAAAGGAGACCCATCCCACTTGGTAAGACTAGGGGCTGCTCCTTGGAAATTAGTAAGCACAAGGTCTCACCATTTCTTAAAATAGTTGCTGCAGAGGTGTGTGTTCGGTTTCCCTGCATGCCTGCTACATTCTGAGACAAAGAAAGGAACTTCCAAAACTCCTTAAGAAAACCAAACTAACAAACGCTCTAAGTAGCAATGCTGGCAGAAGGGAAACAACGTTGTCTTTTTCTTCCGCCCCCTTATGATTCACTCAGAAAACGCGCAAAGCAGGTCCCTGCTTGTACCTGGAGGCCCGCAAAGCCAAGGGCTGACCCAGGAAAAGGGCAAGGAGGGTGCCCAGGGGTTGGTGGAAGTTACTGCCGGTGTTTTACCTCCTAAAACGCACCTGCGAAGGTGAGGGCGGCAGGCGGAGGGGTCGGGGTGGCAGGAAAAGGAGCGCGCGCCCGGACCCCGCTGCTACTCACGCTTCGCCACCCGCGGAGTTGCCACCCGAGGGCGCGTCCTCGCCGACGTCGGGCACGGTGGGCAGCAGCGTTCCGGGGCCAGCTCCGGGGGGCACGCAGGCGTCCGGCTCTCGCTCCCCCGGGCCAGGCGGGCGCGGGTTCCGTGGGCGGCCGCGCGGGGACCACCAGGCGGGCCGGGAGCCAGCGGCGTAGGGAGCTGGGGCCGGGCTTCGGCCGCTCCCGGGCTGCTGGGCCACGAGGCGGGGTCCGCACTGCTCCTGCGGCGGAGCCCCCGGGGTAGGAGTTGGGGCCCGGAGCCAGGGCGCGGAGCCGGGCCGGGGTGGCGGCGGCGCCCAGCGGGGTGCCCGCCCCGGGGACCCGCGGCCTGCGGCGCCAGCAGCTCCCGAGCGGCCGGAGGAGGGGCCCGCGGGGGCCGCCGGCGAGTCCTGAAGAGTTTGGCCGAGAGAGGCCCGAGGTCCGGCCCCGCGGCCCCCACGCCTCCACCGTGGACGCGCCGCGCGAGAGCGCACAGCGCGGGATCCGGCCGAGGCGGCGGGCGGGGCCGAAGAGCCCGGGGTCTCCGCACCCTAACCCTCTCCGCCCCGAGGCACCGCGCCCGCTCCGCTCCGCGCCGCTGGGTCGCCCCCCACCCCCGGCCGCAGGGAGCAGCCTCGCCCCGTTCTGCGCGCCCGGCCGCGCCCCCGGCTAACTGGGCCTCGCGGCGGCTCGGGCTGTGCCCGCGGGGATGCCGCGCTCCCCGCCCGCCTCCGCCTTAAAGGAGCCCTCGCCCATTTCCCCCGCGCGGGGAGCCTCGCAGATCCCACCCGCCGAGCTCAGGCCCGGGACCGGGAAGGCGAATCCTGGCTCCGAAACGGTCTGGAACGGACCAGCCCGACAAGCCTGCGCGTGCCGGGGTCAGGGCACCTGTCCGATGTTAGGGAAGGCGGGTGGGAAGGCGTGTTTGGGCGAAAGAGCTAGAAACAGCAGCTTTCCCCCCACCCCCCACCCCAGGGTCCTGGTCAAGGCGGGTCACTAAGGGTGGGGTGGAGCCACAGCGAGGTGCGCCAGGCGGGAACCTGCAGACAGGACCGGCTCCGAGAGCTGAGCTGGTGAGACCCACACACGCCTGTTTAAACACCTGTCCGAGTGAACCAACAGACTAGGTAACGCAAATGTTTGAGAACTCAAAATATAATCGGAATGACTGCAAATTCAAAGACAGATATGAAAGGGAAACTTTTTTACTAACTGGAATAATACATTGTATTTTGCTTAATCTGAGAAATATACGTGAAACGTAGAGCGTGTGAGTGAGCATCTGCAGGGGTGTGGGGTCAGTGTGGAGCAAGATTAGAAAATAAGATACTTTCTGCTCTTTTTTCAGTTTGCTGAGAATGATGGTTTCCAGGTTCAAGATAGCATGGGGAGAAATGCCAGGTATAGGTGAAGGGGAGGAAGGCAGCAAATCACACTGCCATGTGTGTACCTATGCAACAATCTTGCATGTTCTTCATATGTACCCCAAAACCTAAAATGCAATAAAAAAAATAAATAAATAAAAAATAAGATACTGCAGCCAGGCGCGGTGGCTCCTGCCCGTAATCCCAGCACGTTGTGAGGCGGAGTTGGGAGGATCGCTTGAGCCTAGGAGTTCCGGCCAGCCTGGGCAACAACACAGGGAGATCCCATCTCTACAAAAATAAAAATTAAAATAAATTAGCCAGGCATGGTGGCACATACCTGCAGTCCCAGGTTGAGGTGATCGCTTGTGCCTTAGATAAGCCATGATGGCACTACTGCATTCCAGCCTGGGTGATAGTGTGAGACACTGCGTCAAAAAAATAATAATGAGAGATCGACAGAGTTTGTCCATTAATATTCAGGGAAAGGTTTCTGCTTTGATCCCAGGAGATACATTTCCTGATCTGGGGTAGAGAAAAGAGATGAATTAAGTCTGGTAGTGAGTAAACTGACATTCATGTGTCTGTACTTGAAACTTTTGTAAGTTATCAAACTGGAGTCGAGCCACCGTAAACTTCCACGGTAATGCTAAGTTTTGCATTATTTGGAGCCAGTTAGCCAGTCTTCTGCTTATGATATCCTGTTGTGATTCCTTTTTTGCATCTAACGGCCACCAACAAACATACACTGAGCACTCGTCTGCCTCAAGACTGCATTAAGCACAGGCATGCAAAGGAAGAGCTATTCTCTTCCCAGAGCCTGGAATAATCCATGTCATATGCTGAGTGTCCAATGAGTGCCCTAGAAAACAAGCACAGGTGATGGTACCCTTCATAGTCAACATTCGCTTGGGGACAGCAGAGCATTTGTGTGCCTACAGGATGAAGAGACATGGCTGCCTAGGGTCAGATTTTAGAGGGCCTTGGATGTTCAGAGAGACAGGAGCACACAGTAGTCAGCGTGTGAAGCACCAGCATGCAGTGAAGAATCAAAATGAGAGAAAGAGGAAATTAAGAACAGACACCTCCGAGGGCAGCCATGATAAGAGGCAGAGGGCTGGGGGCAAGCCAGGGAAGCAGTGCCAACTCCGTCACAACGCAAAGACCAGGAACAGGCTGGTCTTGAACCGTGAACGTTTCTCGTGCTCTCATGTTCCTCTTCTGTAGCAACTCACCAGGCAGCCTCCGAAGTCTGGACGGTCGTCCCAACGCTGGCCTGTTTTCATACAGCACTCCTTCAGTTTTTTTGTTGTTGTTTATTTCATAAAGATCTTATTCTGATTCATGGGGTAATTAAACCCTAAATATATCAGGTCACTTTCAATGCAAATAGCCATCGTTGCTAGAGTATTTGCTTTCAGTGAGTATGCTGCTAGTCACTTGATTGAATCTCAACATATGTATGTAACTTGCAGTAACAGCAAGGCAGGGCCATTGTGGCACAAAGCCTGATTCAGCTCACCTGCATCCTTGGAGGGTAGCACTTTGCTGCCAGAACTCCAGATTCCTGATCTTTCAGACTCAAATCTGACGGCCCAGCACCTTCACAGCTGACCAGCCTCTCTCAGTGTGGAGCCCCATTAACCTGACTCATAAAGCACTGATGTAATGTTGCATCATCTTCTCTTTCCCTGTAAGAGGAATTCCTGTTAGGAACAAATTAATTCCAATGATTGCTAAGTGAGTTTGGAATCAAAGCTGGGGGAAGGCATCACATGCTTCACATACAGGGGACATTAACCATTGGAGCCAAGCACCCTTCCCCTTCAGGAGCAACCCTTCCTGAACAGGGGCACATTCATGCAGCTGTCTTGGGCTCTCTGATTTTAGAACTTTCCATGTTTCCCTTACTGCTTCCCTTCTGTGGGAAGGGAATATACTTTTTCTTAAGTATACAGATAGATGCTGTGAATGAAGCTAGAGAAGAGCTGTAGACCCTTCCGGATCCCGGCCTTGAAGGCATTCTGTCTGTAAGGTGTGTTTGCTTGTGTCCCAGCTGTGGGTACATTTGAGTTGCGTCCCCTTAAAGATATGTTGAGGTCCTACCCCCAGTTCATGTGAATGTGTCCTTATTTGGAAATAGGGTTTTTCCAGATGGAATCAAGGTAAGCTGAGGTCACTAGGATAAACCCTTGTCCAGTAGGATGGGTGTACTCTTTTTTTTTTTTTTTTTTTTTGAGATGGAATTTCACTCTTGGTGCCCAGGCTGGAAGCACGATCTCAGCTCACTGCAACCTCCACCTCCTGGGTTCAAGCAATTCTCCTGCCTCAGCCTCCCAAGTAGCTGGGATTGCAGGCGAGCACCACCACTCCCAGCTAATTTTGTATTTTTAGTAGAGACAGGGTGTCTCCATGTTGGTCAGGCTGGTCTCGAACTACTGGACCTGAGGTGATCCACCCACCTCAGCCTCCCAATGTGCTGGGATTACAGGGGTGAGCCACCGTGCCCGGTGTGTACTCTTTAAGAAGAGGGAGATGTGAGCACAGACACACAGGGGGAGCAGCATGGGATGACAGAGGCAGAGACTGCAGTGAAGCAGCCACGAGCCGAAGGGTGCTGCAGGCTGATGGCCACTACCAGATGCTAGGAAGAGGCAGGGGTGACTCCGCCCCTACAGGTCCCCAAACACCTCAGTTAGGACTTCCTGATCCCAGAACTGTGAGAAAAAAAAATTGTTGTTTTAATCTACCCAGCTCCTGGTACTTCGTTATGGCAGTCCATTAGGAAATACCATGGTTGGGGTATTAACTTGGAGGTACTTCAAGATCATAGTATCTGGCTTGTAGCTCTATGAAAGTCTTTAGTGGATAAATTCACTCTAAAAAGCTGGCTACAAGCTAAAATGGTAATCATAACAGTTTTAAATTTATAGGGAGAATGACAAGAATCATAAAAAGGAAGACGGTGGTGACAGGGAAGAAGTGTCATCGCTGGTTTGGGTCCTGGATGTGGCATTCTCCCCAGCCAGCCTCGGGAAGAAGGCATGCCGAATGAATGGTGGATCCCTTTGTTTGGAGGGCCTTCCTTTGAAAATGACCTATACCTGCAAACATGGTAAGCCGTTCTTAGCAAGGTGTCCAGTCTTTTGTTCCCACTGTTCATCCATCAACAGTCTCTCATACATGCTGCCAGGCTTCTCTGTTAATTACCAGCAGCATGTCATCCTCAGAACCTGAGCCTCAGGCGATGGAGTGTGACTCCAGCAGGATCAGGAAGTGAGAGACAGTCAATCTTTCTTTCTAATGGTTTTATACAGACTATTGGACATGTCAGAGTCCTGCTTCATGCGATAAAATCATTCTGCTTATATTGATGAACCATTTCATGAATTGTCTTTCTGATGTGTACAATAACACTTGGCTGCATCATGGAGAACGTATTAGGAAATTATGACCAGGTTGCTATGAAGAAATGTGTTTTGGAAACTTGAAAGTTAAAACAAATAACCTGAGCAGTTAATCTGTTTGAGAAGTTTAATCGCCTCACTTAGCGTGGCACCGGGGCCAGAAACTACAAAGAAAAATACTGTCAATTTTGATTATGAAACTGTCAAACTTCTGAACAATGAGAAACATTTGTTGATTCGACACATATTTACTAAGCACCACAGGGGGGCATTGGAGTCTGGTGGCCTGAGGGTCTGAGCTGTGTGGGCTCACAGTCTGTCTTTGCCACTAAACAATACCAAGACTTCTCTCTGTTGTTCAGCTTCCCGGACAGTGCTTATCGGAACGGTACCTTGTAAGAGTTACGTTAACTAATACGTTAACATGTGAGGTCGTTGGAACAGAGCATACATAGCACTTGGCAAATCCTCAGTAGAGCTTCGTTTTTATTATATTACATGTGATCCCAGGTTACTCTGAATAACTAGAGAAAAAGATCTAGAAGGCAATTACAGCTACATTTGCTTCCAAGTTTATTTATTCATTTTTGTATGATGTGAATGTTTGCAACAAGCATGTATTATTTGTTTTCGGTGATAATAAATGAAAGCCTCTGTAAAGCCCTGGGCAGATTTTCTTGCTGTTTGATTGAGGACTCTGTATTCTGCTGAGGGAACTTTTTTTATTTTTTGGAGACAGAATCTCTCTCTGTCACCCAGGCTGGAGTACAGTGACACGATCTCGGCTCACCGTAAACTTCTCCTCCCAGGTTCAAGTGATTCTCCTGCCTCAGCCTCCTGAGTAGCTGGGATTACAGGTGCACACCACCATGCCCAGCTAATTTTGTATTTTTAGTAGAGCCGGAGTTTCACCATGTTGGTCAGGCTGGTCTCGAACTCCTGACCTCGTGATCCGCCCACCTTGGCCTCCCAAAGTGCTGAGATTACAGGCATGAAGGGAAAACTATTAAAATAACAGTAAGAACAATTTTAGGCCAGCTGCCGTGGTGGACACCTATAATCCCAGCTACTCGGGAGGCTGAGGCAGGAGAAGCTTGAATCCAAGAGGCAGAGGTTGCAGTGAGCCGTGATCGCACCACTGCACTCCAGCCTGGGGGACAAGAGTGAAACTCTGTCTCAAAAAATGAAATGAAATAAAATAAAAACAATAAGAACAATTTACAGCTGATCAAAAGGCAGTGTTACATCACAGTGGTTCTTGATAGACCATGTCCGCATTCCACGAGTGTTGTAGCAGATGCTGAGGACCAGACCACAGAGGCAGGGGAGGTACATTCAGCCGCAGCGATCAGCAACATCCTTCGCTGGCCTTAGCTTGAGCATTCAAGATGCTTACGTAGATCACAGAGTAAGAAGCCCACAATTCGCTGCTTCCGGGATTGCTGCGGTGAACTACCAGTGTCATAGAGACTCAAGCTCATTCTCTGTTGTTCACACGTTGTCAGGGCGAATGGCTTGTTTCCTGGTGTTTCTGAGGTGTCACCCTCAGCACCAGCCAACTTTCTTTAAACAGGCACAGTGGCTCACACCTGTAGTCCCAGCACTCTGGGAGGCCAAGGCAGGTGGATCACCAGGTCAGGAGTTCGAGGCCACGCTGGCCAACATGGTGAAACCCATCTCTACTAAAAATATGAAAATTAGCTGGGCGTGGTGGCACATGCCTGTAACCCCAGCTACTTGGGAGGCTGAGACAGGAGAATCACTTGAACTCGGGAAGTGGAGGTTGCAGTGAGCCGAGATCATGCCATTGCACTCCAGCCTGAGTGAGACAGAGCGAGACTTTGTCTCAATAAATAAACAAATAAATAAATAGCTACATCCAAGGTAAGGAGAAGGCTCAGGTCACCGTCTCTCATTAAAGAACAGATTACTTTCCAGAAGCTTCTCCAATTGAGTCCCATTGGTTATAACCAGGTCAAAAGTCCACAGCTAAACAAATCATCAGAAAGAGAAATAGCTGGACATGGTGGCTGGCGCCTGTAACCTCAGCACTTTGGGAGGCCAAGGCTGGCAGATGGGTTGAGCCCAGGAGTTTGAGACCAGCCCACATCTTTAGAAAACTAGCTTGGTTATAGCGGCTCCTGCCTGTATTCCCTGCTACTCCGGAAGCTGAAGTGGGAGGACCTTGAGCCCAAGAAGTCGAGGCTGCAGTGAGCAGAGATTACGTCACTGCGCTTTTCCAGCTTGGGTAACAAAGTGAGACCCTGTCTCAATGAGAAATAAAAACTTAAAAAATAGAGGAAAGAGTAGAAAGAGAAATCACATTACCTTTGTTTATTATCAGCGCACCCCCTAGGGCTACAGAAGGGAGCCCCTTTCCCTGGTTTCGTTGCTCCCCTGAACAAAATCAGCATCCCTAAGGCAAGGAAGAGTAAGAGGTGTGGGTGTCTACTGGGCGGGTAACTGCGGGGTCTGCTGTAGCCGGGAGCTTCAGTGAAAAGTCTGACTGTCTATTGTTATCAGACTAAAGGCGTCTACCGACTTGCAGTGCCTCTGTGCTCTGTGGATGTAATGCATGCACCAAGGCTTCTTCACCATTTCAAATGCTATCATTAAAGAGACAGTGAGAGACCTTCTCAAAGCCTGCCTTTGTATTTCTAGATGACACGTCAACATCATAGTGCTTTGGTAAGAGGCTCATAAACACAAGAATAACAGCTAGGCACACAGACTTTAGACACATCCATCCCACCAGAGTTTGTGTTTTCCTGCTGAGCACGCCTCTAGACTGGGGCATAATTCAGGGAGAGCAGAAGAAGAGGGAAAGGAGATAGAAGGTAGATAAAAAGAGAAATAAGAGGGAGGAGGAAGATGAAGGATAGAGCATGGACCTGGTGAGACTCTCCTTACAGTTTGGAGCATGACTTGTGACACCTCCTGGAATTTATCTGAAAGTACAATATTCAAAATCCACTGTGCCAAGATTCACAAGAAGGTCAATTTTCCAACCACGTCCTGAGCCATCCCTTAAATGCCTCGTCCCCCTTTATCCCCTCTGCGACTATTCCGTTCAGAAGTACCAGGGGCTTCCTAAGGAGGGAGGGCATGGCGAGGGCCAGTCCCGTTTCCTCCACTCTCTTCCAAGCTGGGGTTGGAACCACATACTTAAGGGCAGACCATGACACATGAGCCAGCAGGGATGGATGACGTCAGAGGAGGCTGCAGAATCGCTACACTGCCAGAAGTGGGGGTGAACTGCGATCGGGGGTGTCTGGAAGGGCCCTCTGTTTCTCACCACTGGGTAGGCAGCGGGGTTTCTCTGAGGAAGGGTGACCTCACTGCACCCGGTGTTCATCCCAGTGGAAATTGCTTGATACCAAAGCAACGTGAAGAAGAATAGCTCTTTAAACCCCCTTGCTCTGAAGAAGGGTGATTATCAGCAAAATAGTAGACTGGAAAAGAGGCCCCACTGAGAACTCCCTTCAAAGTCACATGGCAGCCAAGGCAAAGCCCCCTCTCCTACCTGGGATTTGTGCAGATTCCTGCCCTGGCACGGTGGATCTCAAGCTCACACACTCAGGCACTTACAGTCTACCAGGTGACGTCCTTCCTATCCAAGGCCCTTGGCTCAGGGTAAAGAGCTAGCTAGCAGCTGTCCCAGGGAGTGTTCAGGGAGGCTTAGAAGGCAAGTGAACACCGGATCTCACCCTAAAACTGCAAGACTTAGCCAAGGAAAGGAGAACACAGAGCAGTGAAAACAACCCCACAAATGGATGGAAATTGGAAAGGGTGAGGCACACTTGGAGAACAGAGAGGATTTCTCACTGCTGTCCCGGAAAGCTACGATGTTATTCCGGGTGTATTCATTCACCAATGCTTTCATTACTCCATCAGCAAACGTTTTGTGAATTGCTACTCTGTGTCAGGCACTTATGCGGGAATGGTTGCACATGAAACATGAAAGAAAAGAACAAGATCACAAAAAAACTTAGAATATAAACTAAGGGTTTTTTGCTTGTTTGTTTTCGAGACGGAGTCTCGCTCTGTGGTGAGGCTGGAGTGCAATGGCACGGTCTCGGCTCACTGCAACCTCCAACTCCCTGGTTCAAGTGATTCCCCCTGCCTCAGCCTCCCAAGTGGCTGGGATTACAGGCACTCACCTTCACGCCCAGCTAATTTTTGTATTTAGGGTTTTCGCCATGTTGGCCAGGATGGTCTCCATGTCCTGACCTCATGATCTGCCCGCCTCAGCCTCCTAAAGTGCTGGGATTTTCAGGCGTGAGCCATGGCGCCCGGCCTCAAAGGATTTCAGTAGGGACCTAGAATCCCACACCGTTCTTCCCGGCGTGCTGGCATGTTCTTGGAATAGATACTGCAGAGCTGGAGGCCAGAGGGAATGCCAGAGCTCCTGGAGATGAAATTTCCTGTTGGTAGAAGTGTGTTTCCCCCCAATCTCACGCGCCTACTCCCTTTCTAGGCCCCTTGCCACAACTTCAATCTAGCATTTACTTTTCCAGCAGCTTCTTGTTTGAAAAGTTACTGTGTTCCAGTCATCCTGCTAGATACTGGGGATCCCAAGATGAGTCTGACGGGGCTCTGTGTGTTCAAGGCTCTATCCTATTTCAAGTGCTCGGGACAGAGTCAGATATTATAATGGTGTCTGCAACACAGTATACTATTAGACTAAAGGCATGGATGAAGTATGATGTATGGTGTACACCTGTAGTCCTGGCTACTGGGGAGGGGGAGGGGGGAGGATCACCTGAGTCCAGAAGGTCAAGGTTGCAGTGAGCCGAGGTCATGCCGTTGCACTCAAGCCTGGGCAACTACCTCAAAAAGGGGGAAAAAAAATCTAAGTAAAAGAAAAAGAATGGGTGCGAAAAGTGGAGAAGGCCATAAAAAACAAATTGTGACCTCTAAGGTGGGCAAGGTGTGAAAAGGAGAATTTCTTAAAGAGGCAAGAACTAGAATAATCAGGTTTACCCAGAGTGTTCCCAAAGCGTGCTGTGCGGAATGTGCTTTTGGCAGAGTGCTGGGAACAGCTAGGATTGAAGCGTTCTGCAATCAGACGGCTTTAACGGCTACCTCAATAACGGAGGTTCCACGGCTTCCTTCATAGCAGGCATCTCGGTTTTGAATATTCTGGTATGCACTGGATATTTCCTAGGCGAGAAGGGCGTATGCAGTCTTTCCACATCTTTTGGCAGGGCCCCCTTCTACGAGATGTTATCTTACAACACTAGTGAGGAACACCAGTCAATGGCTTAGGTGTATGAAGCCACAGCAGGAGAGAAGTTGGAACCCGGGTTGGGACAGGCCAATGGAAAGCTTTGGATTCATTGTATTCCATCCTGGGAGCCATGGATGCACCTGTGCTGGGGGCGGCTCACCAGAGCCTGCGAGTTAGGCTGCAAGGGAAGAGGCTGGATTTCTGAAGAAATGACAGAAGCACTCATGAAAGAAAGAGGCAGCAACTCAGCGTTAGGCCGCCAAAGGCCCCAGGCCGGATGGTACCTGTACCCACCAAGGAAAGGCTTCTCTGTCCGTTCTCTCTCTGCTTCTGTGGGCTGAACCCCTCAGATCCTGGAGATGCTCAGGATAGTTTGGTGGGTAGGGGGCCAGGGAATGCGAGGTGCTGATTGTTTGGGCTGGGGATGAAATCAGAGGAAGCTGAGCCTGTCCTCTTACGCCGAGTCGATTCCTAGGTGGAGCCACAGGACTTGTCGGCAGGTCTGGATGAGCCATCATTTGTCAGAAATGCAAAAACTTGAGATGACATCTCCAAAGGCCAGCCTTACATTCTGAAATAGTGATGCTGTCTGCAGGTGTCATTGAGTTACAAATCTCGTGGCGAATTTGTTAGTCCTACAAAGGCAGTCGGGTTCCCTGGCAAGAAGGAGGCTCGTTTTGGGAAAGGGAAGTTACCACCTTCGTTTTGACGTTAAATGATAAACTACTTTCCTCCCAAAGTTAGTTTGCCTACACTCGGAAGTGAACAAGGTTAGAAGCAAGATGGAGTTGGTTGGGTCAGATCCCTTTCAATGTCATCACTTTCTCACTGTTAAGGATCATTTTTAAAGGACCATTTTACAGGGAGTCCTGCTCTAGGGATCCAGGCACTTATTCCCCCAGCTGCACAGTGTGTTAGCTTCTGATGGTTCACAACCGGGGCCTCCCCTTTGAATTTCTTTTGGCAAAACATTTTACTTAAGGTCTCACTTCCTCCCTGTGGCTGCCTGTGTCAGTGACTGGTTGATGTGAGGGCATGGAGAGAGGGCCAGCCTCTTTGCCTAGATTTTTGCCAGTTCTGTAGGGTCATTTCAGCTCCATAGCTCGCTGTAGGGTTAGCTACGAACTCAGTTGCAATTGTGAATTGCATCACAGTTAATCATCCTGTCTTATCCCAATCCAGCTTATTTCACTCACTTGTAAATCAGAGCACCCCTGAAACTTCCTTCATGCAAATCTCCATCCCAGAATCTTGTTTCCTGGGGAACTGACCTAAGAGAAAAGGAAGCTAAATAAGCCAACCCTGTCTGCCCAGAAATCCTCAAGCGAAACTGGAAGAGCTCCACCACCAAAAAGTCTGATGACTCCTGCCCAATGCACACAAAGCATGGTTTCTGAGAACACTCACATAGCACGGCTCTTTTCTACGTTAAATAGGACCATGGAGCAGGGCTAGAGACCTGCTAGAGCTAACAGTGGCTAACACGTCATCTAGTGTAACTAATGACTCATGAGTGATTGTCCTTTTTTATTTTAACACAGATGTATTTGTTTATAGGGAAAAAAGGTGCTTACAGCCCTTTTCTGTTCTGTAAGAGCCAGCCTGGCTTTGGGCTGTGAAGTTATATCTGTACTCCTCTGTTTAAGTGGCTCACACCTACATCTAAGGCAGAGATCCCAGGAGGGAATTTTATCACGAGGTCTGGGTTTGCCAGTTGAAACCTATAAAGCCACAACTTCTAAACACGGCATGTAAACACCTCTGCCACACTCTGGAGCCTGGTTCCAACCTCTTCGGCACGCCACTATCTCCAAACACCAAATTCACGTCTCCCTCATGATCTTCCCTCTTGCTGTGCCTTCCGCCACCTTCTCCACGCACTGAAATCTCGCCCACCTTGGAACGGGCTGTATCTCCTCCGTGGAGCCGTCCCTGCCCAGGACCATCTTTGAAAATCCCTTCCCCCAGCTCCTGTTGCCATACCTGTATCCCATGCTCCTGTTCACCACAGTAGCTAGCACAGGGCTAGCTGTACCTGCTCAAAGAATACTATTTTTAATGGCTTTGTGAATCTATGATTTACAAAAGAAATCATAAAATGTATCTGTTTTAAGTATCCAACTCAGTAACTTTTAGTAAATTTACAGAGTTGTACAAATTATTACCATAATCCAATTCTAGAGCATTTGCGTCACCCAAAAAAGATCTCTTCCGCCTATTTGCAGCCACTCCCCATTCCTGTTCCTAGGTCCTGACAACCGCTAACCTGTTTTGTGTCTCAACAGATTGCAAGAAATTCCTCCTAAGTTCTTGATTTGAAGCACCTTTACATTTTTCAGTGGTCACTGTAACTCAGCATTGAGTCACTTTTACAACCTAAGGTGTATATTTGAATAATCAGACATTGTTAACGGAGTGGCACTGGAAACTCGTCCCCTCCTCACTAACAAACTGACAGCATCTACTTCTTACTACAATCTAAAAGTTTTCATTTTTAGGTACAGCCTAGATACCAAGGTTGATTTGAAACTCAATGTTGATTCCGTTGGGTTTTGTTCTGCGGTGTGAAAAACAGGAAGAAGTTGGAGTGAACAGATATCAGGACGGTGCCCTGTGAGGATTCAAACAAGTCGAGTCACCTGTGCGAATCACACAAGAGGCCCGACAAACATCCTTTCCTTAGTCCCCTTCTCTCCAGCCCCAGGGACAAGCGCCCCTCCTGAGAACAATTACACAGGACAGCAGGCAGAAGTTCAGGATGTTACTTCCCGCCTAGGTCAGATAGGAGTCAGAGTTTACACCTTTTACCAGTTTTATTTGTATTCAGAGGTCATTATCTGTACATCTTAACCTCTTAAATATTAAGCAACTTAACGAAATATTGAATATGTCATTGATATATTTGAGGCAGGAGAATAGGGTCTTGGCGGCAGGGAACTTAAACGCTTCTTGCAACTAAATCAAATGGAAAAACCCCAACATTCTACCACGAAGTAAGTAACTTTGTAAGTCTACCAGAAAACACCCCCTTCACTTGCATAGGGTGCACACCAAGTAAATAACTGTAACTTCCCTTTAGCCTCTTCCTTTACATAGGGCATGCACCAAGGAACCAATGGAAACCTCTACAGAGTATTTAAACTCAAGAGCATTCTGTAACCCAGCTTCTGAGCGGCTCGCTCGGCGGCTCCCACCCGTGGGGTGTGCTTTCGATTCCAATAAATCTCTCCTTTTGTTGCCTCATTCTTTGTTCATTTTGTCCAGTTCATTGCTCAAAGCACCAAGAACCTGGACACCCTCTCCAGTAACATATCGATATATTAAATATAGATATTATATGTTAAATAGCACTCATATATTACATATTAAGCAACTTAATATATTGACTAATGCGCAACAATGATTAATTTAAAATATCTTATGAATACTTGACACTATTGATAACACACAAAGCATATAAGAAAAGAAGAAGCTGTGATTTTTATTTTATTTTGCCAAAATAAAACAGGATTATTGTACACTTAAAAAGCAAATCTTAACTAAAATGCTGAAAAAATAGTGTCTCAGCTGTAAGAGTGGCAAATAATCTGAAAGTGACCATTAGTTCTCCACACGTTCACAGTGTGGGCAGACTATAGACTTTTCCGAACCAGCAGTACCGTGGATGTTTCTCATTCCAGGGTGTTGGAACTCAGCCTTGGGAATACTTAACTATTTACATCAAAGTTCCAAAAGTGATGTCTCAAATGCTCCCTGAATTCAGCAGACAAATGAACGTTTCAGGTATAGAAATTAACTCAGCTTTATAACTTCAGCTTTCTCTTTAAATATTGGAAGGATAAATATTTCCAAAAGCTATTCATGTCTATTTCCAATAATCAGACTCTATTTTATTGCAAAACTAAAAACTTTTTTTTGTTGTATTGCAAAACAAAAATAAAAAGGCCGGGTGCAGTGGCTCACGCCTGTAATCCTAGCACTTTAGGAGGCCAAGGCAGGTGGATCATCTGAGGTCAGGAGTTCAAGACCAGCCTGGCCAAAACCTCATCTCTACTAAAAATATAAAAATTAGCCGATCATGGTGGCACGCACGTGTAATTCCAGCTACTTGGGAGGCTGAGGCAGGAGAATGGCTTGAAGCCAGGAAGCAGAGGTTGCAGTGAGCCGAGATCTCACCACTGCCCTCCAGCATGGGCGACAGAGGGAGACTCTGTCCCTAAAAAATAAACAAACAAACACAAAAAGCAAAAATAAAAACAGTCTTTCTAGATAAGGACTACCTTATACACAGCATATATTTTATGGTAAAATCATACATTCCTGGGAATATATTTTACAGTGATCATTATCACTAATTATATGGGAATATCTAAGATGCTATTTATTATCAGAATTTTCAAGATCAAGAGTCAAAGAATCTCAGTGGGACCAAGTGATTTTGCCAACACCATCTCCTGAGTCTGTGACCATGGGAGGAAAGTTCTGTTTCCACAAAGCCAATTACTGACTGGCCTTCAGAAAGCAAGCCTGTCTACCATACTTTTAGTAAGAGAATTGTTTCTACTCTCCAATAGCAGAAACTCCTATCTCAGAAAAATACAAGTAAATATTCATTCAAATAATCATCTCATTAACTAATGAAAATGAATTGCAAATGGCTTTTGCCCTTGGGAATGCATGTTAAAAAAAAATAACATTTAACAAAATCAATACTGAGACAAGTATTTACTAAAATAGAAAGTTTTTCCATTGAAAAAATACTGTAATTAAACTTGTTAAAAATATGGGTATATATTTTACACTTTTACAAAGGAATAGCATTACACCCTTTGTAACAATTATCTTTCATTCTAAGTGCATCCAAAAAAAAAAAAAAAAAAAGATCATCACAAACCCTCATATAATTCCAACTTTTTTTAAAATGAGGACTGTTTTAAAACATTTAAAATGTTTTAAATGTTTAAGACTCCTTTAAGTTGCCATAGGCTCAGTGGCCAATTGTATATTTATTAGTAAACAATGTTCTTATGTGTTTATATGTTTGTTTTGGGTAAAATTAAGTCATTTATCAAAAATAGACCTGAAATAAGGAGAAACATTTTCCTAGAAGAGAGATAATTGTGATAGAATATAATCACTTACAAATACGAATAAACAAATCATAACACCTTTATGTAAAACTTAAATTTACCATGGAACTTTTTAAATTGAGAAAGTTTCTCCTTTGCTAATTGAATATTTAAATAAATTCAATGTATTGAGTTTTTGGATCCAAGTGCTACCTGCAATTTATGACGAAAGGCATCGATCCGTTCTTTCTG
Source organism: Cebus imitator (assembly GCF_001604975.1). NCBI lineage: Eukaryota > Metazoa > Chordata > Mammalia > Primates > Cebidae > Cebus > Cebus imitator. The sequence continues at coordinate 2,047,857 of NW_016107680.1, read as the reverse complement.
AACTGGCCAGTTCAAGATGCAGTGAGATTTAAACATTCCTCTTCGCAAACAGAGTGCATGGTTCAGTTTATAATCTGGAATCTCCTCAAGGAAAATCAGTATAATGGAATCCAGATTTTGTTCAATAGCTTGTTGAACTGCATGATGTACCTTGAATCTAAGAAGAAATGTATTGAAGAATCAATGTACAGTTTTTAACAGCCAGAAGCACTACTATTTGAAATACTCTGTAGAGTTTAAACTGTTACTGACCCTCAGGGAGTTTTTTTCTTAATTTTATTCTTAAAATTCTTTGAGTTGTGAGTAATACTGCTAATTTAAAACTTTAATTGAGGCCAGGCACGGTTGCTCATGCCTGTAATCCCAGCATTCTGGGAGGCCGAGGTGGGTGGATCACCTGAGGCCAGGAGTTCAAGACAAGCCTTGCCAATATGGTGAAACCCCGACTCTACTAAAAATACATAAATTAGTGGGGCGTGGCGGTGTGCACCTGTAATCCCAGCTACTCGGAAGGCTGAGGCAGGAGAATCACTTGAACCTGGGAGGTAGAGGCTGCAGTGAGCTGAGATCACA